>NC_088207.1:20420662-20765469 GCF_037126465.1 Ornithodoros turicata | reverse complement strand
ATCTTGGGGCCGGTGAGTGTCGAAAGGAGGTGCCTTCGGTCGCCCAACGACATCATTATCGGGGGAAAAAGCTGCGTGCTGATGGGCGCTCAAGGCGGTTCTGTCTGCCTCTTCATTGCCGCTGATGCCGACATGTCCGGGGACCCACTGCAATGCGACAGTGTGCCCTGCAATGGCCGCCTTCTTATAAAGTAGCAGGATGTCAAGGACAACAGGACCGAGCGAAGAACGTCCAGCGATGTGTACTGCGCTTCAGCAATAACTGATCGGGCCTCTGCTGCTCGGGGGACGCCAAGGCACACACGAAAGCTTCGCGCCAGGAGGCACTGCAATCTATGATCTGAAGATGTCGGCATGCCATTAAGCACCGGCAAACTATGCGCGAGGGACCCTCGAACCAAAGCTCTGTGGACGGCCAACAGAGAGCTCGTGTCACTGCCCCATCTCATGCCTGTCAAGCGACGGATCACTACAATCCAACGGTGGATCTTGACCTCCAAGCGTGCAATATCTTCCTCCAAGAGAGCCCAGTATCAACAGTGAAACCGAGGAACCTATGGTGAGACACGTGCTTCAATGGCATGCCAGTTCCATAGTTCAGTTGCCATAATGCCAGCTACCGAAAGCTGGAATGGCCGCATGTTCCGCCTCGTAAAAGGGAGTATTACTGTCTTTTCCGTCGAGACGTCCAAGCCCGCCAGTGAGAGGTACTGCTGGATCGAATCGAGAGCGAGTTGGAGGCGTCGCTGGAGGGCTGGACGGGATTTGCCGCTGGTCCAGAGAAAATGTCATCAGCATAGATGGATATAGCCACTTTCCTGCAGACGCAACCTCGAAGGCTAGCCATAACAATGTTAAATAAGATGGGGCTAGGACACTCCCCTGGGGCACCCCATGGGCCAACGTGACAAAGTCTGTATGACCCTGGCTTGTGCGGACGAGCAGTTCCCGTCCATTAAAAAATCAGTAAGCGATGAGAGTGCTCTGGAAGGTAGGGCGGCATCAATAAGACCATGGAGGATAGAAGCGTGGCTGACAGTGTCGAACGCCTGCTTAACATCGAGAGAGGCTGCCAGCACCGTCTTCTTGTGCGCCTTGGCCTCTTCCACAGAAGTGATTAAATCGAGAACCGAATCTATTGCTGCTCTGTGCCGACGAAAGCCTGACATTTCTTGCGGGAAGACGCAGCGATGTTCGAGCCACCACTCCAGTCTGGCGAGTACCATGCGCTCCATCAACTTTCCAAGGCAGCTAGTCAGGATAGCTGATAGCCGGATAGCTGATCCAAAGAGCGCATTGGTGCACTGCTCCGCGCAAGAAATATGTAAACCGAAACCAATTAATTACTCGGAAAAATCACTAAGTGTCGACGGGTTTTTTTTTTCTTGCAATATTTTTCGCTGAAGGTCCCGATGCGTAAAACAGAGTTTCGGTAAATGTGCGAAGTAAAATTTGAAAGTTATGATGTGTATTTAATTAGTGAGCTTATGCAAATGAGCCGCTCACTACTCAGTTCATAGCCGATGTCCCAAGGATCTTTACCAAAAAGAAATTTCTTCGGTGGCGCCACCTCTTCACGAATTATTCAGCCGGGGGATTTTCGTGAAACACCCCGTATATTCATGTGTATGTCTTAGACATTAGTAGTCATAACCGTTTTAAGTTACCATCTTTATTATTGTAATTTCACGACACCAGAAAATCCAGGGTATTCCTGCAGCGCAGCACCGAACGCAGGACGAATGCAATGCAACACACAACGCAGCTAATAAAAGAAGAAAAGCGAAGATGGAAAAAGCAGTTTTTATGTTTGTTCATAAAATGCAAGGTTCCATCCTTAGTCCTGTATGAACCGTTATTTCAACTGGATACCGGTATTTTTTGACGGTTCAGTTCCGATTCAGTTTCAAGATGGCGTCGACTGCTTCGGTTCGGTTTTAGTTCCGGTTCGGCCAAAAATAACGGTTAATAACGGCCTTCGGTTGGAGTTCGGGTTCGTTTTGACTCTCTGGGTGGTAGTGCTTGTGAAAGAGCTCGCAGCTGTCGGCTTCACAGATGATGGGCAACGTCACGACTAACGCTCTGTGCCCAACCCAACTGGACTTGAGCTCGTGTCAACTTTTTCAGCGCTAATATTACCACTCGTGTCAATATTACATTCGTGTTTGCCAATCAGGAGGCCGTTCAGTGATGATGTCTCGGAAGCCATGGAGTAGTTTTGCTTCCGCATTTCACGGCATGGCGAGCGCATAGAGTTTATTCACTGACGTCATCCCTCCAGAGGGCACTAGCTTGGAAAAAGCGAAATGGCCGCCGTGATGTAGGTCCATCGAAGTCTATTTAGAGGTTTGTGATCGTTGAAAACATGGAAATTCCTTGAATATGGTACACATAATATTCACACAGTACAATAACTTTGAAACACCAAACCTACGGTGATTGCGATGTGCGTGAAGCTGGACAGTCAAAATCAGAGGGACCTACATTATGGCGGCAAATCTGCTAGCGACTGTGGCGCTCTCCCGCAGATGACGTCATGTGAATACACCCTATTGGAACCGGCGAGTCTGTCATCCAAGATGTCTACTAATTTTTCATGCAGTGAGTTAATTGAACTTGTTCGTCCACATGCTGTTGAACTCCGGAAGAGCCATGAGGGAGAAAACGGAAACAACCACCGAACTTCCGCTAAATTAGGGCGCTAGCACCGCTTTGCAAATGTGAACCATCCGATAACACTGAGCGCTGTTTTTGCGCGGTGTCTTGTAACGCTATATTAGCGCGATGCTATATGTCGGAACAGGCCGTTAGACCGAGTCTGTTTTTGGCATATTAAATACTGCATTAATGCAATAATACAATTATTGCAAATACGTGTCTCGTTTTGCCCCACGGAGATCCAGAAGTCGATCGCCTGTTGGGCGTTCCCCTCCTGCAAGTCCAACTGGTGCAAATCCACCCGCTGCGAATCCACCAGCTGCAAGTCCACCCGCTGCAATTCCACCTGCTGCAAGTTCGGTCGGCGCAAGTTGTGCTGATTTTCAGATGGCAGAGGCAAGTGGCTCTCATAATCCTGAGCTTTCGCACCGTGACTGGTCGGAGACCACAATCCCATACAACCCCGGGAGGGACCCTGTAGATGATGAGATGGGGGACCGCTTTACGTTGGTCACATATAGAAAGAATCGGCCAAAAGGAATACCTGTGCTGTTCAAGCCCGTCGACGTCAGCCGTTCCTTCTGGAAAGTAAACCCAAACGATGTGGCTAGAGACGTCTGGACTGCTGCGCAAGAGGCAATCCCCCACCATCGCATAAACAAGGATGGCAGCTTGTGTGTTTTTGTGAAGTCTGAGGGAGCTGTATCGAACCTCTTGGCGCTTGAGTTTGTAGCAGGGATTGCGGTATCTGTTTCAATACCGTCCTCCTACGTGTCCAATATGGGTAAGATCTATGATGTCCCTCTGGACTATGACAACGGAGACCTTGCCTTATACCTGGAGAGAGAAGGCGTCATCTCTGCACGCCGGCAAGTCCGTCATGTTTACCACGAGGACGGTACAGACAGCTACATTCCTCTTCGGAGCGTTATCCTTACGTTTAAGCCCACCCTGAAGCTTCCCGACAAGGTACACTTGGGATTTGGCACACATGACGTTTATGAGTACGTGGATGGCCCAGTCCAATGTTATAACTGCCAGCGTTTCGGCCATCTCGCGCGCAACTGCCGCTGGCCCACACGATGCAAGATCTGCTCAGGCTCGCACACCCTTCAGGATTGCACTGCGCGGCGTGAGCCAAAGTGCCCAAACTGTGGTGGACCACATGCGGCCTCACATTCTCTGTGTCCTCGGAAGAGATCGGCGATCCAGCGCTTCCAGACGGATGTACTCCCTAGCGTAGGCCGACCTGTGGTCAGTAGTAGCAACGATGCCCCGGTGGAAACAGCGCCATGCAAACAACAAACGACTGCTGCGGCGAAGTCCCGTAAGAGAAAGCGTCGCCCAGGTCGGACTCAGCGGTCTCTGAACCGCAACCAAGAGCCCATGCTGGAGCTGGATGCCAGGACTCCTCTCCCGTCGTCGTCTCCTTTGCGTGAATCCTATGCTGCTGTCGCAGAGCGGGCCGCGGCCCCCCAGATGAGTACCCGTAGGAATCGAGTGACGCCGACCCAGCGACAGCAACCAAGTCGAATGGCAACGAGTCGTGATGACTCGGCAGCGGTGCTACTTCCCTTGGTCATAGCGGTTCTCAAGGCAATTCTGGCTGCTTTTCCGGGTGCTGCGGGTCTACCAGAGGTGCAGGCCTTGCTTGCGACCGAAAGGGTGCTAACAGCAAGGCATGGAACACCTGTATAGGCGGGCTACCCTCCTCCAATGGAATGCGCGTGGTCTGCGCACGAAGCTCCCGGACCTCAAGTTGTTTCTGTTGAAATATCAGACTCCCCTTCTGGCCATAAGTGAAGCATATGTGAAGTCGGACTTTCATCTTAGTGGCTACAATGTTTTTGGTCTACCCGGCGTGTCAGTGTGGAGAACAGTGCTCTGTGTGCGGCGTGACTTGACTGCAACGCAGATACACCCGGTGGGGCCACTGCCGTTCGACCTTGTGCATTGCAGAGTTCACCTTGGAAGAACTACATTGTCTGTTCTAAGTATGTATGCTCCGCCGTCCGTCCCAGTGACAATGCATGACTTACGGTCGGCTCTTGGTGGATTGGGTGCTCCCTCGCTTGTAGTTGGTGACATAAATGCGCACCATCCTATGTGGGGAAGCCGTACGCGCGATGGCAAGGGGTCTCTGTGGTGCGACGTCATTGAAGATCTTGACCTCTGTGTCTTGAATGATGGGTCTCCAACATTCTTGCGTCGAGACTTCTCGACGGACGCACTAGACGTTTCGCTCTGTTCCAGGGATCTTTTTCCCCATGTCACTTGGAGTACGGATTTGGATGGCAGAGGCAGCGATCATCTCCCCATATTCCTCTCGTATTCCAAGTACGCGCCCGGAGCAGGCCACAGGATCGCTCGGTTGACCAATTGGCAGTCCTTTCGCAACCTGAGCAAGAAAGATGTGCAGGCGGGAATGACAGCAGAGGAAATTACTGGTCTCATTGTGCGGTGCATAACGTCGTCTACTACGACTGCTAAGGTCGCTGCTGGTCATGCAGGTACAGATCCAGTAGTGGAGCGTTTGCGTGCTTATAGGAGACGGGCGGAGCGAAAGGCTCGACGATCTGGCCAACTCACGGATGTTCAGGATGCCCGTCGTGCAAACGTAATGGTACAAAAGGCCCTGAAGGCCGTGGACATACGAAGATGGCGGCAGCTCTGTGCGTCTCTGACCCCTTTTACCAGTACTGCGAAGGTATGGCGCGTTGCTCGAAGTCTCCGGGAAGCTCCTCCGGCGAAGAACCCCCTGCGATCTCTGTCTCTCTCGATTTCCAAGCCCGAGAAGGAAGTTGCATACGAATTTTGCAAGACCATAGCAGCGAGCTCCGAGGCGGCGAAATGTTCAGGCTTTCAGGAACATGTTGTGCAGCTACAGCGCGCTATTAGCCAAGCTCCTCTATCATCGGACCCCGACATGGATGCAGACTTCACGGTTGCAGAACTCAAGGCGGCCCTGGCGTTTTCTCGGAAAAAGTCGTCACCTGGTCCGGACTTGGTCACCTATGCTGCGCTCCGTAACCTGAATGACACCTGCCTTCTGGTCCTCTTAGAGATCTACAATAAATCATGGATGGATGGACAAGTCCCTGCTCAGTGGAAGGAGGCCCTAGTGGTTCCCATACTGAAACCTGGAAAACACCCCTTGGACCTGGCATCTTTTCGGCCTGTCAGCCTTACCAGCTGCCTAGGCAAAGTTCTGGAGCGCATGGTGCTGCACAGGCTCGAGTGGTGGCTTGAGAGGAGATGTGTTTTCCCCCAGGAAATGTCAGGCTTCCGTAGGCATCGTAGTTCAATGGATTCGGTGATGGATTTGGTCTCTACTGTTGAGGAAGCGAAAGCACGGAGGCAAATCGTGATGGCTGTCTTCCTGGACGTCAAGCGGGCGTATGACACCGTAAGTCACCCCGGTGTTCTGCATGCGTTACTTCGGTCGCAAGTGCCTGGGAAAGCGCTTGCATGGCTTTCCGACTTCCTGAGCCAAAGGCAAATTTTTGTCAGAACAGGCGAGGGTGACACAGAAAAGACTGCTGTCCCGCAGGGTGTCCCGCAAGGAAGTGTCCTAAGCCCGTTACTATTCAATATCGTCATGGTTGATCTCAAGGAATGTCTACCGAGGAGAGTAAATCTCTCCATATATGCGGACGATGTGTGTATCTGGACTGTCGGAAAGTCCCGGCCGGCAATTCAACATCGGTTGCAAAGAGCACTGGATGCCATCAACAACTTCTTCTTGAACGCGGGGATGGATATCTCCACCGAAAAAAGCGCTGTCCTTCCGTTTACTCGAAGAGAGATGCGGAGGTTCCAACTGCGGATTGGGGATTGCCCCCTCATACAAGTCAAGTTTCACAGGTTCCTGGGTGTTATCTTGGACCGCAACCTGTCGTGGCGAAGGCACATTGACTTCATCATCTCAAAGGCTCAGCGTTGGGGGAATGTGATTCGCCACTTTGCCGGCGTGCGCTGGGGCTGCACTGAGCGGGATCTTCTTGTGCTCCACAAAACTCTGGTTCGCGGTTCCCTGCTATACAGCTTGCCCGTATTGCACGGTATATCAGCCACGTCTGAGCACAAGCTTCGGTGTACACTGGCACGCAGCCTGCGGACGTGCCTTGGTGTCCCGCGCAGCGCTGAGACACGGATGGTGATCGCCGACGCCGGGGAAATACCCATCGATGTCCTCCGCCGAAGAGAAACCATCCGACACTACCTACGGTTGCTCGCTCACCACCGGCGTCATCCTCTGGTTCAAAAGCTACGTAGGCGGAAGAACAGTAAACTCTCGCTATGTGTTACAGCAACATCTGGAAACATCCCTGGCTTCACTGTTGCCCCGACCGCCCCTTCAGTGGCACCATGGACACTGCCGAGCTCATCCCTCTCGACACACATCCCTGGCCTCCTGGGGCCGAAGAGCCAGATCCCCGTTTCGGTTCTCAAGCAGTCTACTTTGGAAATGATGGATACAAACTACAGAGGCCGCACGGCTGTGTTCACAGATGGTTCGTCTACGTCGGATGGCTCCTCTGCTGCCTTTGTCATACCGGAGGAGTCACTATCATGTGGGTTCCGCCTGTCACATCGCACTTCGTCGACCTCTGCGGAGCTGTATGCCATCTTGTTATCTCTAAAGTCTGTCTCAAAGTACCCTCCCCGTTCCTGGGTGATATACACCGACTCAAAATCAGCCCTGCAATGTGTAGGAACCATGGGCATCCGCGGCTCGTTGTCCCCGGTGGTTGTTAGTATCCTGACGGCGCTCAAGGTTCTCGGCGAACAGGGACACCGGGTGACCCTACAGTGGGTCCCCGGCCACACCGGCATTCAGGGCAACGAAGAGGCAGATTTGGCGGCTGCTGCGGCCCACCGTATCTCCAGAGCCCTGCCCATTATCCTCTCCAACGGGGATAGGCGCTCCTACTTGTCTGCGATGGTGTCACCCTTGGCCCGCCAGCAATGGCTGCATGACATCACTCAATGGTCGCTCCTCCATGCAGTGGACCCGTCATTATCATTTAGGATGCCAGGTGGCTTCCCTCGCAGCTTTACGACACTCCTGCGGCGTCTACGACTCAACGTCGCCTTCACCCCTGCGTTCCGTGCTAAGCTGGGTTACAGTAACACGGCGCTGTGCCTAGCTTGCCGCACCCCAGCTACGATCCCCCATATCATCGAGGACTGTGAGCGGTACACGCGTGAACGCCGGGTACTTCGACGCCAACTTGAACTCCTCGACCATAGACCATTCAGCTTGTCCAAAGTACTTGGCCCATGGAGCTCCCCTGAACATCAGTGCCGGGCTCTTCGCTCCCTTTTTGTTTTCATGCAGGCCACTGGACTCCTTGAAGAGCTCTAAACAGAAGTCCGACCTGTCGTTGCTTCACTCTCACCGTAATTCATCCTCTCATATTAACCACTGTGAAATGGGGTAGTGTCCTGTGGCTACCACGGGGAAACATCCCATGTCATCATCACTTCTTCATTTATTGTTGTTGTTGTTGCCCCACCTTCCCCCCTTGCCCTACACTCTAAGAAAAAAAGGGGTAAAACGAGGAGTAATTGCAGCGTCTACTCCACTAGTCTGCAATTACTCCCCATTTTAGCCCCCTAACCCAACATTTAGTCCCGACATTTACTCCCCAGGACTGCAAATTGTCACTAAACTTCGCGAATGGTCTCCTGAATGCAAAAGTCTACGTAAATATGTGCCCTTGGTCAATTTGAACGACATAAGGCTGTATAATTCACACAACGTAGCAATTTTCCAGCCACACAGAGTAAGAAACAGTTAGCGCATCTTTCTTCGCAAATCGTGCCCTAGTACGGCGCAAGATTTTATATCACTCGATATATCACGGTTGACGGTTTGCTTCAAAGTATCTTCATGCATGCGCACCAATTATGTACCTGGGACTCTTACAACAGCGCGTGAAATGCGGTCTTCAGTCTGTGACATTCATTTACTCCCGTGCATTTCCTCCGGAAAGGGACTATTTTTTGTGGCAATGCAATTACTCCCCAAAAGGAGTAAAAGTACTCCTTTTTTTTTTCTTAGAGTGTATGCTAATTCCCACTATAGAGCCACGCGAAGGAGTGCAATTGCATAGATTGATAATAAGTTCAACAGACTAATTTGAAAGTTTCCACATTATTGCTGGATTCTTCGCTGTAACCACACACACATAAATAGGATTATATGTGGTGGATCATTCTTAGCCGTAACCGTCGTTGGTGGCGACGTCGGGCTCCAATTTTTCGCTCATTTCCACCTGAGTCAGTTCAATTCATGGTGCTCTATATAGTCTTGGATAGCTTGAGACGTTTACTTTGAAAGTTTGAAGACTGCAGCTTGCTTAGATAGGTTTCTTTTATCTTTTGACGCGGTACACATTTGTTAATGACATTTCCTTGTGTACGGCGATCGAACTCACTGTACATGAATGTCTACATTGCTATTACTCATGACTCTTTAGACCAGCTAAACTGCACTCTCAGAAAAAAGGATGAAGTACTTACACTTTTTAGGAGGTAATAGTTGTCGCACATGTTGTGCCTAAAAGGTTGCAAAGTTCTATCCTGCTACCTCACTCTCTGCCACGAATGATAGGGTTACCGCTTCTGATTCAGTGAGCGAGGGGGGCGTACGCCTTTTTGTGTCAGTTTGGATATATGATAATTGCTTTTACCACTCTTTTACACCCTTTATCAGATCTATCTTTTTTTTTTCTTTGAATGTGGCTGTGCAGTCTGTGTAGCGTGAAGGAAAAGGCACGTGAAACATATTTCTTATTAACCGACCTCGATTAAAGCCTGTTACTCAATCGATCTTCTAAAGAACAACTTCGTGCAATGGTTTTTTTTATTATTATTTTCTGATTACCAAGTTTTTTTCTTTTTGGTACTTGCTGCAACTGCTAGTGTTCACCGACAAATATAAATGTTTTCCATATAATTTTCAACACTGTAGTTTGAACTGTGGTCGAACGCTACCCAACAGATGCGAGGCCTCCGTGTTCTTGCGGAGTAATTGCTCTCCACCAGAGTGACTGACCTCGAAAAGTACCCCTCCCGTCATCATCCCCTCATCCGTTTCTAATGAGCAATAGGGTACAGTGTACCGCCACAGCGGCGGGGGGGGGGGGGGGGTGTCGAGGTAGCTTGCCGTTGTTGGCCGCACTCAAGTGGGCATCGTCACGACTATAGCCAAAAAAAAACTCACTGCCGCCACAGCGGCAGTGAACAGCCCACCTCATCATCATCCAATGTATATGTTTGAGCGTGTGTATGTGTGTGGTTTGAGCTCTACTCTTGAAGCTATGAGAGAGATAGCTATATATATTAGTGAAGCAAGAGTTCAGTTTTAATAGTGTAACAGTAACCGTAAACAAATAGTGTAGAAAAGCCTGAGTTTTGGGCAAGAAAGAAGGAGGGGCGACACAGAAGGACTCAAAGTCCTTCCGCCCTCTGAGTCCTTCTGTGTCCGTTCTGCTTTTCTGTCCAAACTCAGGCTTCTTTTTTTTTTTTTTTACAGTATACAGTTCCTCCACCAGCTTGCCTGCATTTATGCTATTTTACTGTAAACAAATGTTGGCTATAGCAAAAACAATTGTGGGACGCCCATAATCTTTCCCTATGTATGCCAGAGAAACGAGGCAAAAAGAAAAGGAAAGAAAGATACCTCTGTACGACTTATGAGGAGGGTTCCGCGTTTTCGGCATTTAGCCCTAGACAAATTCGGTGGGTGTTTTTCGGCATTTATATGTTATTCCAAATTCGGCTGTTTTCGGCGTTTTAAACGTTTGCGTCAGAAGAAAAAGATCATGGTCGATCCATCGGTGGATCCGACGGAAATGCGTTGGCATTAAAACTTGAAAACCCTTTGGGAACTCCCCTTCACAACGGTACACAACTCTTTACACGACCCTACACAACGCTAACGCAAGACAGCATTCGCAGCCAAAGGAGCCTTCCGGCAAAGGCCAACCTTGATGGAGCGAATGTACAACGAAAATGCTGCGAACTTCGTTCAGCGTCGGACGCCCTGCGCGAGGCGTCAAAAATGTGAGCGTTCGCCAGCGATCTGCCCATGCCAGATTTTTTCGCCCAGCGTCCGCGATTCCGTAAGCGTGGTGGCGGTGGTGATGGTGAAAGGGCTCGCTGTTGTCGGCCTCACAGATTCCGTAAGCGTGGTGGTGGTGGTGGTGATGGTGAAAGGGCTTGCCGTTGTCGGCCTCACGTATGTGGGCAACGTCACGACTGACGCCCTGGGGAAATGTGCGTCCTGGGCCGACTTCTAGGGGAACTGTGCCGACATATGTCTGAAAGCGTCTGAGGAAAACCCAGGAAAAACCCCAGACAGCACAGCCGGCACCGGGATTCGAACCCGGGTACCTCCCAGTCTCGACGTCAGCGTAAGCGTCAACTGCGGATGAACACGAGGCTGGCCAATGAAAGCACTCTTCCGCTACGAATCTGCGTCAGCTGCGCTGCCATGTCGTCTGCACGTGGTCGTCCGGTCTCGTGAATCGCCTTCTTCTTCTTCTTGCTACGGGGTGCTGTCGTCTGCTCTCCTACTACACCGCTAGAATGCCAGGCATTCTCCGCCAAAAAAACATGTTTTATTTTCGCAGTATTGAATTTGCGCTTTCGGTTCCTTTACTGCACACACTTTTTTCGACAGCTGTTGAATTCAGTTGCAAAATTTGTGAGATTAAGTGCATTTCTTCCAGTAACCGATTCCACTATGCTTTCACCTTGTACTCTGGCAACAGTGACTTCAGAGCCTGACTTTCCGACGCCGTCCGCTGGTTTATCGTCCCATGGCGCTGGTGTCGGCGAACAACTGGCGGCGGAACGCGCGTTGTAGTCCGCCGCGCGAACCTTGTTTGGCAAAAACTCGCTCCATCCTTTACTCCGATTCCGCAGTTTCGCAGTGTTCGTTCGCCGCCGCTGCTTCGCACAGCTTTCATAACACATTGCGCGCCCAGGCTGACACGTCTGAACCTGTCGACCACCACAGCTACACTGTGCCGAGTGCCGGCGCTGTGGCCGCGTCGCGGTCTCCACGCGCCCTCTCCTTCTCTCTCCACTCGCCGCGCATGCGCACCACGCCGTGGCTACAGACAGACCACGCCGCGATTCTTGCGTAGCGAGGACTATAATGCTGCCGCATTAATAGTTGCCGAAAAATCGACAAGTATAATCACTAGGGAGAAGGACTATTGAGGGAGAGCAGCTTGGTAGGAGGACATTGAGAACGCGAGGAATTTCTTTTCTTTTGCTGGACGGTTCCAAGTGTACTTCAACCCTGTTGACCCACTGATCAAAGTGTTACAGAGGAAGGTTTCTCACTGAACTAGAGGCAGCTCGCAACTCCGCACTCGGTTATTCTATATGACGCGATCAAATCGTGGCGCTCGACCCCCGTGGATTTAGACGTAAATTTTTGTATCGGTCGGAGTAAATGAAAAACCGATTCCCGAGAACTATTTTTGCTTAATCACGCGGCGTTGCTGCGTTAGGTGGCGCCAAACTCCGAGGATCGTCCCGAAACCACGTTATGTTTGACGGCTTCTGTGCGGAAAACGGGAAAAGATATTTCATGTCTGTAAACGTCATTGTAGCCGCAAAGGGCCCTTCGTTCATCCTGCACTCGAGAAAACAAACGCTAGCGTGTCCGTTGTACCTCACGGCTAAGGTAAGAATGCCCCTTTTTTACCCGTCTTTGACACTTTCTGCTGACTCACTGCCTCCACCTAGAGACACGAAAATTGCTAGCTTTGTAGCCGGGGGCACGAGGCATATATTTCTAAAAAAAGTGACTCTGAGGATGGTCGGGAAAAGTGAGACATAATTCGTGAAATATGCAAATTTTAGAAAATTCGTCATATTCGAGCGTAAAAAAAATATGTGGCCAACGATGTACGAACGTTCTGTCAACGGTAAAATATACATCGATTCCTCCACTTTAACATACAAAAAATCTCAGGGGTACTTTTTGTTGTTTTTGTGTAATGATTTTTTAGATATGACATGGTTACGAGAAGCGAGCATCCTGTTGGCGCGTGGCTGTTATGTACCAAATATACAGTCAGCTACATATATAGAAATATATCACTAGTATGTAAAGCCATCAACGGGTAAAGTCTAAGTGTACTTTTTTTTCTTTTTTGTGTGTGTGTGTGTATTCAGTTTGTAGACTTTCAACCCTTGTGCGCCCTATTACGGCGTGTTTCACGTCATGATTACGAACAATTCCATTTTTACGCCTATTCTGTTGGTTATGCTGGTTGTGCTTTGCTCGAGCGGTGCTTTGGTTTTTGTTTGGTCTCCGTTTGAAGACGGGTCGCAACTGTATGCACGCAATAACGACACAAACAGCTCTATCCCATTAGACTGCTTCCGGTGAGGAGATAAGTCACACCAGTACCTGCGCTCTCTGCGATGCGATAATGACGGTTGGCTGAACTTCCCCTTTCTCACCTTTTTTTTTTTTTTTGTTGTTGTTGTTGTGTGTGTGTGTCTTTTGCAATAAATCCCCAAATCCTCCTAAAACTCGAATGTCATGACAAGATTATGCCGTGGTCTCCGTGTTTTCTATACAAAAACAAGCACTGGCGGCCCTGAGATCAAAAGACGCCGGTTATAAGAGGCAACCCATGTGAGGGTGCAACAAAATTATCCTACCAACATTTGCGAAGGACCTTGTCTTGTCCAGCTGCCTACAGCCTTCCACTCTCCGTCAGTTTGCGCGCAATTGATACTGCACTGGTGAAGCCTATGCACCGACTATACACGTTCACCGTATATATTTTCCCAAGAGCACGTGACACATTCAGCTCACATCGCTTTGCACTTGTGCACAAATGTTCTTTGTCGTCATGGCAATGCTTTCTCATTGCAATTTTGCCCATCAATAATTGACCCCATCCTGCTGCGCTCTTGTTAGCGCGCAGTGCATGCTATGCGGCGTAGTTCTGTTTTTACACTGTACAACTTTTTGACAAAATTCGTTAATTTCTGGGCGTTTGGGGATTACGTGCGTGCGTCGTTTAAGAGAAAGCAGCCAAGGAACAAAAACAAAGCGTAAATGCGACGCCGAAGTAAATAGGATAACGGCGGGGGGGGGGGGGGGGGGGAGCTTGTGAAGTGTTACATGAGGCTGCTCACGCGTTGACCGCACGGAATTTCAATGGCGCTCTTTTTTTCCAACGGCTCGAGATCGTGATCCGATGCCGTCTCCCCGCGGAAGCGATTGGTCACGAAGTCTACATTCAAGGAGGTGGACTGAAAAAATTCCATTCATGATAGGCCATTCATGCGTACGTGGAATACGCTCTGCACCTCCCACGTCGACCTTCGCGATCGGCTCTGCCTTAAAATTAGGAAAAATGTCGGACACGTCGCTGAAATCACAGGGAACTGTAAGATTTAAACTTGTTTATAGTCGGTTTTGCATGGCCCGGGACTTTAGGCGCAAAGGCGTTCAAAAAGATGTACGCAGATATGTGAACGCGTGCGAATATATACGCGATCTTTTTTTTCTTTTTTTTTTTTTTTGTCGTTGTTGGTTTATATATACACTCTTAAAAATGAACTTCACCACATAGCACGCTCCTAGCCAACCATCACCCGGAATGACAACGTTCTCGCCCCCGATTTGTTGAAAACGGGAGGAGGAGCCTATTTTGTGCCGTGCATAATGAACACAAAATATGCTCCTCCTCCCGTTTTCAACAAATCAGGGGCGAGAACGTTGTCATTCGGGATGATGGTTGGCTAGGAGCGTGCTATGTGGTGAAGTTCATTTTTAAGAGTGTACCGGGTGTTTCAGTTAAATCCCCGGGCTAAATAATTCGCGAACCGGTGCACCAATCGAATAACTTTCTTTTTTACAAGTATCTGTCCAATACCGCCTACAAGATGCACACCGCGTGAATGAGGGGGAGGCGCTCATTATTTAAATAAAAATTCAAATGAGTTTCGTGAAAAAAGCTAACTTCTAAAGCAGGGCGCCGTCGGCATTAAAATGGGTACTACCCCTTTTGGGACCTTCAGTGGGCACCTTTCAGAGAAAAATCTGCCACCGAAGCGGGTCATTTGTTGCAGTAATTAATTAGTTTCGGTTTACGTATTTAAGTCGCGGCTGGTCGCGGCGAAGCGCAAAAGGACGTAATTCATTGGTGTAATTCATCGGTGTAAGGACGTAATTCATTGGTGGACATGGGAGTGAAAGAGCATCCTTTTGCGCTTGACCGCGACCAGCCGCGACAAAAATATGTAAACCGAAACCAATTAATTACTGCAACAAATGACCCGCTTCGGTGGCAGATTTTTCTCTAAAAGGTATCTACTGAAGGTCCCAGAAGGGGTAGTACCCATTTTAATGCCGACGGCGCCCTGCTTTAGAAGTTAGTTTTTTTCACGAAACTCATTTGAATTTCTATTTAAATAATGAGCGCTTCCCGCTCATTCACGCGGTGCGCATCTTGTAGGCGGTATTGGACAGATACTTGTAAAAAAGAAAGTTATCCGATTGGTGCACCGGTTCGCGAATTATTTAGCCCGGGGATTTAACTGAAACATCCTATACCTATATATATATACAGGGTGTTTCAAAAAACGTGTCATTCGGACTTTATAAAAAAACGGGGCGACGGAAAAATACGGGGTAAACGGCACTTGTGTGGCAACTGAATTTGCCATCTTGCAAAAATATTTTCATTTGATTTTAATTAAAATAAATTGAATTTCTTTAATTGAACTCCAAAATTTCCCAAGTCAACCTCACGTTTTTTTTACAGAATTTGAGAGCCCGTAGCGAACTTAGTCAGATCCACCAAGAAATCCGCTCGATATCGCAAATGGAACTGCCCAAAAAAATTACCGAAATTGAGGCTTCAAAGTTTCGGGTATTCAACGGCGCACCAAATCAGACGCAAAGATTCGTGGAGAGGAGGACATGCTCCTGCCCCCATGAAAGATAGAAGGTCGAAAAAACACAGGGCGGGAAAAAAGAGGCGGAATCATTTTTGTTTGCCGCTTATCAACGTATGGTGGAATGTTACCTGCCTTGTTATCTGCGCGTCTTGTGCTGCACGCCGGTCCAGCGATAAACTGTTCTAGCTTCATGGGGGCAGGAGCATGTCCTGCCCTCCGCGCATTTTTCCGACTGATTTGGTGCGCTGTTGAATACCCGAAACTCTGAAGCCTCAACTTCGGGACCTTTTTTGGGCAGTTCCGTTTGCAATATCGAGCGAATTTCTTGGTGGATCTGACTAAGTTCGCTACGGGCTCTCTAATTCTGTAAAGAAAACGTTAGGTTGACTTGGGAAATTTTGGAGTTCAATTAAAGAAATTCAATTTATTTTAATTAAAATCAAATGCAAATATTTTTGCAAGATGGCAAATTCAGTTGCCACACAAATGCCGTTTACCCCGTATTTTTTGGTCGCCCCGTTTTTTTATGAAGTCCGAATGACACGTTTTTTGAAACACCCTGTATATAGTCGTGACGATGCCCACTCGTGTGCGGCCAACAACGGCAAGCTACTGCGACCCCCCCCCCTCTCATACGGAAGCGAATAATTCCCAGGGATCTGTATCTGTGTTGCTCATAATTCCATAATCGATTCAATGTGGAATCATGTATTCGAATCTCGAATGGAATCGCTGTTTCTTTCAAACCGAATATACTCAATTGAAACAGTCCGAAGTTGCACGCGTACTTTTTTTCTTTTCCTTTTTCCTTCCTCTTCTTTTTTGATTCCCCTTTTTGTTTTCTTTCTCCGCCCTTTTCTTTTTCCTTCCTTTTTCATTTTTTTCGGGATAGCAAACCGGCTCTCTGCCTGGCTAACCTTTCCTTTCTTTTCTTCTTAATAAACATATCCCCCCCCCCCTGTGACAACTTCTTCCTAGGACCAGAGTCTTCGTCAAGCCTTCTGGCTTTTTACTCTCTCCCATCCGAAAGGAAAATAAAAATTGAAATTAAAATGAACTATTAAAAATTAAATGAACTACAGACAAACTCCCTTTAACGAAAACTTCCTTTTTAACGAAGATACCAGTACAGCCTTTTTTAAATTTTTTTTCGGTCCCGCCGGAGCCCTATAGGTCCAATAATGGACTCCCTTTTTAACGAATATACCTTTACTGCAAATTGTTTTCGCGGTCCACGGATTTTCGTTGTAAAGGAGCTTGACTGTACACTCTTAAAAATGAACTTCACCACATAGCCTGCACGCTCCACCATCATCCCGAGTGACATCGTTCTTTCCCATGACTTGCTGAAAAAACGGGGGGTTGGGGGGGGGGAGCGCACGCCACTTTTGTCGGGACAGTTCCCTTAGAAGTCGGCCCAGGACGCACATTTCCCCCAGGGCGTCAGTCGTGACATTGCCCACCTCTGTGAGGCCGACAACGGCGAGCGCTTTCACAACCACCACCACCACCACACGCCATTTTTTGTCGTATTATGCGGTTCATAACTGCCACAAAAATGGCGCACGCCCCCCATTTACATCAAATCAAGGGACAGAGCGTTGTCATTCGGGATGATGGTTGACTAGGGGCATGCTGTGCGATGAAGCTTTTGATGAAGGGTTTGCAACCTCCTTTCGTCAGTGTGAAAGCAATTGCGTTCAAAAAGTCGTCGCGCGTTATGTTCGGGTGCTCAGAAAAGCATGATGTTCGGCTAATTTTTCCGATGGAGTAGCTCCTGCATACCACTGTCAGTTATCATGAATTTGAGTAAATTCGACACGCTGTTCAAAATGGTGGCGTAAAAAAAGTGACCTTTACTTGGCAAATTTCCGAGTTCAGTTGGCAAAAATTTGCATAAAAATAAACTTACGTTACGCGATTCACATCAGAAGGTGGCAAAAACCTAGTAAGAACAAATCCCGTTGACTGCATGACTCTAGGAGGCGTACTTTTAATTATAATTCAACGACACGTTTTCTGGGATACTCTGTATTGTACTGTATGTATACGTAAGCAGTCTACAAAAACGCTCTGTGTAACGCAAATGTACATTCTTTCTTCAAAGCTGGAACCCACGTTCACCCACGTACATTCAGCTATTTGTCATTTAATTATTGCAGTACCCAACCATCGCCTTTCTCGGGTTTCCAAAAGAGAAAGTCTTCCTGTTGGCAGTTAAGAAGGCCTTGTACCGATAAATTCGCACGAATGACCGCGAAGTCATTTCCATATTTTTCATGTTTCAATCATTCAATGAATCAATCGCTTCGGAAGACAATGGCTCAGAAAGGGTGTTGAGACACAGGGATACTAACGCGGGATCATCTTCATTCAACTCGCTGACAACTTGCCGCACGTTCTGTTTTGAGAAGTTCGTTCTGTGGGTGCCGAGGGGTATTAGCAGAATCCGCCGACTGCGTGGAAAGAAGGTTTTGGGCCCACGAGTTTCCTTTCGAAATAACGTGAGTAGTGGCAAAAGAAAGGGAACGGCAAACGTAATGAATGAATCAGAGAGCGCCGAGATATGGTATAACATGCAACTGTCGTACAGCACAATATGCCTATCGGGGGAAATATGCAGAAATATGCAATTATGTGGCATGTAAAACGTGGCGGACTTGTGTTCCTTCTGCTTGGTAATGGGTGGAGATCCGTTAGGGCACATTTTAAAAATATGCATTTCGCGTGAACTCCCGGGCCCTATAGTCATGATGATTGCTGCATAGGTTATAGAGGGCGTTCATTTTATTTTATTTTATTTATTAAATCCGCAACATATTTTTTTAAAGGCTATGAGAGCAGCAGGGATGCCCTTTTTTTTTTGTCTTTGTTATTGCGGTTGAGTTACGCGGTCACGAGGGCATCCTCACGAAGAGAGTATGTAACTCTACTACGTGACTAATTTCCTAAAATTAATTAATGAACTGTTTAATCCGGGGTTTTCGTTCAAAAGTGAGACAGCAGAATGGGAGGCGATCCTCGCTGAAAGCCCCCACCCCCCACCCATTCTACTTTTCTCAAATCCTGAAATCCTGCGCACGTACGTTGAAATGTCATAATCGAATATTTGCTATGCAAATGAGCCCAAACAACGCTCGCCACAGGAGCGCATGACCTTCGACGACGGAGGCTTCCCCATCGCTCCGAATCACGTTGCCCTCTGACGTGGAATGAGCGCTGTCCACGTCCGTTTTTCTGTTGATTTGGTGTTGTTGTTGTTGTTGTTGTTTTTATTTTCCCAGACCTCCCATACTGGAGTAGCCAGCCCTAACACATATCCAGACCAACAACTCTACGTTTCTTCTTTCGTCTACACTAGTCTTGGGGGGTAACCCCAAGGTAGAACACCGCTGAACACCGGTAGAACACCGCTGTTGTGTGTTTCTACCGTTGTGTCCCGTCCTCTCTTTGGCTGCAAGTTTTTACTTTTGGGGGGTAACGTTGGGTAGACGGTAATAATGACAGAATAGCGTAAATGCAGGCTAGGTGGTGGATGAATTCCATGATAGGCAAGCCTGAGCGATGGGCAAGAACACGTAAAATGGGCAGTTCGTGGTTGTGTTTGTTTACGTGTTCTTGCCCATCGCTCAGGCTTGCCTATCACGGTAATAATGATTACTCAAGAAACCTGTATATTTGGTCAAACTGTCCACCAGGAGCGACCATGCTAACCATTTTCGTTGAATGTAGTCTTGGTGATGGTGATGGTGATGTGATAAATAAAAAAAAAAGGAGCATGTGAGTTACGACGAAGTCGACATGCTATCCCAGTACACTCTTAAACCCGTACCTTTTATTGTAACCTTTAGAAACATGTAACTTCTGTATAGACGTAGATTTCGAGATTTCTTATAGGCTACACCACTGTAACCTATATTTAGAGGTTAAAAGCGACCAAGGTCATGTCTTTACAACACGAATAGAAGTTACATCTCGGAAAAAACAAAAACACCTTGTTGTAACTTATAAATGTACCCTCTACTCCGACACTGTAACTTCTAAGCGAAATCTCCAACGATAATCTCTTTGTTAGTTTCTTATCGTTTGTTTCTCAGCATAATGCCGCGTTTCAGCCTCCCATTCGAGACGACAGTTGCGAATCTACGCTGTTATTTTTTATCTGTTTCAGCGTCACCTATACATCAACTACATGTTATCAATGCTGTATGAACACAGATTATAAGTTCGCAGTCTGAAATACTGATAGTATGTTTCTTTCTAAAGGGTGGAAAACAATTGTCAATGCCGCAACCACCAAGATTTTCGATTTCGCTGCGTAGCCGAGCCTGGTCTAGGTCTATCCACACTGAGAGCGGTTTCCTTGAAACGCTTAACGCTCGTCGTCCGTCCGTTAACAAGTGTAATCTGTTTTAATCAGTGGTTTTCCTCGCGTTTATCATAGTATCGTCAGGAACAACGGAAAAGCTAGATGTCGCTAGCAAACAAGTATATTTTCGGTGTTCTCAGGGGAAAGTGTAGTGAGTGCGAAGATTGCAAAGAATATATAACCGAAAACGAACGTCACCACCGCAGCCCTAATTCACACACTTCATACACTGGGTAAGTGTACATTTTGTGCTAGGTACGTGCGTTATTTTGATAGCAAGAGCTCTTAGCGCAGGTTTGTTGTGATTATGGCAAGCGTTTTGCGGTCCTGCATATGAACGCCACTTACGCTTGCTACTTTTCTGCTCTTACTTGGTCGCCAAGTCAATACACCGGCGTGCATTTTGCGAGCTGCGGATATATGCATCGAGATATATAATTCGCAGCTTCCTACTTGTTGTATTCTTACGATATTCTAAGACTCAATCGCGGAGTGAACGCCTTCCCGCATTTATGCTGCTTTGTACCTTGTGCTTTGTACGGATTTGAATGGTTCCGTAAATGTTACTCTCATTGCCCAAACTTTTGTTCCCAGGATCCCACATGCATGTTCACATACTGTCACCAGCGCAATGCAGTACCTCACAAACTCGTCCCAGAGCGCCTCCAACGCTGATAACGCAGTAATGTAGTGTCTCCTGCGTTACTGTACACTCATATTCCTCAAGGTTGTGTGCGTTTTATGTAATACTGTATTGCCATTTGCGCTCGCCTCTGCAACACGAATGTGGAATAAATTTTTTTCTGCTGCAGTTCTCCATTTCGTTGGGTGTGTTCAGCTTAGCAAACATAGGCGCTAGCTTCCTCGCACTTTTATGCATTGCTTCTCACTTAGAAGATAGTTCTTTTTTCCACATACATGGTAAAGCGACCATGGTTTCTCCTCACACCAGAATCGCACTTGTGCACAATGTGTCACCTCTCGACAGACTTCTGTTTTTGTAATATACATATGTTCAAGATCTCCTTTTCTGCTGGTTCATTTTGGTACCTTGGTGTGTTCTGTAAATGTCTGTCCATATCCCACGCACAGGGTGTTTGTTTTTATTCACATCACACCAGCGCTCATTTGACAGGTGGGTTATGTTAATTTTCGCAAATTAACCCTTCCGTAGTTACAAACATTTCCGACATTTCCTGACGCATGTGTTTGTAACTACGGATCGACTAATTAGCAAAGATTCACATAACCCACCTGCCAAATGAGCGCTACTCTGTTGCGAATAAAAATGAACATCCTGTATAAAAAGCCGCACGTTGGCGTAACCTTTACGGGCAGGTGCTGGATTGAAGGCCGTAACCTCTAATTAGTGGGTTTCCTTGTAACTTTTATAAAAGGTGTCACTCAGAGGGTACCTGGTAGCTTCTGAAATAGAGGGTAAAATATTGCGATTTTTTACCCTTTACTAAAGGGTACGGAGTTAAGAGTGTACGCTTACACACAGAATGTACATCACCACCACCACCACCACAAAGAGATGGGAGAGTTAAAATGATGGAGTTCAACATGTACAGGTTTTCCCGGCGATTTTAATCCAAGTGCCAGCTAAATTAATCCATGCCCCATAAAGTTGGCATGGCACATGGATTAATTTCGATGGCGCTCGGATTAAAACCGGCGGGAAAACCTGTAGTTCACAAGTTTCGACCAAGTGAGTGTAAAATGTCGGAACCGCTGGGGGCACACACAGCACGCATTCAGCGAGTCATAGAATGTCCATTAGCCCGTTTGTATGTAGAAAATCGTCAGGTGCCCTCAGCGCCGTGTCGGAGGACGGAGGAGAAGACGTGCGCTGTACGGTACATTGAGCCGTATAGCCTATGTAGGACAGTCGTCGCTTGTCGCGTGAAGGAAGGTGGTACTCGAAAGCGTAACAGTGTACAGCGAAAGTGTACTGAAGCGAATCCCGAGCAGATCGTGTTAGCCAGGAGGTGCTGCACATTTGTTGCTTGTTGAATGTCACTACTCAGCACAAAAACTATGCAAGGTGAGGGCGAAGCCTGGGAGGCGTAACCCAACCCCTGATGTGGCCATGACGTCGGGAGACGACGAGCTCTAATTGGACGATGAAAATTCGTCTGCTACGAACACGGCGCGACGCAGAGCACATGGGGCCATTCGCGAACCCGTTGACCTCAAGCCGTGGGTGACGGGCCTTTCGTCGTCACGGAGTGATGCCAAGAAAACTCAAACTGACGCACGACCATCTCTATAATACACGACCATAACACTCGCCCGTTCCCCTATGGGACTTCCGTCCGCGGCTCGAGGAGCGGAAGTGCCGTATTTACGCGCCGAGCGCCCGATAGGGGCGTCACTTGCCGTACCCAGAAGAGCGCCTGTTGTAGCTCAGTTGTTTGCAACATGAGTGGTCCTTGTGGTTAATTCTTCGTGCGTACATGTTTGTGTATTGTCGTAGGTTCTCTGTGCATGTAGAGCTAAGAGTTATGAAACTAAATCCTCAGAAATGAATAGGCGATTTCTGATATTGCCCTTGTGCTCCGCATGGGGACCCTCCGTCGCCCAAGTCACGCGCATCGCGCAATGCGTCGTGGGAAATGGTTTGCATTCGTGCTTGCCTTATGGTGAGCTAGAAGGACTAGCTCACCATCTAGCTCACCATACTTGCCTGCCTGTTGATACTGTTGCTCAAAGGAAGGAGGGAAAACCGAAACCGTTTGCGCTCTTCTTCTTCTGCCTGACTCATGAAAACTAAATCCCAGGGTGCAGTGGGGCATTCGCAACACGGCGCTCTCTGGCGGGCCATCTACGCAATTTCTGAAATCGTCTATTGTGCTCTGAAGCGCAACGTGACACGTAAAACTGTGAAATTCGCGCACTATGTGCCGTACATCGTACATATAAACTTGGCAGCAGCACCTTCTGTGTTGGGCCAGTTATCATGCGTTTATGATTGTCGGACGCAAGCGCGTTCAGAGTTTACGTTTCGCGTGAGAGGCGCTCCATGTTAACATACAGGGCAGTTAGAGAATGGGTGAATGCGAGCGTAAGAAGAAACTGTTCCTGGTAAAGAGATGACTGACACCAGTTACGACGTCCAAAAGAATTTGTTGTACAGTGAACCCTCGTTATTATGACCATGGTCGTTCCCGAAAATTTTTGTTTCACTACATCGTTCCCCAGGATTATGGTCGTAAAGCGCGTATGTCAGATTATCGGGGGTCATATTAACGAGGGTTCACTGTATAAGCAAACACTTCAGTTTTGAATCAGCAGTTGCCTGTTTTGTTTTCCCACTTATTGGTCCCTTTTTATTTCCGGTTTGTCATTACAATGCTCTGCTAACCTTTAGTACACTGTTCGGATAGAAGCCACTTTGAAAACTTTTCTTGATGGTGGCTTTTCTGCGACGCTACTTTGTGGTGCCTTTTTTGTGTTCCTTTTGCACTCGTGGGAGATGCAAGGCCGAGTAAACTTCGTGATCACTAAACATAGGTACCGTAGCCACGGTGATCTGACGGGATCCTCCGAAGGAATGCTAGAGGCTCTAGAGCACTTGCTGGTCAAGACATCTCACATGGTTAGGCAAGGGTAGATTAGGTGGTGTAAAAAGGGTGTGGAAAGTTGGTAACTTCTGTAGTTATCACCTAGTTAAGGTGAAGTTCTGTTTTGAGGGTGAGGTAGCAGGTAGAACTTTGCAACCTTTTAGGCACAACATAGGCGTCAAATATTACCTCCTAAAAGCTGTAACAGCTCCGCCCCTGTTTTCTAAGAGTGTGTAGGAAGAAAAATGTTTCGGTAAAGAACGTATGTAGTTTTTGTTTGTTTGTTTATTTGTGTGAGGGAGAGAGAGAAACAGGAAAACATTAATAGGAGGAAGAGGCCGCGGTGTCAATGAGAAATTCCACTAGTCCTCCGAACGCTTGTCGTTTTAGCTCAACTGAGCCCAGCCTAGTGTAAGAGGCTCCGCAGGGCCTAGTCGGCACAGGACAGCACTGTACCAGAAACAGCAAAGCAAGATGTGTTCGATGCTTTCTGCTTCTTCGCAGGTACGGCAATTTAGCGAATACCCTTCTCCAACTTGTGTAAAAAGGTGCGACCAAAACACATGTCCAGTCATACACTCTTAGAAATGAACTTCACCACATAGCACGCTTCTAGCCAACCATCACTCCGAATGACAACGTTCTCGCGCCTGATTTGTTGAAAACGGGAGGCGGAGCCTATTCTGTGTCATGCATAATGGCACAAAATAGGCTCCTCCTCCCGTTTTCAACAAATCTGGGGCGAGAACGTTGTCATTCGGGGTGATGGTTGGCTAGGAGAGTGCTATGTGGTGAAGTTCATTTTTAAGAGTGTAGGCGATGTATCTAGCAGTTGCACTCAGTTGCGCAGTTACCAGTTACCCAGTTGCACGCAAGGTACGGGTTGAGATGCGAAAAGATAAGGTAGCGATGATCCTGGTTAGGAGACTGGAGTCCGCATCAGCCAACCACATCCGGATGCATGAATCGTCATAGACTTTGCGGAGCGTTCCCTTGCGGAGCGTCCCCCCCCCCCCCCCCGGCGATGTTAGGAAGGACATTATGTATTCCTTCATCCTGGAACCTGGGGTATCACTACCCGTAGCATTAACATTAGTTCCTCGGCACCACAACTTTCTCTCTTCACCTCTTGTTGGACGCCTTGTATGTGCCAGCTCACCATGCACCTTCACGCCCGATCTATAACAACAACAACTTTATTTAAATGATGGTGATTTGGGGAGTTTCATCGCCAGGTGTGATATCCGTGGTGAACTGGATTATTGAGTCGCCTCACAGTGAGGTCCGAATTCCTGCAGTGTCCAAACATTTCACACCCGAACATATTTGGTCGCAATATCGTGATTTGACCACAATTACCCTCGAAAATGCAGCGGACTGCAATCAACATCATCGCATACTGGACAGCATCCCGAGTCCCCATTTGCAAAGTTGTGCCACGGACGTTGACTAAGATGTTTTACAGAAGTCGATAAACGTCCACAGACTTCGCGTAGAGACAACAATGGCTTTGTCTAGAAATAGTTCCTCACGAAACCGCCTTTTCTATGACTGCGTTTACGATAACGTTAGGAATAGCGCGTGACCAAGACCGGTCTGGAGTAGACTGCATGGTGCACACACGCACGCTTGCGTGCTTCTAAGACGCAGGTAAGAGTATTTTGCGCACGCCGCTAAGGCTGATTTTAAACAGCCCTGGCTCAACCCTAGATGTCTCAGTGAAAAGAATGCGATGCCACAAGTGGAACTGCAATATTCTCAAGACACCCACAGCTGATTGGACACGTCTACACGCTTATCATCGCTTCTTTCATTCAGGATTCGACTACACGTATTTATTATATTTCCGCTGTTTGTTTCAATTCGCCATAAGGTCGAACATCCATTTCAAGTAAGAATGACGGGAAATCCTTTTCTCGAATTCGTCGCGTTGCTTGCGTCACACATGTGTACATGTGACGCTCTCCTTCTTGCATCGCACAGACAAAGCCCTGTTTAAAAGTTGGGCACATTCTAGCGAGAGGAAAAGGAATCTCAAGATCCCAGATGTAAAGTCGCTCATCCACTACGTCAGGTGTAAATGCCATCAGTAAACATTACTCGTTTCCACGAATCTTTGAAAGAACCTACAAAGCAGCACCGATCACAGTTTCGGTTTCTAGAACATGCAGAGTGTGACGTCGCCATGCGCGCTGGCTTCTCCTATCAACGGCGGTGCACCTTCGCGGTCCCTTAGCACGGTGTACTTGAAAGACCTCCCAGGCCCACGTAGAAGACTTCGGAAGAACAACGTTGCTAGACGGGAGGCGGACTGCACGTCACCTCCCAAAACCAGAAATCAGTGTTAAGTTGATTTCGTGTTTCACGAAGAAACAATATCTTGCGGGAATACAATGTGCCGCACATCGACTTGCAATGGCATAAACGTTCCACAGAATAGTACTGTTATCACCCTTGATTCGTGGAAAGTGCGGTCCGTACGCGACTTTTCTTCTTCTTTTTGTGACAATTAACATGACTCGTTAAGTGTCACAAAAAGGCATACGCCTGTCGTTTTCAACAAATCAGGAAAGAGGATGATGTCATCCGCGATTATGTTTTGCTAGGAGCGTTTTATGCGACGACGGTGCGCGTGTGTGGGCCGGCGAAAAGGTGGAAATGAGATTCGCCCGAAAGGGAAAAGAAAAAAACAAAAAGGTGCCGCGTAGTCATAAATTGTGGCCTCTCGCGGAGCCTCTTTTGTCCACGCTTTGCGACATCGTGTTGCGCCCTCCCGCGCTCGTCATTTATATTACCACGAGCGTATATTATTGGCGGCTTCCTTTTCGTTTGCGCAAGGTGCGCGTACTTGAATGAAAGGCCTGCACGTCCGCGTATATTACGTGTCTCTCCGCCCCCTCCCCGAACTATATACTGTTAAAACACAAGAACAGAGCTGCGCCACGTGACATCGCCCGAAGTCAACTGTCATTCTCGTACTGTACACTGTCATGTCGAAAACAGGAGGTATACGCCTCCTTTAGACATACTATGCAAAATGCAAAGTGACCAAATAGGCGTGTTCGTCCCGCGCGTGTTCCACAAAGAGCTGTTAAAACAGAACTTCACCACATAACACGGTGAAGGGCAACCATTGCTCATAACGATACCGTTATCGCCGCTGACCTGTGCGCTCTAAAAACAAAGCTTCACCGCATAGCACGCTCATCATCATGCCGAATGACAACGTTGTCTCCCTTGACTTGATGAAAACGGGGGGCGCATGCCATTTTTGTGGCAATTATGAACTGCATAATGCAACAAAAATGGCGTACACCCCCCGCTTTCAGCTAATCGTAACAGGCGGAAGAACAATGTTATGGTTGGCTATAGGATCGTGCTATGAGGTTTTCATTCATTTTTCAGAGCGGAAGGCGCGCACTCTAAACACTGAACTTCGCCGCATAGCACGCTCTGCGCCAACCATTGCCACGAATGGTACACTGTTAAAACAGAACTTCACCACATAGCACGCTCCTAACCAACCATCATACCGAATGATATCATTCTGTGTCATGATTTGTTCAAAACAGGCGGGAGGCGCCTATCTGTCCCAGATAGGCGCCTCCTCCCTGTTTTGAACAAATCACGACACAGAATGATATCATTCGGTATGATGGTTGGTTAGGAGCGTGCTATGTGGTGAAGTTCTGTTTTAACAGTGTAGGGTTATCGCTTCTGTTATCATATATCCATACTGCCACAAAAAGGCGTACACCCAATCTCTCTTCGAAACAGAAGCGATAAGCCTATCATTCGTGGAAATGGTTGGCGCAGAGCTTGCTATGCGGTGAAGTTCCATTTTTAGAGTGTACTCCTTTTTGTGACAATTACTGCATAAGTGTCACAAAAAGGAGTATGCCCCCATTTTTAAGAAATAAGGGCAGGGGACGATGTTATTTGGGATGATGGTTGGCTAGGAGCGTGCGCTGCTAAAATAGAACTTCACCACGTCGGACGATCCTATAGCCAACCATCATGCCTAATGGTATACTTCTGTGTCCTGACTTGTTCAAAATGGCAGGAGGCGGCTATCTGGGACAGATTATATATGTCCCCGATACTCTCCTCCCCCTTGTTTTGAACAAATCAGGACACAGAGTGATGTCATTAGGAATGGTGATTGGCTATGTGGTGATGATCTGTTTTAACAGTGTGTTAAACAGTGAGACTCTGATTTTTTATTAACCTTTGTACCTTTGTTCTTAGAGTGTAGAAAACACGAGGTGTACGCCTTCTTATGACTGTTAACGACAAAGCGCAAGCGTCAAGAAAAGGCGTACACTCTTAAAAATGAACTTCACCGCATAGCTCACTTCAAGTGAACCATCATCTCCAATGATATCGTTATCTGCCCTAATTGGTTGGAAACAGGACGCGTACGCCTTTTTGTGACACTTCTGCTGTTCATAATTGTCACAAAAAGGCGTACGCCTCCCGTTTTCATCATAGCAGCTGGTGGAACGGCGTCAATCGGGATGATGGTAATGGATACACTCTACGCTCTAAGAACTGAGCTTCACCGCATAGCACGCTGCGCGCCAACTATTGCCACGAATGATAGTGTTATCGCTGGTGATTGGAAGACAGAGGGTGGCGTACGCCGTTTTGTGGCAATTTTCATATATCCAAATTGCCGCAAAAAGGCGTACGCCACCCCTCTGTTTTCGAATCGGAAGCGATAACCCTATCATTCGTGGCAATGGTTGGCGCACAGCGTGCTATGCGGTGATGTTCTGTTTTTAGAGTGCAGAAACAGAACTTCACCATATAGCACAGTGAAGGCCAGCCATTGCACAGAATGATACCTTCAACACTCCCGATTTCTGGAAAGCACGAGGCGTACGCCTTTTTTGGAACTGCTTAAGCAGTTCCAAAAAAATATAGAGTGTTCCAAAACAGACCACCACCACCCGTTTTTAGAGTGTAGGAGCGTGCCATGCGGTGAAGTAGGTGGTGGACCGTGAAAGTGTGTTATTATCCAGCTGTTTACTCCCCGGGGGGGGGGCGGTATATGCGTCCTGGGCCGACTTCTGAGGAAGCTCCGTTAAACTTCACCAGATAGTGCGATCGTAGCCTCTCTCTTTCATTTTTTGTTGTAGATGGGTGGCCTACGCCTCTTTTAGCCGCTTTACGTTTAAATTAATTGGGAATAAAAAAATATAAAGAAAGAGGCGATAGGCGTACATCTCCTGTTTGCAACAAGTCAGACGACGATATCATTCCGAGTTACGTTGACTCCGGGCGCTGTGCTATGGTCAAGTTCTGTCTTCACAGTGTAGTACTCACGCGACACTGATTAGATGAGATTAGATTGGAGGAAAAAGCGTAAAACATGCAGTTGATGGCCCCGTCGGGGTTGGGACTGGCTACTCGAATAGTTTGCATCTAGAGCACGGAGGCACCTCTTCTATACTGGGTATGGCAAACATCAATAGAACACCATTTGTAGAACATGAGACAATTGATGTTGTGAGGCAAACATCTTCTTCTTCTTCACCATTTGTAGGACACGAAATCTGTGCCCAGAAATGAGTAGCCTCGACGTGTAATCTCGTTATATTATACTTTGTACATATATGTGTTGCGCATCGAAGTTATCCGGAGACAGTCCCCATCCCGAACCGCAGAAATGCAGGGAACTAAGTTCACCGACACCGTGACCACGTCGCGATCCCCCACAACGACCTTGCTCCGCCCGCGTGCAGGTCAGACAACTTTCTACCACATGTATACTCGCATCATAATATAAAAAAGGGGGGAACATTCCCTTAACACATTCACTTCTATACACACTGCCGCAAGAAAACGAGAAAAAACTTTCTCTCAGATGATCCGAAAAGAGCATTTTCCCCTTCAACGCTTAATCACAGACCGCCTTCCTGCGAGCACTCAAGACAGACCGACGACTTTTTACACGCCACGAGCGTCAACCCTCCCCAAGTGTGTTTCCGACGGCCACGCGAGAGAGGTAATTTGAGGTCCCGCGGACAATGGATGTCCATCGGAGGAACATCGTGTCGAACAAAGCTGCCAAAGCAAACAGGTGAATTCTCCCGCAAGAAGGAAAAAGAAGAAAAAAAAAAAAAAAAGCGGCCCGCAGAGGACTCTGGAGGTAAGAAAGGCCATTAGCATCGCCAGTCCAGCGTGGGAAAGCTACGCATTCTTGGGGGGGCGGCAGCCGTGATTTACCATCTAGCAATTTTCTTCTTGCTTTCCAGATCAATAATTATTATCTCTCTTTCTTTCCATCTCTTTTTCGTTCTTACCGGAGGAGGTCACGACTTGTCGGCATCCAAGGTCGGGATCAGAGGTCGGGCCGCGCCTTCGCGCTCCAGCACCACTTTTGTTTCTTTCTGTTTTTTACCTGATCGTGTATTCGCTGCGTTCCGTAGAAAGCGTGTAGATTCCCTATGGAGATGCGTCGTTCGAAATTACGAGACGGCAGACGCATGGTGGTTTGTTTTTTGCGCAGTTTCTCCGCGTATTCTTCTTTTTTTCGCCTCGTGGGAGGGAGCTTGCGCTAGGGGAAACCGTTGTGTCGACGGTGGGGTGTTGTACCGCAGGTTATGATGAGGTCGTGCTTCTATGTGCCGGTTTACCTGTTTCGTCGACCGTGTGGAAAGTAGTGGCTGGCATGGTGCTTGGGGTCGTGCTGCAGTTTGTGCGGTGTAGGGATTTACCCAGGATTTTTATCGTATAGAGGGGTTAAGGAATTCGATAGAGGGGAATGACACCCGTCTCGGCTTGTTATTTGCCGAGCGTATTCGTATGAGAAAATTTTGGGTGGAGGAGGGGTTAGGGGAGTGTGGGGGCGGGACCGCTGAGAAAATCCCTGGAACGGTGCGCGTGATGGTGTACACTCTTAGAAATGAACTTCACCACATAGCAGGATCCTAGCCAACCATCACCCCGAATGACAACGTTCTCGCCCCTGATTTGTTGAAAACGGGAGGAGGAGCCTATTTTGTGCCATTATGCACGGCACAAAATAGGCTCCTCCTCCCGGTTTCACGCCGTTGGTATGGTCTGCTTTATCTTTCCCTTTTTTCTGTATTTGTGTAAGTAATAGCATCACTTTTTTTTTTCTATTCTGAAATTTATTTTTAAGATACACTCTTAAAAATGAACTTCACCGCATAGCACGCTCTTAGCCAACCATTATCTCGAATGATATCGCTATGTGCCCTGATTTGTTCAAAGCGGTAGGCGTACGCCTTTTCTGTGACACTTATGCGGTTCATAATTGTCACAAAAATGGCGTACGCCCCCCGTTTCCAACAAATCAGGGCAGATAACGATATCAATCGGGATGATGGTTGGCTAGGAGCGTGCTATGCGGTGAAGTTCATTTTTAAGAGTGTAGGTCTTGCTTCTACTCAAAAACAAAAAACACTACACTAAGCATCCTTTACCCTCGTTTCTGCATATCGTCGTTGTTGTTCTGGTAGCCCATATAATCTTTGTGTTGTACGGTACGCGGCCCAGCCCTTGCCGGGGCTGACCGAGCTTTATTTTTTTATTTTTTTTAAACTCATCATCAATACCAAAAGTATTCGGGATAGTCTTAAAACATTTCGCATGTCACTATACACGCTAAAAACAGAACTTCACCACACTGTACACCAACCGTTGCCACGAATGATAGGGTTATCGCTTCTGATTCGAAGAGAGACGGGGGCGTACGCCTTTTTGTGGCAATTTGGATATATGAAAATTGCCACAAAAAGGCGTACGCCTCCCTCTGTCTTCCAATCACAAGCGATAACTCTATCATTCGTGGCAATGGTTGGCGCACAGTGTGATATGCGGTGAAGTTTTGTTTTTAGAGTGTACGCTATCTGCCTGCCGTCCCTGTAGAAGTTCAGCACGCAACCACATACTCCTAAAAATGAGGGGGGGTCGAGGTAGCTTGCCGTTGTTGGCCGCACTCAAGTGGGCATCGTCACGACTATAGCAAAAAAAAAAGGAAAAGAAGGTGGGAGAAAGGGGAGTTGAGGACTTCAAAGTGATGTAGAAGCAGGATGACCGGTACTGATGGGACGGAAGCACACTGTAGGTGAGACGTGCACTAGAGTGGTCTCTCCGCTAGGCCCGTTGCTTGGAGAAAGCGCACGAGGCCGCGAGTTTTTGAAAGTCGTTCCGCACAAGAACCTTCGGGGAAGAGGACGTCCGTCAGTATACCAGGCCTGGCGTGGGGAAGATGGGTTTCCCGCATGGCATGGTATGCACGGCATTCTGTCAGGGTATGCGCAATGAACGCGTAAAAATGAACTTCACCGCATAGCACGCTCCTAGCCAACCATCATCGCGAATGATATCGTTATCTTCTATGATTTGTTGAAAACGGGAGGCGTACGCCTTTCTTTTTTTTTTTTTTTTTGCAATTGTGAACAGCATAAGTATCACCAATTATTATTATTATTTTGTTTTTTCACAAATGTAGCGACGTCTTGCGCTACTTGTGAGTGCAATATATAGCGGGTCTTGGTATTTCATTACTTAGCTTTGGCATGGAGTTCGGTACTGGTGAACATCTAATTCTGCACTGTTGCAATATGGGAATGTCATTTCTTATGTTTGTGTATGTTCGGAGAGCCGATGAGTGTATTTCCTTTCCTGATAATAATAAGAGTATAATATATGAACATGTGGATGCAACTGTCAGGCAACAAACCGGATTGGTCGATTGCAAAATAAAATCTGTATACGACCGTCATGATTGCCGAATGGCTCCCTTGTTCTCCACGCTGTACGTCAGCACATCAGGAAGTTGTCACTTAGCTATCTCGGACGATATTAATAAGCTCGATTATTGCATGGAAACCCGATTTCAAAGTAAGGAAAGCACGGCTTTCTATGTATGTGTACGAACTGAGAAGGATGTGCCATGGCTTGTTACACGCGGAAGCAATTTTCAGCGGGTCTGGCGAGCGCTTTTGAGGAAAGTTGCGATTCGGCTATACGAGTCACGTTTTATTGTTTACGAGGGGGGATCTTTATGTGTACTGAGTGGTTGACTATAATAAGAGAGCGGATTTTGAGGCAATAACAGGTAGCGCTCTTCGTCGCATAAATCGTTCTATAGAACAACCAACCTTCGGGATCGTATCGTCTTATCTTCCGACTGGAAGGAAAGTTGATACATAAAAACGCTGCGTCTCCTTTCTCGGCTTATCGCGAGGCAGAGCAATATCATCCCCGATAGAGATTGGCATATTGCGTGCTATGCTATCAAGAGCGCCCTCTGTTAGCGTGCTGGCCATGTCGCGTCGAGACTGGGAGGTACCCGGGTTCGAATCCCGGTGCCGGCTATGCTGTCTGGGGTTTTTCCTGGGTTTTCCTCAGACGCTTTCAGACATATGTTGGCACAGTTCCCTTAGAAGTCGGCCCAGGACGCACATTCCCCAGGGCGTCAGTCGTGACGTTGCCCACATACGTGAGGCCGACAACGGCAAGCCCTTTCACCATCACCACCACCACCACCACCCTCTGTTAGTGCCTAAAAATCCGCTCTCCATGACATTTGCTACTCATATCCGTAGAAAGGTTTTCGGGGGGGAGGGGGGGGTTGCGCCTAGGGCTGACTTCATGGGGAACAGTGCAACCACATCAACGAAAATCCAGTGAGAGCACCCAGACAGCGCTGCCGGTGTCAGGATTTGAACCCGAGGTTCGTTATTTTTTAAAGTTGGCGCGCTCCAAACATCACGCGATTAGCCCTGGCGCGAGAGCTCGCGACGAATCACGGGCGAAGTGCTACGTTTAACGCGCCTTTACGGGACAACGACGAGTTGAAGATATGAGTGGTTTGGGTATTAGACGATATGGCGAGAGAGTTATCGTAACCGCTCAGTGCCCGAGACTGATATACTAGCACTGAAAGCGGCACGAGAACGAAGCATGGCATTGTTACAAACTTACGTATTGCGTGGGTGAAAGAACAAAGGAATAACTTTTCGAATTAATTCATCATTAATTCATTAACATGAAGCGCGGGTAAATACGTGTGCGCGTACTAATAATACAGTCGCGTGGGTGAATGCATCAATTTAGATGCCCACTGAAAAGTCAGCAGTGCGCGAAGCGCCCACGGCACACGACTGCAGACCACGCCCGCCGCTGTGACGCAATCACTGTTTCAACTGAGCCATGTTTGCGTCACACAGTGACGTAGACATCGCTCGCACTCTTGCACCAAAAGAGAACACAAATCACCACCATCAGCATCATCGTATGGCTCCCGCGCAAAGTGGAAAGGTGCTGGTCAAAGCGCTGGTCAAAGTGGCATAGGTCAAAGGCCTCAAGGTCAAAGGCCACTATATCGAAGTCCTGCTGCGCGTGCTACAGATTCGATTCGCCGTCTCTTTCGTGCATGCAAAGACATTGTGGTTTCCTTATTCAGCCACAAGAAAAATCTATAATTCGATTACGGAACTAGCAATCTCCTCAAAAAGATTTTGATACTTTTTTTCTTCTTCTAACTCCTACCTTTGAACTATAAGGAGCACATTTTCTAATGAATCAGTGTGCTTCTGACGATGAAGAGTAAACACTTACCACGCGAGTTAACAGTTAAACACGAGATTAGGCTTCCATAAACTTGGTGCTAATCGTCAAACCTTTGTTACCAACGGCTCTATATGTGACCCTGTGTGACGGGAAATATCCCGATCTTGCATTGGTGAAACAGGGTTGACGATGAACACCAAGTTTAGGAAAGCCTAATTTCCGTTTAAGTGTTAACTCGCGTTGGTGACACCGTGCCTAAGTTAATTTAACGTAGCAGTTGTCGTAAGACACCACGTTGCAAGCCTGGACACGAATTTGTCGGGTCTCGCATCCTCATATTTTTATATCACAGTCAATTAATCAGAAGCGGAAGCAGAAGGAGAAGTTAAATCTAGAAGTTATCTCCGCTCTGAAAATTCAGTTCCTGACAAATACGACTTGATAGGATTACTTGCGGTACGCGGAGAGAGTTCCCGTGAAGAGAAATACGCTGACACAAGCTTACTTATTGCCCAAAGGCAAGCGTAACCAAATTCAATATTAATCTTTCGCCTCCTCATTTTTGGAGACCGTCGTTCCATTCGGCAGTGCCTCGTGACACCCCTAGCTTCCCGCCAATGCACAAATGACACTATCCCCCATCTACGTTGAGCAGAGTTGATCCAACACTGGCTTTCCGCATCCCACGAAACACCTGTCGTCAAGATGCTGCATTAATTCACCGAATGCGACTCGATGTGGCTTTTACAGCTCAGTGGCGTTACCGCTTGGGACAACTTCAGTCTCCTAGATGCTGTCACTGCGGTGCTCTAGAGGATCTGGTGCACATTCTTTTTCACTGCCCACACTACCAACCTCCCTGAACCGCACTCTCCGGGTTTTTTAGTCTGCTGGACTCTCGCCCCTTCTCCCTATCAAAATTGATTGGTCCCTGGCCGAATCCAGCCCACCAGCGCTCTGTGCTCAAAGCTCTTTTGACCCTTCTGGACACAGTCGGACTTCCATCCGTATTGTGAAGGAGCTAATTTTTTCATTCCCCACATCACCATCAGCAATGGGACAAAGTATCGCCTCTGGCGGTGAAACTCCCCATTCGCCATCATAAAATAAAGTTGTTGTTGCTCATTTTTGGCTTGGCGGCGAGAGCACACCTGCATGCTCACCACGGTCCCTTGTTCCTTTATTTGTAGCTATATAGTTGAATCAAAATTGACTTTCGCTAACCTTTCCTTTCATATCGCACTCCACACTCATAAAACAAAAATAGATAAATGTAGCCCGCACCCCACCCTGCACTCTTAGAAATGAACTTCACCACATAGCACGCTGCTAGCCAACCATCATCCCGAATGACAACGTTCTCGCCCCTGATTTGTTGAAAACGTGAGGAGGAGCCTATTTTGTGCTCATTATGCACGGCACAAAATAGGCTCCTCCTTCCGTTTTCAACAAATCAGGGCCGAGAACGTTGTCATTCGGGGTGATGGTTGGCTAGGAGCGTGCTATGTGGTGAAGTTCGTTTTTAAGAGTGTGGTTGACTTTATAGCCCTTAATTTGTTTGCAGCGTTTGGCCTTTTTTGTTCTTTTCCCAGGAACTGTCGCATGATGAATAACTGGCGTGAACGGAACTTATGGCAGCTTAAAGTTAATTTATAGCTCGCTGGAAGTCTCCGATCCGCAGGCGCATAGACAGGACTCCTTTCAAGAACAACATCGGAGAGTGAGCGCATAGGGTTATCCAATATAGAGTACTGGGTTTTTAATGAAGGTAAAATGAATGAAATGAAGAGTGTTGGGGAGCAAAAGCACAACGTTCGAGGACGTAGTATGCGCTTTCCACTTGGTGTGTGCGCGCGGCGTTTGTTTATTTTCCTAATGAGCTCCTGCAGAATCATGCTGACGCTCTTGTTATCTCCTAGTTTTCGACATTTATTTTTACGGAAAATCGGCGAATATTTACCAGGGTCTATTACAGAAAAAACAGATTTCTTCCGCAATTATAGTGAGACTACAAAATAACTACTCAAGTTTGAGTACTTGTACCTTTAGGGCAAAACATGGCGATTCAGTGGTGGCCTTAGTAAGTAAGCAGCGGCACAAAACCGAACAAAAATCACGTTATTTTTTTACACTGCGAAAAATACGCAACCTCAAATCAAAAACGCCGAGAACGGCTCGAACATACATCATCATGCTGTCATCCGACGCACGCTTCTTCTGGTTCACAAGACGCAGACTCTACATTTACACTAGAAACTGGTATGACAAGGATGCTTAAAGGGGCCATGAAAGGATATCTGACAAGCTTACGACTATTTTCAGTTTGTCCCTCTATGCTAAAGCATTCACCCTGTGAAATATGAAGTTGAAAATCGTTCAAATAGCGAAAATATTCAATGTTAACTACGGCCGTGAACGGCGGTGCTACGATCCGCCTACGAGGCGAACTGCACCCGTGACGTCAATCACAGCGGATGTTGACGATTGGTGGACGATCTTTTGCGACCAAATTGAAAAATTGGAGACCAAGCTTGCAACCTTGGTCTTGAAATATGTTTTAATTTGACCTACACTCTTAAAAATGAACTTCACCGCACAGCACGCTTCTGGCCAACCATCATCTTCAATGATATCGTTATCTGCCCTGATTTGTTGAAAACGGGAGGCGTACGCCTTTTCTGTGACAATTATGAGCAGCATAAGTGTCACAAAAAAGACGTACGCCTCCCGTTTTCAACAAATCAGGACAGATAACGACATCACTCGAGATGATGGTTGGCTAGGAGCGTGCTATGTGGTGAAGTTCATTTTTAAGGGTGTATCTAATCGTTGACACAGAAGCCTACCGGAAGTGTAATGTATATATAGCAGTCGATTTTCGGCGTGATTACCGGAGCACGTTTTCCTCTCTGAACGTCTTTTTGGTCAGAAAATGTGTCTGTCGGTGGCCTGGAAGCTGCTGCATACGTAAACGATTCCTTGACACTGTGTGCGTCACATAATTTCTTCCTCCGTCGCTGAAATTTGCGTTTCGCCATATTTCTACCATTTCGACGGCCGATATACGACAGCGTCGTTTGTTGTCCAAGCCGAAACCATGCACCCACGTCGTACACTCTAAAAACAGAGCTTCACCGCATAGCACGCTCCTAGCCAACCATAATCTCGAATGATGTCGTTATCTGCCCTGATTTGTTGAAAACGGGAGGCGTACGCCATTTCTGTGTGGATAATTGTCACAAAAAAGGCGTACGCCTCCCGTTTTAAGCAAATCACGGCAAATAACGGTATCATTAGAGATTATGTTTGGCTAGGAGCGTGCTTTGCGGTGAAGTTCATTTTTAAGAGTGCACTCTAAAAACAGAGCTTCACCACATAGCACGCTCTGCGCCAACCATTGACACGAATGATAGGGTTATCGCTTCAGATTCGAGGAGAGAGTTAGGCGTACGCCTTCTTGTGTCAATTATCATGCATTCGAATTGACACGAACACGCGTACGCCTCCCTCTCTCCTCGAATCAGAAGCGATAACCCTATCATTCACGGTATCCGATCCGGTACTTGAATTGGGGAGTGAATGATGCAATGAGAGGAAGGTCGCTACAATTATCTTAATCCTCCTGTAAAAGTGCACTGATTATTACGTTATTGACCTACACTCTTAAAACAGAACTTCACCGCATAGCACGCTCCTACACTCTTAATAATGAACTTCACCGCATAGCGCGCTCCTAGCCAACCATAATCTCGAATGACATCGTTCTCTTACCTGATTTGCTGAAAACGGGAGGCGTACGCCATTTTTGTGAAAATTATGCACTGCATAAGTGTCACAAAAAAGGCGTACGCCTCCTGTTTTCAACATAACGATAACGATAATCAAGATAACGATATCATTCGGGATGATGGTTGGCTAGGAGCGTGCCATGCGGTGAAGTTCTGTTTTAAGAGTGTAGCTCTCAGACGCTTTCAGACATATGTCGGCACAGTTCCCTTAGAAGTCGGCCCAGGACGCACATTCCCCCAGGGCGTGAGTCGTGACGTTGCCCACATACGTGAGGCCGACAACGGCAAGCCCTATCACCACCACCACCACCACCACCATCTGTTTTAAGAGTGTAGCTGTTGTTAGCCACTAGAACAAATAAATAGCAAATGAGCGGTGCACGGATGAGAACAGAAGGGAAGATGACGGCAGGATAGTGGGACTTGGCAGAGCTGTGCAAGTTACTCATAAAATGTATAATTCATTCAGTTACAGATACCGTTACATGACTCTGGAAGTAACAAAGTTACAGGAAAAATTACTCTCAGTGAAATGTAATTGAGCTGCAGATACCCGTGAAAAGTAATTGAGTTATTCCTCAATTACTTCAGGTTAACCTGTCTACGAGTGATCAGACCACACGTAAAGCTTGTTCACAGACTAAACGTACAATATTTATTGGCAAACTTTTCTGAAACAGCTCAATTGCTCACCCTTGTCAGCTGAGTTGTCCATTTCACAACACATTCTCAACGTTCTCGTAGGAAGGACTTCCCTTCATCTTCCCCATTATTAACCCACTAACGCTAAACAGCAGTTCGACAGAAGGAGCCGTTCGACGACTGGAGAAAATGGTGTCGAAAGTAACTGAAAAAGTAACTATTCTTCAAATACAAGTTACTCGAAAAAAGTAATTAAATTACAGTTACAGTTACTCTTTTTAGAACCGCAATTAATTACTCAGAAAATGATTAGTTGCAGTAACTTAATTACTTGTAGTTAGTTACTTCACAGCTCTGCTTGGAAAGAGGATATATGGGTACGTCCTGGCCCGACTGCAGGGAAACCGTGCCGATATTCGCGTGGGAAAACCTAGGGAAAACCTCAGACAGCGCAGCTGGTGGTGGTATTCCAATGCACAACCTCCAAGTTCTTAGCAAGATGTTGGAACTACCACCACAAAACTTTATCCACTCGGCACAAGGACAACGACAACAATTAAATTATTTATGATGATGTCATGGGGTGTTTCCCCATGACATCATCATAGACTGCATGACCCTGCAGTGAATGTGTGTTGAATGATTTGATGAGCTAGCCTGACACGCACGCGATGGAATCAGGGCAACGGCGTAGAGTTCGTTTAGAAGGCTTGTGGCTGTTTGAAACTGAGCCACAAGCCACCAAAGAGCCCAGCACTGGTGTGCGGGGTCGCGCCAGGGTCCAATAATCTTGGATATACTGAGTGGTCTTCTGTCGATGGGTGTTCTATATAGTTGACGTAAAAGTGTGTGTCGCCCCCTCATGTAACGTTGACAGGCCATGAGGACGTGCTCAATGGTTCCCCCGGCACGGTGTATACATACTCAATTCTCGAAATATGGCCAACCGTCTGTATAGGTAAGCTGTTCCTCTTATCATGATTCTTCCAGACTCCCGAGGAACGTTCCCATATTTCTAAAGGCTCACCGTTACTTCAACCTTTCCAAAAACTCTGAATTAGGATTATCAATCATATCATGGCCCTTCCCCGTGACTTATGTCGATCACATTTATTAGAAACACGGTGGTAGGGATACAAATTCCGAAAGGTAATCATGTCTATCTACGTCGTTATCAAAACCTGATGTGAGATAAGTGTGTGGCGATTGGAATTTGTTAAATACGTTATTTTGAAAGCGGTTAGGCCGTAATAATTATTCCATAATTGTGTAAGTTACTGGTGTACGCGTCGCATTAGGAGTGGCAATTATATACGCACAGGAGTCGGCAGGAAAGGTTTCACTTTTTAAAGTTTCTACCGTACATAATGCTCACAATCACGTGATACCTGTGTGCACTTAGATGTTATGGGATGTGCACTTTCGGGATGTGTAATGATGACTTTTACAAATGTGCATTTGTCCGATTCCTGGTCTACCCTACAGTGGCAACACGACATTCCAACTATGTCCTCTTTGGGGAATGTAGACCCAACGCTGTCATACCGACTGCCTGCAAAGCTTCCTCGTCCTCTGAAGTCACTCATCCACAGGCTACGTCTGAATGTGGCCTTCACTCCGTCCTATCGATACCAGCTAGGCTGTGAGGATAGCCCTATGTGCAACGAGTGTGGCGTACTTGCCAACGTTGAGCACATACTCCTCAGCTGCCGGACCTATCTCAACGAGAGGCGTGCACTGCAGTCGCAGCTTGCCACCCTTGGCTGCCGCCCCTTCAACTTGTCGACCATCCTCGGCCCTTGGGACACCGCGGCCGACTCCAGGACGGCCTTACGTCACGTGGTTGACTTCTTTGAGGCGACAGGCCTAAAGGACTCACTATGACCCCAGCAGCGCCCTCGGACACTCCCACCACCACGATCACGTCAAGCATCGTCATCGCCACTTCGATCATTCCCGTCATCTCTCATCGTCATCACTGATCATTGTCACCACTCATATTAGACCCCTAGCTATGGGGTAGCGTTCCACTCCTAGAGTGGAAAACCTCCCCACTTCATCATCACAATATATATGTTGTTGTTGTTTACAAATGTGAAGTAAGTTTGCGCAGTTCGTAGCTTAAGGATTGCAACCGACTGAAGCAAATCACTGGCGCTCCGTTCACTTTGGCGACAGTCCTTGTGCCCTGGACCGATGTCCTGCAACACCGTCGTGCCCTGCAGATTTACCTGAATTTTCTGCAAGACACCGGTCACCTTTACGTCCTTTAATCCTGATATGCGGCCTTGCTTGCGGTCTAGCTTACACTCTAAGAAAAAAAGGAGTACTTTTACTCCTTTTGGGGAGTAATTGCATTGCCACAAAAAATAGTCCCTTTCGAGAGTAACTGCACGGGAGTAAATGAATGTCACAGAGTGAAGACCGCATTTCACGCGCTGTTGTAAGAGTCCTAGGTACATAATTGGTGCGCATGCATGAATATACTTTGAAGCAAACCGTCAACCGTGATATATCGAGTGATATAAAATCTTGCGCCATACTAGGGCACAATTTGCGAAGAAAGAAGCGCTAACTGTTTCTTACTCTGTGTGGCTGGAAAATTGCTACGTTGTCTGAGTTATACAGCCTTATGTCGTTCAAATTGACCAAGGGCACATATTTACGTAGACTTTTGCATTCAGGAGACCATTCGCGAAGTTTAGTGACAATTTGCAGTCCTGGGAAGTGAATGTCGGGACTAAATGTTGGGTTAGGGGACTAAAATGGCGAGTAATTGCAAACTAGGGGAGTAGAAGCTGCAATTACTCCCCGTTTTAATGCTTTTTCTCTTAGAGTGTACAGGGACGTTCGGGTCACCAAATTTGTAGAACTAGCGGGACAGAACAAGGGTCCGTGCTGAGCGGCTGCCAGGAATCAACTGGGACGCGCTCCAGTTCCTCTTGAAACCATGTCCAACCAAGTCCTCTTGAAACCATGTATCTTGTACTTTCTTCCAAAATAAAACAAACTGAAACTGAAACTGAACTGAAGCTGCTACCGTATCTCCCCCCTCGTCCCCTCATTGTCATTTTACGTCTCATGCAGTCCCGTCGCCATTGGGGTATACACTCTTAAAAATGAACTTCACCTCATAGCACGCTCCTAGCCAACCATAATCGCAGGTGATATCGTTATCTGCCCTGGTTCGTTAAAAACGGGAGGCGTACACCTTTTTTGTGACAATTATGAACCGCATAAGTGTCACAAAAAAAGGCGTACGCCTCCCGTTTTTAACAAATCAGGGCAGTAAACGATATCATTTGAGATAGTGGTTGGCTAGGAGCGTGCTATGAGGTGAGGTGAGGTGAGGTGAGTGTGTGTTTTAACTCGCGGCCTCGTGCGCTTTCTCCAAGCAACGGGCCTAGCGGAGAGACCACTCTAGTGCACCTCTCACCTACAGTATGCTTCCGTCCCATCAGTACCGGTCATCCTGCTTCTACATCACTTTGAAGTCATCAACTCCCCTTTCTCCCACTTTCTTTTCCTTTTTTTTGGCTATAGTCGTGACGATGCCTACTTGAGTGCGGCCAACAACGGCAAGCTACCTCGACACCCCCCCCCCCCCCCCCTCATTTTTAAGAGTGTAGTGGGCCACAACCCAGGTGGCGAATTTCCCCATTCACCATGATCATTGTGTATTTGTTGTTGTAGATTGCAATTTATAATAGATAATTGAGAGAAGATTTACACGTAAGCTGAGTCGACCTAAATTTTTTTGGCGACATGCTTCACGCTCCGCAGGGTAGGGCTCCGGATAATTTCGACCACCTGTGCGTTTTGTGTGTGTGTGTGTTTCTTCTTCCTTTTTGCGAAGGTTTCTAGCCCTTCGACCGTATTAACTGTCAAATTAGATTTCAACGTCAATGTCGTGTATTACTGTGCATGCACTGAAATTGAAAAGCTCGTGGCATCGCAAAAAGCCTGGGGGGCGTCGCATACCCGATATCTTATATCTTTTGATGGGTTGCACTGTAACAGAATTTCGGAAGCACTGGCGTCGCTGGAGATCATGCGTCACTCCACCTGCAACACAGCATAGTGGTGCACGTCGACAGAAGAGTAGAAGAAGACATCTTCACTTTTTTTCTTTTACCAATCAATCAATCAATCCAGAGTAATGTCATAAGAGAATAGTCATGTCCCAGGTAATTAGGGAGTACAGACAGCGAAACAGCGAAACAGAGCTCAAGCAGTACTCCATATGTGTATGGTACACCTGCCGTGCTGTATAGCCTTAAAATGCTCTTATGCTCTTAAAAGATAGCTTCACCGCGTAACATGCTTAGGCCAACTACTGCACTCTCACATGGTCTGTGGAAGGATCGAAGCGAACGCCTTTTTGTAGCCATTAACGTAACCCCCAAGAACACACTGGCGTCCCTGGGGTGTGAACCATTACACAGAGTGGTACCACATTTGATTTGCAGAAAGCGCGGATCATACGCCTTTGTGTGATAATTAAAACGACTGCTTAAGCGTCACAAACAAACTCCCGTTTTCACCCTTGAAAAAGGACTTCACCGCATAGCACGCTGTGTGTCAACCATTGTCAGAGCAAGGCGTGCGCCTTTTTGTGTGAATTACCATATATCAAAATTGACACAAAAAGGCGTACGCCCCCCTCTCTCCTCGAATCAGAAGCGATAACCAAATCATTCGCACCTTCATGTTTTTATGCGGCCCGGTGGCCCAGTGAGTAGAGCCCGGCCCGGCCCGGCCCGGCCCGGCCTGGTGACTCAGCGAGTACAGCCTGGCCTAGTGTTTCCAGCCGTGACGTACGCGTTTCTAGCGCTTATCAAACAAATTTATAAGTAAATTTATAAGAACAGAAGACAAGGCCACAGATATACAAGTGCTGGCGGTTTAACACCGCAACAGCACGAGACCAAATGAAATCCAGAACGCGCGCGGGCAAGCGCGTTATCGTTACACTACCAAGCCTTTGCGGAGGTAGAGGATGTTGTCGACAAACTCCTTCTCCCGATCTCTGCCCCTCTCACCAAGCTTTCTGAACGTGATTGTGAAATACGTGAGGAGTCAGGAGCAATGTGAAGTGGCTTTGATAATGTTCTGGAATGTTGAATCGTAGGCATAATACAGTGTCCTTTGCTTGTTTTTGCAATTATATGCACAGGAATGACGCAAGTACGTGATGATATGAACCAAAATAGTCCTCCATTGTGTAGAATTACCTGTGTGACCCGGCCGAGCCTGGCTCTCGGAAACATGTTGGTCGGCCCGAGCCCTGCCCGGTCAGCGGTGCCAGCGTCTTGTGTTGGTCCCGCCCGGCCTGCGGTGCTGGCGTATTTTGTCGGCCCGGTGTCGGTCCGGCGCGGAGCATACAGCCAATAAGAAGCCCGGACGGCCCCATGGGCTGGGTCGGGGGTCCGTGCCCGTGAAAGACTCTAATTGTTGGCCCTCAGCTTGTTATGCTCAGTCCTATGCTCAGTCGTGTTCTTAGAGGGTCTGGTGTGATGCCAGTGGTGGTCTTTTCTTTTCACAAATAATTTCACTGTAATTTTCAATTATGCTACTTTGATTGGTTGTTACCAAATTATTGTCAGTTACGAAAAACATTGTCCGCTGTCTAAACGGGTCCACGCGCGAGGATGTCTATCACGAGAACTCTGGCGGGAGAACCAGAAAACAAAACAGAAAGCCGTTGACAGATTATCGGCTCGTTCGTCTTACTAACAGTCAATTCCCATTTCACACACAAACACAAAGCAAAGACACAGAGAAAGAAAAAAAAAGAAAGAGGGAAAAACGATAGAAATGCCGCAAAACAGCGCAGTCGAGCACCCTCATCGACCCCGCACAAATTAGCGGTGTACCCGTTAGACCAACCTGACCTTTGGCACCGCAACAAAAGAACAGCGACGCCGGGAACCAAAGATTCTTCGAAAAGTGGCGGTGGTTGCAGGAGTGCGTGGGATCGCAACGCCCAGCGGTCAGTTCGCGGGGGAACATCGGAAATTCCGATTTGGCCACCGGCACCTCCTCTCTCCGGTGGGGCGGAAGGAGGGAGAGGTTGCGGGGGAGGGCCTATAAGAGACCCCACATGGTTCACACACGAGAGCTCTTCTTCACTTGCCGGATTAACAGCTTATCATCCGAGATGGCCCTTCCTTCCGTCAACGTGCTCCACTTGTTAATCACGTTGCAGGTGAGCTCCCTTTTACTTTCCTCTGCCGGAAGACGACCGTGCGATGCTCCACTGAGTGCGTGTGACAGCGCGGTGAATAGCTGAAATGAAAGCGTTGCCACGATAGCTTCGACAGTATTTTACACGTATTTTCACGCGTATAAGCCGCACCGCAGATAAGTCGCAGTACGCGGTTTTAGGAACGTTTTGAAAATTTTCCGGCAGATAAGCCGGACTCGCAGATAAGCCGCGGGCAATACGAGACGACTCCTATGTGCGACAAAGGAGACCTTGGAGTAATGCCGTAAACCCTGTGGTCCATACTCCGGGATCGGCATAGTGTACAACAAAGGAGGTCAGTTTTAGAGTTCTACCAAGATCGGAATGTGCCCTTGTTGGACGCTTTTCATGTATTGATGGGTCAGTGTTCTTCCAGAAGGCATGAATCACTGTCACCACTTTCGTTAAAGCTGCATGGGGGCAATCTACTCGAATGTGGACCCATCCCTGTTAGGCACTGTTCGTGCATCAGCAGGGCAGTGCTATTCCAGAGACACTGTCGACCCTTTCGTTAAAATCAGTGTATGGGGAAAATACCTGAAAAAAAAGAAAAAAGATAAGCCGCACCGGTGGATAAGCCGCACAGCGCCCATGAGAAAAAAAATCGCGCATAAGCCGCGGCTAATACGCGTGAAATTACGGTACACTTAAATGTGACATATCGGGTGTAGGTATTTTCCGGCCCTCAACGCGCATCTCCGAAAAAATACCGCAAGTTTAAAAATATACGACGTATAATGCCCATAACGGAAGTGAAAATACCGGCGCTAATCGTGAACAGAAACTAGAAAGTTTACATTGTCATCGTTAGTGTTCACAGTAATCAAACCCCGTTTGTTGACTAAGAACGGGCATCTCATTGCTGAAGGAGAACTTTATAATATAGTCTTCCGGCAATATGACTATAAAAAAAAGTTTTTGTTGTTAAACGAAAGCGTGACCCGAAGAAATTATATAGGTTATAGAACGTTGCAAACACTATGTTGTCCTCTAGTGAGCAAATATAGGGAGAAAAAGACGCACCCGCGATGCATGAACATGACTATGCACGTACACTGTTTAAACAGACCTTCCCTGCCTAACACATCATCATGCAGAGTAGCATCTTCCCGTCTCTCGAGTTGTTGAAAACAGCATGTGTACGCCTTATTTTTTATTTTTGTACTGTAAGTTTTGTAATATAATGTAATGTTTCGTGCGCCTTAGTGTAAGTTCAGAATCACTTCGGCGGCAATCGCACGCCTCCAGGGCTCACTTCACTACGTCGGTGTTCGATGCCTGTGCGCGCAGATCGTCGTGCTCGCCGTCTGTAACTCATTTATCCCGGACGCGACACTTAAACGAAGGACTCAAGGTGCGAGGCTATAGAGTGATATGACGGCTTTTTAGTAACGGATCTTCTGAACTTAAACGCGCGTTGTCACTCCGCGACACTTCTTCGCACGTGTAACGCGCGTGCGTTATAGAGAAAAACGCAGTACATTTGTTCGTTGCTTCATAAGACGTCCGACGAGGTGGTCTCACCAAGAACGATATTCAGCATTTCTGCACTCGCTTCAGTTATGGTACACTCTTAAAAATGAACTTCACCGCATAGCACGCTCGTAGCCAACCATAATTTCGAATGATATCGTTATCTGGCCTGATGTGTTAAAAACGGGAGGCGTACGCCTTTTTGTGACACTTATGCTGATCATAATTGTCACAGAAAAGGCGTACGCCTCCCGCTTTCAAAAAATTAGGTCAGATAACGATATCATTCGAGATTATGGTTGGCTAGGAGCGTGCTATGAGGTGAAGTTCATTTTTAAGAGTGTAGTTGTTGCCTACACTCTTAAAAATGAACTTCACCGCATAGCACCCTCCTAGCCAACCATCATCCCGAATGATATCGTTATCTGCCCTGGTGTGTGTATAAACCAGGGCAGATAACGATTTTTGTTTTTGTAATAACGAGTTTTTTTTATATATAACGAGATTGTTTTTGTTTTGTTTTTTGACACTTACGCTGTTCATAATTGTCACATGAAATGGGTACGCCTCCTGTTTCCAACAAATCAGGGCAGATAACAATATCATTCGAGATGATGGTTGGCTAGGAGCGTGCTCTGGGGTGAAGTTCACTTTTAAGAGTCTACACTTATTGGCTTCGTGGAATGTTGATGTACGTAACATCTAATATGTTTCATTTTAATCATCAATATCGATAACCTCGCGTTGTTTTAGACATTGTGTATCAGACAAAATGACAATCGTGAAGAAGAACTTCACGAAAAATAGCGTTCGCTAGTAAGAGATGCGGTAACTGCGTATATATGCGCTGTTAAAAGAGAACTTCACCACATACCACGCTTGACGCTTTTAGCCAACCACCATGCTGAGTGATATCATTCTGTCTCCTGATTTGTCGAAAATAGGAGGTGGTGTCTAAATTGGATATGCATAATGTATTCAAGATAGGCGGCTCCTACCATTTTCAACAAATCCGGAGTCAGAATGACATCATTCGGAATGGCGGTTATCTATAGGAGCGTGCTGTTCAGAATATTTTATTAACATAATTATCTGGTTTTAACAGTGTAGGATTGCGCGGCCTACAAGAATTGTATATAGCGAGTGAAACACGCCCCAAAACCTAACACCGCAATAGCCACCATTTTCTACAGGACCTTTTTCTGCGTCTATAATGTACTTTAGATAATATGTAATCCTTCTGAATTGGCCAAGTCGATTCCTACGAATCGCTGAAACAGCCACAACTCACTCGCCGATGAAACAGTTTTATTCTCGTATTAAACCATTTTGCATAGTGCAAGATTATTTATTTCGTAATTTGAGTTCACGCGAGTGTTCTTCGACGACAGGAAAAGTTCGAAATTTTCACCGACAAAAGCAAAAGAACGCGTGACGGCTCCAAATGCGCGCGGCATCGACATCATGGCGTTTAAATACATTACAAACAAACACGACCCTCGTGTATAATGTCATTCGGGACTCTGATGACATTAGAAGGTCTAGTCATTTGTAATGACCGCGTGGCGCAGGTATAAGAGAGAGAGATGCATGATGACGATGATGTGGGGATGACAGGCAGGTATAAGAGTTGCTCACTATGGTAGGAATTAACGAGTACCGGCTCCATGTCGAGCATGAAAGGATTACGCGAGCGAGTTAGTGTAAACTTGGCGTCTGAGTACCGTATACCCCTGAGCTGAGTACCTGCTGTGTTGTACGTTTTTTCGTCGCCTCTTGTATTCGCCCCAAACTCAGGCATATGCTGCCTACGTCAGTCACCATGTTTGTGACGGGGCGACCACTTCGAATTTCGGAGGGAGATGGGCTAATACACATCTATACCATAATGTGTGTCACCGCTGATCGCTTTCGCTAAAAGGGTAGAATACTTCGTGCGTACAGCCAACGTTAGCTAGATGCAGAAGGTCTTCTCGATGCCTCCTCTCGCTGCTTCGTACGTGGACATATAAAGACAGAATGTCCGTCAATCGTCAATCAGACGATTTCAAACGCGGGCTTCCTCTGGCTACAAGTGGCTGTCCATGTGGCTTATGATGGCTCGTCTCCATAGCTATATGGCCGCCCAAGGCACGGTCGTGATTGGCGGAGCCTTAGTTGTTACGTCGCCCTGTCTAAGCGGTCAGGCTTCGTGTCTGGCTTGTGTTGGCACGATGATGATAATGACAGTAGAGAAAAATATCGAGATGCAGGCCCCGTACACTCCCGCGAGAACAGCTACCAGTGATTTATGGTGACCTGCCCAACATCCTCCAAATTTTTGGAGACACCCCAATTTTTTTCTGTACAACATCGCTGTAATGATGACGTCCATTTTTTTCTACCCCCCCACCCTCCCATGTCTGTGATTCTGGATAAACTGCTGACAGCTGCTCCAGAACGATCGTGTAAAGAACGTGGATATACAGTCAAACTCCTTTATAGCGAACACCTTTTTAACGAAAATACCACTACAGCAAATTTTTTTTGCGGTCCCGCTGGAGCCCTATAGGTCCAATAATAGACATCCTTTTTAACGAAAATACCTTTATTGCAAATTTTTTTTGCTGTCCCCTGAGTTTCGTTGTAAAGGAGTTTGACTGTGTAAGGTGCTGAAATTATGTCACCTCCTGCGTGACCAGAAGAAAAGATGTAAGTGAACGTTGTAAAGTTTGTCGAACAAGAGCAGGCCTCTTACCCAGCGCCCTTTCACGACTTCAACATGTCTTCTACCAATTATGTACGTGAATCTTATTAACCGTTCACGCTGCGTCTCTTCGTTTGCCACGAGAAGTACATTGGATGGGAGCAACATGAAACTACGACGAACTACATTGTTAACTTCTCTCTTTTTTTTAAACTGACCCCCAAGGGGGCGGCGGACAATACCCTGCATGAGAGCGACCATCGCGTGGTCTGACAGCATCATGTCCGCGAGTATGAAGAGAAAGCTGAACCAGACGAAACGCTCCCTTTCGTGCGTCGGAAACCATCATCTAAGCAACCGATCAGCGAGACATTCCGGATGTCTTCGTCCCGTAAGGCGGCCGCTGAAAAAAAAAAAAGATATTTGTGCCCATGCTTACTGACAAAGTTGACAACGCATGAACCGTGAGGGCACGTTTAAGCACACGTCGCTCATCATCATCTCATTGCATGTGCCTATTGCAATTGCCTATTGCATCGCATTGAGATACTCGTATTTCGGTAAGACAACAACAACAACAGCAACAATAAATGACGACGATGAGATGGGGCGCTTCACCGCGGTGGTGCTGTACCCTACCCCATTGCACGTGGAACATTATGTGAAGATGATGAAGGAAAGATGAAAACACAAGAAAGAACTAAAGCGTCTGGAGCAATCCAGTGGACGACAGGAAGTCCATGAACAGGTGAAGAACCCGACGATGGAGCACAGGAGGAACCTTGCACGTCTACACTCTAAATACAGAACTTCACTGCACTAAATGCGAGCGTACCGAAGTAGCAGGCTCTGCACCATCCGCTGCACCGAATGATACTTTTTTTTTAAATTTGATCGTATTAGCGCCGCGAAGCAACTGCAGCTATGAGCGGTGCACAGAGGTGAACAGGCGGAAAGAGGACCGCAGAAGGGAGTGGGTGACAAGTGGTTAATATGCGTCCTGGGCAGACTTCATGGGGAACGGTGACGACATCCGTCTGGAAAGCAGGCCCTGGGAAACCTATATAGGGAAAACCCGAGGCAGCACAACCGGCGGTAGGATTCGAACCCTCCACCTTTCAGACTGCAGCACGACCTCGGCTATATACCACCAACGAATGGTTGCTATTATCCGGCTATGCGGCTGCTGTCGAATGATACAGTTATTGCGTCTGCTTTAGGATAGCAGGGGGCGAACTCACTGAACGGTTCGTGGTGCGGACCGGTATCTGGCCGCGTGTCTGTGGGCTGAGGAGTGGTCGGCACAGCAGAACACCAGGGTTATGTGTGTTGTGTTTTAATACAAGAGGTGGCCATGGGACGACCAAAGAAAGCGCGGGCTCTATAAGTGACGAACAGGAGATCGAGCAGAAGAGAAAGCAAGCAAATGTGCAGTGAGAGAAACGCACAAGAGTGACTCTCGAGCAGCGAGAGCGACGTCTTTTGCTTCGTCGATTGCAAGGGGAAGAAGGACGCGCCAAGCAGGCTAAACGAAAGCAGAGAGCAACTAGAGACAATTCCGTGCCGTATGCTGGAGCGGATCTTCAGTTTCAACGGCCATTCGTGAGCGATCCATTTGGAACGACGTGCCCAACATGTCATCGTTTGTGTTCCGCTAATGATGTCAAGAAGGTGCGACTCGAGTGGGAGTCTGTGCTCAACAACGACAACAACAATAAATGATGGAAACGTGATGATGACGTGGGATGTTTCCCCGTGGTGGCCACAGGACCCTACCCTACTCCAAAGAGGTTGATATGATAGAATGAATTAATGGTGATCGCGAAGGTTCAGGACAGCTCAGTGAAGCGGTTTCCATAGGAAGATGTGCGGACTCCGCCGTGTCGTCGACGTGTAGTGTGTCGATACAGCATCGTAGGTTACTGCTCCTCTCGAGGAGGAATGGATTCGCATATCCACCAATACCCGAAGAGCTACCACAACTGAATCCCATTACCGTGCGCATCTTGTCCCGCCAGGATTGCGTATATTACTACACGGAGGAGGTCAATTTGGTATCGAGGGCCAAGTTGTGAACGTCCCTGTTGACTTTAATAGCATTTTAACCCAGCCACCACTGCAGTTGCACGATCACCGTGCAATTAATGTCAGCCTAAAGCGACGGACGATGAACACTAACCATACCGAAGATGTTATTGGGCATACGGGAATGCTCTTACGCTTCGCTTGAGGTATGTAAATGATGTAAGTGAATCAGAAAGGCGATTCCATCGACAGATGTCCGCGCACAAACGACTCTGGAAAAGTTTAACTGGGATAGATTGTGAAAGGATGGTTAAGTATAGCAAGCAAGCTGGTGATAAATATCCATGACGGCGAAACCCCGAGGCGAGGAGTTTAGATTATATAGATTATATCTAGATTATAAAATACAGGTAAATAGTTTATTTAGACAAAACTTTTTGACCATTCATCACCTCGGAGTGAAATATTACTTGATGGAGAGACGCCTTTAACCTAGACGGTGGATTTTCTAAAAGGGGCAAAGATGGCAACGTTAGCAGTGTAATGATGAATGATACACCGGCCTCGGTGGCTCAGTCGGTAGCGTGTTCGGCTTCTGATCCCGAGATCGCGGGTTCGAACCCGGCCGAGGACGCCAGCAACTTGGTGGCAGGGTACAAGTTGCTTAGACACGCCGTCTTCCGCGAGGGACGTTAAATACGGGGTGCCGTGTGATGAGCTTTCATCGCACGTTAAAGAGCCCTCAGGTGGGCAAAAAGCAATCCACAGACCGACCGCTGTGGCGTCGCTCATGATATCAGTTGTCTCGCGACGTAAACACCCAATTATTAATTAATTGATGAATGATACGCTCTATCGGTTCTGCAGTTTGCTTTTGATGTGCTCTATTGCTTGTTCCGTCGAGCAAGTCCAGGTGACCAATCTTCTGCAGGTCAACACTTTTCGGTGCACCGTGAAGAAATATACCACGTGACCACGTCGTTATCCGCACGAAAGTAAGCCCTTGTGGGGGATCACAGTCGTGTTTGGTTCATGCAGCTGCGCACCAGTGCCCTTCGATATAGCATTGTTTCATTGTGCCATAAACAATAGCTGGTTTGTCACGTGGGTGCCTCGAACATTACCGTTATATGATGGGCAAAACTTATCGGTTTTTCACTGCCTTCATTGTTCGAGTTGAAGATACAAAGATGCCTGTAGCCTTCGGGAAGGTTCGGCCTCAATTTAAGCTCCTTCCTGGTCACGCATTTTTTTCGGAACAGGGATGCAGGGCAAAAAAACAAAAAACAAAACATCGAACGTAAATACAACGTAAGTTATTTACAGGCATACACATAGTTGTAGGAAAATTATTAAAGTTATAATAAATTAAGTACGTAAGTTAACGTTATACTAATTAAAGTTAACGAACATAACAGAACACCAACATAGTAACTCACAGACTTACTGCCTAGGCAGCATTGCATGTGTTGCGATGAGTAATGAGAGCAGAAAAAAGAAAACAGTTACTATATCATAGCATGCCAGTTGCCCTCTGAAAGCAGGGTCGGCAGACTTGGTCAATAGACGATTGTTTTGTAAATTCTTTCGATTGTTTCCTATGGACTGAATAAGATTTGAGCTAACCATAAATAAGTAAGAAAACCAATTTACAAACATCCGCGATTGCGTAGCTGTACGTCGCATGATTGTAATTTGTACTACGCACCTAAAAAGGTAGTAAGTAGTAATTAGAGCATGTTTACACCCCCTTAGAAAGGTACTTCACCGCATAGCACGCTGAGGCTGAGGTTGTCATTCCTGATTTGTGGAACTCCTATCTGCAGGTGTTTGGTTACGGGTGTAATAGGTGTAATATTGTTCTTCTACGCTTCGTAATTCTATTTACAATTTATTGTTCAATACTTCCCCTTCATAACGTGAAGTGCGTTAATACAAAAACGCACTTTTTTTTCGGACACGGGCGAGTAGACGTACCTCCATCCAGATTCCTCTATCCATTGTTACGTCATCTGAAGAATTGTACCACCCAATCAGACTCCAACGCGGAGGTACACATGACGTTCTGCTCTTCACTCTTAAAAATGAACTTCACCACATAGCACGCTCCTAGCCAACCATCATCCCGAATGACAACGTTCTCGTCCCTGATTTGTTGAAAACGGGAAGCGGGGCCTATTTTGTAGCCGTAATGCCGTACATAATGGTTAAATAATAGGCTCCGCCTCCCGTTACCAACAAATCAGGATCGAGGACGTAGTCATTGGGGATGGTGGTTGACTAGCAGCGTGCTGTATGTGGTGAAAATACGGACCTATCAGATTCATTTATACAAAAGGTGCCACACCCAACAAGTTAAAATCGCCGTTTGGAGCCGACACAGTAGCTTGGTAGAATTCGTAGCCCCTTTAAGGAGTACCTTTGAAAGGTACCTTAAAGGGATTACGACACTTTGATAGATCTGGTTCATTAAATCATGCACGCATCGTACTGCACTCCAGAGTACTGAGGAAGAAAGAATTATTCGTCTGCATGTCGTACTTGGCGAGACACAAGCCGTCAAACATACGCCCGAGTAAAGCACAGACGTCAGAGGCCCCAGAGCTGCGGCCGCTACGATTGGTAGCCGTAAGCACGTGACCTCTCTCTAGCTGCCTCATTGGCGGCGACGCCTGCTGTCGTGTCAGTGCCGAGTGAGCTTTCTGTATTTGCGGTGCCAATTTTCTACGTTTCTATCACTCTCTAATCCGTAAGACTTTGAATGCAGGTTCACACTGGTGCAAAGAACCGCTTTTTACATTCAACGGGGACAGCACCCCTTTAACACCTCTTGGATAACACTCCTTTAAAACGCGGATAGGCAGTTCATATTAACGACGTCGTTCAACAGTTCGTTGCATGTAAACCCAACGCAACAAATTATACAGGTGACAGAAAACGCTGATTATTTATAATTTGCTACCAAAATTGAGGTAAAACGGCTCCGGGCGCAGATAATCCCCACTTCATCAAGCAACCGTGATCTATGTTGCCCACTTACTTGCTTCTCCTCATGGCTACGTAGCCGACACCTAGTCAACTTCCTTCGTTTTGGACCCAGTGTTATGCGCAAGCAATGTAGTTTTGCCGCCGTATCTGACGAGCAATGCGCGCAGTTGGTGACCACTTCGACACAGTGTTGCCCGTAATTTTCAATTTTAATTTTCTAAAGAGAACTGGGTGCAATCGGGGCCAAACGATGCGACATAAGCGTAGTGAGGGCTCAGGCTATCGAATAGATTAATATTCTGAGATTGCACCTCTACTCTTCTTCGCGGTACCTTTAACATAACTGCCTACGGCTTTCCATTTCAACAGGTCAGGGAACACGTCGATCTAACTCCGGGGTAGTGGTTGGTTCTCAGCGTTTTATGCTGTTTACCGCATGGCAAGGGGTCTGGGCCAACCATTGAGTCGAATAATACAGTTGTCACTTCTGATCGGAGAAGACAGCGAGGCGTACGGCTCTTTCAGGCAATGAACATTTTCCCGAGTACAGGGCGGATCCCATAACACGCGACAAGCGACACGCTGCCGATTTTGTCGCTGTCGCCGCTGCCACGGGTGCACCTTCCCGATCCATTTGAGAGGAAACAGCAGCTGGCGACAAAACTATACATTTGCGAGAGAAAAATTCGTACTTTTCAATAGATTATACGGCATACCTGTCTCAAATATCAGGAAATTTCGATTGAAACGCCGCTGTAAAATAAACACCGAGAAAAATTTACAATACTGTAAGTTTATTATGATATATGTGTCTGGTGTTCTACCCGAGCAGTTCTACCCGATTCCACGCAATGTGCAACAGATTTTGGTCACACGCGCCCATCGATTCCACCATCGATTCCACCTACAAGCTCGAAATTTCATTTTAATAAATTTGACTTGCCACCCACGCTACGTCGTTGCCCCACATCTCTGTGCTTTATCACTCGCTCCACTTAGATGCAGCCAAATCTGGCGGGTTTGGGCGCACGCCTGCAACGGTCTCTGGCGATATCCGACAAATACCGCAAACGTATTTTTATTCGCGATGTATTAATTTTCGCGAATCGCATTTGGGAAGTTATTCGCGAGTATTTAATTTCGCGATTTCAGGTCTGTTTCCTTCTGCGGGATCAATGTGTCAAGCTGTGTTCGCGAGTACAATTTTTCGTGAAATTTTAGCGGTCGCGAAATTCGCGAAAATTAATACATCGATAATAAAAACACGTTTGCAGTATCTACGGGGAGTAGATTCAAGCTTTTGTAGCCGCGACAGAGCTTCCTTGTCGCTCTGAGTGGTGGCGCCGCCATCGACTTTGCTGCATGTCGCGTGTTATGGGATCCGCCCTTAAGGGAATGCGCATGCGCAGCCGCCTGCAGGGGGCTGCCATCTTCGTTCGCGGGAGATAATCGGTTTCAAGGTCACGTGGACGTTTGAGGCCGCGACTCGACGACGCTTTTGTATTCGTAATAACTACGGTGCGCTTTCACTCTTTCCCCATTCTTCTTTCAGTCTTCTCTCTCTACTTTTCCACGCGACGTGCCAGTCCGAAAAGCGTCGCCATGTTTATTTGGGGTTAAAATAGGACCTTCGATATTCCGCCGCTAGGGGCGAGGCGAAAAAGACGCATGACACCCATTTTCGACAAAGAGAGTGATGTCATTCTGAACGACGGTTGGCTCAACCCTCCTCCCCTGAAATCATACCATTGATAGTGCATTTGGGAGGGGGAACACGACGGTCAGATACTCCCACCGATGCGAAGTTCCCGTAGAACCCCTCCCGAAATCAGGGATGGGCATAAATACATTTTTTGAGTATTTAAATATAAATAAAAAATACTTTGTTGAAAGAGGTATTTAAATACTCTGCATAAATACTTTTCAACATGAGTATTTAAATACAAAATATAAATACAGTATTTAAGTACCGTAACTACTACCATAAATACTGTGAGGAAAATGTCATCTGGAATTACAGAAATAACCATGATCATAACAACAAATCAGCAATGAACAATAGCATTTATTTGTTAGATTATCATGACAATTTTAATATTAGAAGTTTCTCGAATATTGCATCTTAGGCATCTTCTCTTCGGCCGTACAATCAGATTCGCAAAGGAGAAGAGCATTTCCACATGTGCCGATGAACAAATGCTTACAACAGTGAAAAACTTGCCATCTAAAATTTTTTGTCGTATGCGCATGGTAGCACAAACACGGCATAACTGCGCCCCAAACTCTCTCTTCTTCCGGAAAGGTCAAATGGAGGGCAACTTTAAGATATGAGTCAGTATATATTGTATTTAGGAGTATTTACAAAGTATTTACAAGAATAAATACGCAAAAATTGGTATTTAAATATAATTATAAATACATTTTTCAAGTCTGTATTTAAATACAAAATATAAATACATGTATTTATATTTTAAATAGTATTTGAATTACAATGTATTTAAATACTGCCCATCCCTGCCCGAAATATTTACTCTATACTGGGTGGCAGCGATGGAAGATACTTAAGGAGAAAAATATATCTCGCTTTGCCCTATTGACAAATGCCGATGACCGCAGCATGCGTTCTCGGTGTGGATTGGTACATTATTTGGTAGTTTGAAAGTAAAGAATACGGTAGCGCTGGGACTTTCCATGCACTACCCAAGGCGGTAATTGGGCCATGGCATCCTCAAGGTACGTAACGGGCGTTCTGCGACGCCATATAATGTTTCCGGGTCACTCGAATTGACATCTGCGCTCTGAAAACGAAACCGGCCCGCATAGTTTTGAATTTTTTTAAAAAACAACGTAGTTTTGACGCCTACCCGTGTCACTGGAACTTCTGGAAAACAGTACAACATGCCCGACCATTTTAGTAACATCACGCACGTACGATCTATTTCCCTTTACGTTTATGATTTGTTCTCGCTTTCTCATATTCTTCCCCCTCCTTTCATCATTTCACCGTCAATTGCAAGCGGCCGATGAGCAGTCAGTTGTGAATACTCTGGAGCAGCTAGCTGGACATTTGTAAAAGGGGTGATGTTTCCCGCACCATCACGTTGACATCACGTCGCAACAAATTCACATCGCGTTACTGAGCAACGTCTGGATTGGCGCGAAGATGAAAATGACAGCGCTTAATGATAATAAGCGGGGTGAGGAGACCCGGGAAGACGAACTGGCGCTGGACTATTTGAAACATGTCGGCAGCTTCTTGAGATGCCACTGCATACACCTTCTTTTAAACATGGTCGAAAGTAACTATTCTGATGGTGGAATACACAAACTGACAAACACAAGACAAGCATCAACGGGCGTAAGAACATGGAGGACTGAAACTGTGGCACACGTTGGAAAGCACACACGACTACAACGACGGCTACATTGAAGTCTGCTCTAGACCGCTTGGACAATAGAACCTTCGATATAGTCAAGGTGCTGGGTGTATGGGAACCCGGGAAGAGATATGCAGCGTTGTCAGCGCTTGTCAACTTCATTGCGAGCAGTGAGATATATGGAATCTGTATTTTAGGACCGCATTCTAGGCATGTGTCGTCAAGTTCCCCGTTCCTGTTAATTTCTTGCATCTCAGTTCACTTCTAGGGGATGTGGCTACGCATATGCACGTACAGGTCGGCGACTGGGAGGGGTGATGTCTTTCTATTTTTACCTTTTCATCTTTTCAGTTTTCTTTAATCAAACTCAAACTCAACCGCAACCTCAACAACAACAAATACATGACTTGAAAACCCGAGACGAGGTAGGGACAAAAACAGACAAACACAAACACGGTCTCAAACTTAGCTGCAAGCTCAGCATACTCAGCACCAGCAGCTCGCTTGCTACCTAACTTTCCTTTCGTTAACAACAAATAAGTCGCGACTATGACACGGGGTGATTCACCGTTGAAGAGCAGTACACTTCCCCATGACACGCGAAACATTAGATGTGAGATATGAGAATTAAGTTAAAGTTATGTGTAGCAGCCGACGGAAATGGACAACGAGCGCCGCCGTGGACGTTTCGTTACGACGCGTATCTCGCGCATGATTTTCCATCGAGCGCGCGTATCACTCTCACTCGTTCAGTTATGGCCTGGGCACTTTTCAGCCTTGCCTGCTGGTCCGTACATATGTATACAAGCACAACAACTGAGCTGTCCTCCACTGGCAGCGCTACACCGCTGAAAGGGAAGATGAAAAAATAAAAAAAAATTAAGAAACATGAACTCTCATTCACTATAGTCAGTCAGTTAGGCAGGCAATTATCATTGAGGCATCAAAGAGCGCACGAAAGTTCAGTGTGACAACAGTCAGTATAACCAATACTGCAGTGTATCAGCTCTCAATGATAACTTTCACAAAAGTGACAGCAAGTACGAAATTTTAAAGGTACTATAAAGCATTCGAGGTGGAACCTATGCAATCAGCATGACGTGAGAGTTCTAGACTCAAAGGTTCAGCACAACAAGTAATATGCGCAGGAGTTTACTCTATGTATTTTTAATTGGTAAATAAAAACGCAGTCAATAATATCGGGGCGACGCCTGGTGGGAAGAAGTCCTCAATTTGTCAAGCAACCCTGTAAACAAGGAGACCGATAAACAGATGGCTTTCCTGTTGGGATTTGCAAATGCTACCTTTTGAGAAAATGTAATTCGTGTGAAAGCAAATACACAAAAGCCGAATCTTGCACTCCGTAGCTAAACATCTATACCTGGGCCTTGTTTCAGCACCGTGGCGCTGCTATCGTACGTCACTCTGTTTGGCCCAGAGTCGTGCGCATGAGACATTTTCGCCGCCGTACTTGGCGGAGTTGGCGTTTCGTCGGTCTGCTTCGCCACAGTGTTGTCAGTAGATTTAAATTTGCATTTTTTCGGGAGCTATAACGTCTATGTGAGAAAATTTTGCGGCATTTAACTCCTGAGGACGTACACAATTCAGGGCACACAAAACATCAGGTTGCACCTCGACTGCTTTATAGTACCTTTAACGATACACAGAAGAATCAATTATCAACCGTTTGGGACTATTCTCGTCTTTGTGACCAACGGGACGAGAATTTAGCAGGTGGCACTTATTGCATTATGTTATATTTTGCATGTACATATGCGAACGCGAACACATGCGCGTACGTTCGCCGAAACCTTGCGGAGCGAGCAAAGAACGCATTAAATACTACCATCATCATCATCAACAACAACAACAGCAGCACAATTGCACTCTACCCTCAAAATACAGGGGACCAATAGGGGCCTAGCAAACATGCTCCGCGGTAACGGACTCCGCCCGTTCACTCGCCTATAGACGCATGCTTACTGCTAAAGGTACAAGAGGCAACCTTGCGGCAACCTCCACCATAGCCAGGCCTACATGGCGCATTTCGAAAGCAGAGCCTGCACGCGGCAGTTGGTATGAATGAACTGTCACGTTGTAGGAGACACTGTAGCGCGGTGTTGCGTCAGTAAAGAGCGCTTTGTGAGTTGGTTAGGCCGCCTCCGTACAATGAGACCCCCAGTTCCTGTGATCGACTAACCTGCCTCTCCACAACTCACGCTCTTCCGGGCAACCTAAAACAAAGAGCGCCTTTAGGAACAGTCAAAGTTACAACATCCCCTTCGAATTATTGCCGCCTGGTTCGAGCCGTCACAATGTCATCATACTGGTCGCTAGAGCTCTTTACCTTAACTTTACCGTGAGCGCTTCGGGCGCTTTTGACGAGGGTAGTTTCCGGTGAGGCCGGGTCATGCGGATCAGCCTCCGCGAGGAAGGCCGACCCTCCCTACCCCATATCAAGCAAGCAAGCAAGTAGTGGCATTCTTTGCATTAGTTGTATTATGCAAATAACGACTGTATTGAAGGTACGCGCGTCAGGTACCGATGGACGCGCTACTCTACAGTTTGTCAAGCCATGCTTTAGGGTTCTTGCCTGGAGCACTCTGGTGGCCTGTAGAGGTGCAAGAGCATCGGAATTTTGACTATCGATAAATTTCGATATTTGAGACCGAGTATAAACATAGTTTAAAACAGCGATACTTTAACGACGCGTATATCGATATCGGTATTCAACATAATAGTGAGTTTTATTGCATCGTATACGCTGTCGCCTTTGCGTACGTAAGGGATAGCGTCGGTGGTTCTGCGCACTGCGCGAGGCTCTCTTTCTGTTCTGGGCTTGCGAAGAGCCATCAACGCTATCTCTTACGTACGCAAAGGCTATAGCGTACGATATACTAAAACCCTGTACTCTCTAATAGCGAGTGTCAGTAGACCGCTACTGGCTGCCCGGAGCGCGCGTCTAACACACCCTATCAGCCGATAAGATTCTGAGTCACACACGCTCTTTGTCATTGATTCCGGTAAGTTAATGGTGACGTTATCAGCGGTCTACTAAAACTCACTATTATCGACATTTATAAAATATCGATAATTAGGAAAACTGTTGCAAATATCGATATCGTTCATTCGTATAGTGACCTGTCCTGCTCGGCCACAAGTGAGAAGGAGACACAGCGATATCATTGTGAATATTGGTTGGTCATGAGCATGCTATGCGGTGAGGTTGAGTGTACAGCTGCCTCCACACCATGCTCTCCCACTTATGACGTGGGCATGACCGTAGGCCATACGACTCCCTCGCTCCATTAGTCGAACGTTCCCCAAATGGCGCTCCTTATACAGTGTATAAGCATGCGAACGTTATGGGAACGAAATATCTTCGCTGTCACTTTGACAAATATATCCCCCTCCAACGCATCGGCCGGTTTCTGAACTCGCCTGAGTGGAACCACGGCGTGATCGGAATGGACGCCGCCAAGCAGTACGACCACCGCAGACGACAACGGCATGGCCGCAGCGCGGCGCCACGCATAAATCTAAGAGCAGCGTGAAAAATCGCCCTTTTTTTGGCTCTATCCAGCAAAAACGAAACCAATGCACTGTTTGTGAGATACTGCAGTGGAAGTAACTCTCCAGGAGGGAGTCTGCAAGGTCAAGGAGATCTGTCGGATCGCCGTTTGAAGAGATGAAATACGGAGGGGGAAGGAAAAGAGTTGTGTGACACCCAGTGACTGATATGGCGCTTATTTCAGGGTTAGGCGGCGATTTGAGTAGGTGCCTCGTGTGGGATTAGGAAATTCGATTAGCGCCTGCATGGGGCTCTGAGTTATGCGATCTTGTTACGTGAGACTTCCATGACGGGGAGGCATTAAATATTTCTCCATTGAAGCTGTACTTTTATTTCTTTTATGCGTCGTCCAGTTTAGATTCTAGCGCGCGTCAGGTAGACGTTTCGTTTTTTTTTTTTTTTTTCTTAAGCAAAATATTTCTCCAGTCTCGAGAGAAATTAAAGGTGATTCCGCCGCGTGATATTCACACTGAATGAGGTTTTTCTTATCATGGAGTTTCTCGATAACCTTGTTATATTCTATAATCTTTTGGTTGCTGCAGATATCCTTATTTTCTTCGCTATAAACTGGCTGCAATACAGCATGTCTCTACAAGATGCTGTTCTTGTTAATAGCAACACACACTTTTAATGGCACGTGAAAATTGAAATAGATCTCAATAACTTTAGTAAGCGATAACTACCCAGATTGTTTGATGTGAAATTTTAACAACATCTTTGTTTTGGTGATGACGTTTGCGGCGTTTCATCGCCAGATGCGATACCTTATCCCATTGACTTTACATTCTAAGAAGTGACATGACAGGTACATAAAAGTCGTTGAATGCATGTTAAATACTGGTTCATGTTTCGAAGCTTTAGAACACAGGTTCCAAATTTTCAAATTGCTAAACGCGATAGTTTCACGTTTGTTCGTGCGCGTAAGTATCAGATTACGCACAAAAGGTGTTCGGGTGAGCAACGCTTTCTTTTCGAGAGATATAGAATCAGCTGATACAGGTTGCGCAGCGTTGATTTGCGACGAGCATCTGTCCCCCGTTACTTACGTACAGGGTGTGTGCAGAAAAACATGACCCGCATTTAGGCACATAGCTTGTTGCCTACCTAACGAACTTCCGATGGCGCACGATGGCGCATTTATGCGTGCGAAATCTGTAGAAAAATTGTGGAAGCCATACCCAGCTTAAAAAATAAACGGAACAACGAAAACGTCGGCTTCCGTGCATCAGAATAGGGCAACATGGTGGACAACAGGGTGTATGTGAAAGGGCAACATGGTACACGTAGGAGAGTTGTGTTCAAGTACCGCTAGGGGAGCTATCGGTGCATAAATCGAAACGATGTCCCACATGGATGCTCATCGGCAGTACCCCTAGCGGTGCCTGCACATAACTCTCTTGAGACCGAAATGCACTACCATGCACTGTCATGACGCCCTATTCTAATGCATGGAAGCCCATGTTTTCGCGCTCTGTTTATTTTTTTACACTGAGTATGGCTTCCAGGATCTTTTGGTAGCTTTCGCACGCATAAATACGCCGTCGTGCGCCACCGGAAGTTCCTCGGCTAAGTAGACAACGAGTTACATGTAAAAATGCGGGTCATGTTTTTCTGCACACACCCTGTATTTTAAATCGTATCTGCTCGTGAATGTGAGATCGTAACTTTCCTCACGGTGTGCTTTGAACGACGGCAGCGTTTGCAGATTTAATATATTTGATATCTTTGGTGTCTATTTGGTATCTTTGATACATTATTATTATGAACTAAAAGTGACAAAAAAAGCCTGCATCCGAATGGGGTGACATTTCTATGAGTGTGAGACTGTGAGGGAAGGTAAAAGAAAATACACGAAGTGCACGGGACAAGACTCACGCGTTTTCTCGTGTGCACTTTGTGTTTTGTGTTACAAGTGTCTTCCCTCAAACTCAAGGCAATGTCATCTTATTCGAATCTACACCAGTTTGCCTGCATGCTACTCGTGCTTTTATGTTACACTCGTGTGCCGTTGCTATGAGTGACACTTATATATGTTTGCTTTCGCGGAGCCGAGTATGTGCTTTAGGGGGGGGGGGGGGCGATGTAGGGGGAAGGTGCGGTCAGCCTACTCTGAAGTGGCGGCTGGATGCACCCAGGGGTGGGAGAAGAGGGGGAGGGGGAGAGATGATGGTGGCACAGGAGAGGGAGCGGTGTGCTAACCCTCTTGCTCTGGGATTTGTTCGTTCACCACAGAAAACATGCGAGCATCCCTCAGTAGACTTCACTGGGATGCTCCCTGTACCACGGTAACCGCCAGGATTATTGGCGAATTTACCCCATGTAGTATGTGCTTTGCCAGAAGTTTGATACATTCTTGTTATAAAGCATTGCAATCTGATGACGGTGACGTTCGCCAACTTTCAAGAACTCACTGTAGAATATGGTGTTCTTCTCCAGGTTGTGGGAGTGCTGTACGGCAGAGCCGCTGCGGAAGCCGCAGACGCTTTGCAGAACGAAATTCCTTCTGGAGGCAAACGCGTCCAATATCAAGTCCAGGACCACGCCGGCAAAGGAACATACAAGTTCGGCTACGACACCGGAGACGATCCAGCTCAGCACTTCCGCCAGGAAGAGCGGGCCCAAGACGGAACTGTCCGCGGACGCTACGGCTTCGTCGATCCCAACGGGTACCTGCGCGTCGTCGAGTACGTGGCCGACGAGTCAGGCTTTCACGTCATCCACACGAAGACGGAGATCCCAAAGTTCAAGACAAGGACAGTGACGCGACCTCATACGCCCTTTCTGGGTCCCTTGCCACCTTTTATACCCAAACCTGACAGGGATGACGCGTGACAGGACCTGAATGTGGAATAGCTTATAATTGACTCTGCGAGTGCGTGAAAGATTGCCTGACGGGGCTGCTCTTTTTGACTTTCGTTTCTTCGTTTGTACCACGACCTACTAGATTATAACGACCATGTCGTAGGCACCCCTTCCCAGCGCCGCATTTTTGGAAGGTAGCGGTGGCGCTACTCATCGTCCCAGTTATTGCTTCCTCAACTTCTACAATACTTTGTACTTCAGCTTACCTTAGTATTTCTGTACAAGCGGTGGGTTTTCCACAGATGTTTCATTCTGAGGTTGATTACCATCATCATTCTACGCGTTTTCATGGGAGCTATCGCTGTCGTCTGCTACGGTAGTCGTACATACGCTTCCGCGCGTTCAGAATTCAAATTTCTATCGTCCAATCGTGGTGCAGATCTCGCGTGCCGATGAGTAGCGCCCCTAGCGGATCGTGCGGACGTGCTCCTCATAGGGGTCCCTGATCATGACATGGTCGTTATAATCTAGTAGGTCGTGGTTTGTACATATGTTGTGTGTGAATGCTGTGTCGGTCGTAGTGGGAAGTGTGAGTTCCATGTTGCGCTCTTTCCATGTGCTGTACCTGTATGGTGCCAAGATGTGTTGTCAGGCATGTTCACAGTGAGACGTTCCGTGAACGGTCAAGTTGTTCATGATTAAGGGTTAGTGTCTGTCGAAATGTCCCTCTATTTACGTACTTTTACGCGGCATACATCAACCAAGCACTGCTGTGGTTTGAACTCTCGTCGTGAAAGAAGAAAAAAAATGTAGCATATGTACATATCTATAGAGCCAGTACCTTGAAAGCGCTTATGATAATTTATTTCAAAATATAGGGAGCAATGGAGTCAGTTGTTTTGTTTGACACACTGCTATTGCTTGTGATATTTCGTGAGCGTCGGACGATATTTATTTTGATCATGTTGATATGTTGATAAATAAAACCCTGAATATGCATTACGAGCTTCTTCAACATGCAGTGTACCGCCATAACGGCGGTGAATAACCCACCACATCATCATCCCATTTATGTATGTATGTATGTATGTATGTATGTATGTATGTATGTATGTATGTGTGTGTGTGTGTGTGTATGTATGTATGTATGTATGTATGTATGTATGTATGTGTGTGTGTGTGTGTGTGTGTGTGTGCGTGCGTGCGTGCGTGCGTGTGTGTGTGTGTGTGTGCAACATGCTAAGGTTGGCGTATCGTATGACAGCTAGTGGAGGGGATTGATAGGATCATTGAATTGACTGAGAGGACGTAACGTTAGACACACACACACAGACACGCGACACTAAAATATGCCGCAATATATTCATTAGGTTATAGTCTACAATTATACGGATCATGCCAATGGGCAGGTTGTGCCACCAGCAGACTGCACACGGTCGACCCAGAACACATACCATTCCACCCTCTCTCCCACCCTTTCCTGCTGTCCTCTCGCCACCTGTCCACGTCTGTGCGACGCTCATAGCAACGGTTGCTTCGCGGCGTTAATAAGAAGTTTATACAAAGAAGAAAAGACTGCCCAACGCCCCGACCCATTGTGAAACTATCGTATATACGCTGTCAAAATTGTTCTTCGCCAAATGAAGAGCTCCCACAGACAACCGTTCCGAGTGGCATCGTTGTCTCTCCCGATTTATTGATAACAGGAGGCATACGCCTGTTTTGGACACTTTGCATTTCACATTATTGCCAAACAGCAACAGCAACTACATGAATAACGATGTAATGCGGTGTTTCGCCAAAAAAGTGCACACAACTCGTGTTTTCAGCAAGTCACGAGAGAGGCTGAAGGGCTGTCGGCTCCGGGCTGTGTAATGTGGCCAAGTTATATTTTAACAGTATAGGTTGTACCGTACTCCTTCGCGGAGTACATGCATTTTTTGTTTCGTGTTAGCGCCGCGAAGCACCTGTGACTATGAGCGGCGTACAGACGTGGACAGATGGAGAGAGGACAGCAGGAAGGAGTGAGGGACAGGGGTTAGTATGCGTCCTGGGCCGGCTTCAGGGGAAGACCACCAACGATAGCTGATGGTTTTACCCACACGGCCATGCCGCTGGTAGTAGAAGTCTTCGGGTCCCGCGAAAGAAAATATAAAGCTGTCATTGTGAGGTGCTTGCAATAGACCTCAACCAGATGAAACGTCATCGTGGCGTTGGTAGACAGACTGAAACCGAAACAAATCGGAAGGGGAGGGCTGGGTTTGAACGAACGGGCACTTGTTCGCTGCCTCCTATTGAAAGAAAAGTACGACCGAAGGTCGCGTCCCTTTCAGGGACAATCGTAATCCCCTCAAGACCGTGGATTTCGGGCGCGACCTTGTTCGCCTCGTGCTTCGAGCGTAGTTCAACTCTACCAGATTGGTGGCGCTGTCGAACACTATGACGTCATTTGTTTACAAACAGGGAGAGTCCTTTTACAAGCATCGTGAACATCATAGCTAATCCAGAATGGCAAGCAAGGGGGTGTTGCAAAGATATAGGGGGCGCCATTAATACGCTGTAATAGCTTATGTATCATTGCTGACACGTGCACAACGCCGAGATTGCAAATGCCTCACTGCAGGGAAGTACAGGAAAGGGAAGGAGGGGGTGTCATTTGGGGGTGTTGAGGGCGTTTGGGGTCTGGATAAATCACTGGACCAAATCACATGCAAGTTTCATCTTTCCGTCAATTGCTGGATTGAGTATACCCACTGAGCATGCGTACGTATGATTTAGCATTGAGCGTGTACGGGTATCGTCAAGTACTCGTGACAAAGCTTCTGACATATGACATCGACAAACATGACAAAGCCTGCTTCGTCCAAGCAAAGCAATATTATTATGCGCGTAATATTTTTTTTAAGAAACAACTTCGCAAAAGACGTACAAAGTTGCGACCGCTCACGAGGAATAAATCAAGCTCGCCATTCTTCCACTGTGTAAATATTACAAAGAAAACCCGTCAGCAGCGACCTCTGACCTTCCAACAGTACTCCGCGTGCTAATCTATGGAGAGAAGCGTTGAAGTCGCTCCGGATGGTTTGCGTGATGGGAAAGCAGACGATCCCACAATCACGATGGCGATGCTGCTGAGGCACAATTTAAGGCCTTCTTGTAGTTTAGAGTTGGGCTATTACACGCCAGTGATGACCTAAAGATGACGTTCACGTCCGAGGAGGTTTCCGCGCTGTAGAACTTGGGTACCGAGGACATACTCGTAAAACAAGCGCCCTCGGACTTGGAAGCCACGAGCAGGGTGTGGTGGACGGGAAATTACCGTCTTGTCTGCTTCGTAACTAAGATGCGAATATCGTAGAATATAGCGGACATAAATAACGCCAAAAAAAATTGGTCGAGGAGAGCAAATTACATTACGTGTCTTTTAAGAATACGATACCTCTTGCCTTTCTGGTTTCAGTACTCATAAATAATCGATATCAATGATATATATGAAAAAGAAGAGGCACGTTTTTCTTTTAAAATCAATCAATCAATCAAGAGGCACGTTGGTCCTTCTCCTCAATAAGATTAGTTTACACCTCCGAAACGTTCTCCGACATGTTCCCGATCGAGAGAAACGTCAGGCGTGATGTCACTTATAGCGGCAGGAACGCAGCTCTTGTGGCTCCTAACTTAATTTCACGGCACAGAATATATAAAAAAATGTCTCCTCTTCGAGCACTTCTGATTGTGTGCGAATGTTAAATATAGCTTACATACACGCGCACGAAGCAAACTGTTCATTTGCATGGACCATTGCAATCGAGATTGAAATCGTCCGTCGGTGTCTTTCAGTTTCAGAGGAATTACTTTCCGTCAAGTTCGTTTGTGCGTGATTTTATTTTCACATAAAATCGCTATAATATTTGTTGTAATTTCTTCACGGGCCATGCAATTGGTTCCTAAACAGGATTCTTCCCTACGATGTCCATAAGCGAGTTCGAATCGTTTGCGATTCACCTTACCTGTTGGCAGCACACTGGATGTCTCAGGCGCCATATTTTTCTTTTCTGACTTTCGGAAGACGAAAGCGGCTACGAATCAAGTCCAATAGGTCTCGTTTCTTTTTTCTTAATAAACATTCCCCCCCCCTCCCCCCAATGGGTTCCGAAGGAGTGCGTAAGGTGCTTCTTTTCCTTTTTCTTTTTTTTTTTTTTTTTGTGGTATATCAAGCCGGCCTTGGCTAACCTTTCCTTTCTTGTGGCGATTATGAACCGCATAAGCCACAAAGATGGCGTACGCTCCCCGTTTTCAGCAAATAAGGGGAAAGGACGATGTAAATGGGGCTGATGGTTGGCTAGGAGTGTGTTATATGGTGAGGCGTATACCTCACATCCACAGTGCACTTCGGTCTCATCGATTTCATTCATCCTGTACATACCTCACCTTCAACCCTCCAACTCAATTATTTATTTATGTATTGCTATAGTCGTGCCAATGCCCTCTCGCGTGTGGCCAACAACGGTAAGCCAGTTTAGACATTTCCTCCTTCCCTCATTTTTAAGAGTGTAGCGTCACACGGGCGCTTGAACCTCGTGATGTGTGATGTTAGCAGCCCGAAAGTAGAAAAGTGCGCTTCGCACGCGTGACGTACGAGCGTCCGTTGTGCACGCGCCAGATCTTCCTGACCCGTGTGCCATGCAGGAAAACGTTACGCAGTGGTCGCATGCGCAATCGGAAAGAGATTTTGCTTTCGGGAGTGTCTCAGACAGCTCCTTTAAAAGCTTCTAACGGCTACGGACTGGGTTTTAAAGGAGCATGGAAGGGCTCAAAAAATATGTCAGGAGGAGGAGACAACAACAAAAACAACAACATAGATGAATGGATGATGATGATGTGGGATGTTTCCCTGCGTTGAATGCAGGACCCTACCCCATTCCAAAAAGGTTCACATGAAAGGATGACGGGGAGGAAATACCTACAGTTCGTGAAGGAGGCCGGTGGTCAGGAGGAGGAGAATTGAGGATTACAAGTCCTGGAATACATATTCGCGCAAGAAATACGAATGCAGCGCCCTATCCTGGTACGCCAAAAAACTTTCAACCTCACGTGTTTCAACCGCAAACCTCTTTTCATCGTCTGTGACGTCACGTGTTCCCTCCAATAGCAAAGCGCTCGCCTTCTTTCTTTTCGCGGTTGCATTTTGCGCAACCTGCTCAGCGGCTAACGCGTAGCAGTCGACAGGTCGCCTTGCTCTCTCGCCGTAGCAGACGATTCCCGGCAGCCAATAAAAGTGTCCAGATGATTTCGCGTCACACCACGTCGGAAGAAGCTGGGACGGATAGCCGCCGCTGTACGCACTCCTGTAAGCTATGTTGCATAGTAATTTTCGCATGAAATGCACGCTCTCCAAATGAAATATTCAGCGTCAGAGTTCCTGAAGATAACATGTTCATAACACGCGATAAACAAAATAGATGTTCGATGTGCTCCCATGCATTACACTCTTAGGAAAAGGGTGGAGCAGTTCCACCTTTTAGGAGGTAATAGCTGTCGCATATGTTGTGCCTAAAAGGTTGCAAAGTTCTACCTGCTACCTGACTTTCATAACAGGGGGGTGGGGGGTCGAAGCAGCTTGCCGTTGTCGGTCGCACTCAAGTGGGCATCGTCACGACTATAGCCAAAAAAAGAGAGGAAAAAAAAAGGGTAGAAGAGAGTTGATGGTTTCAAATCGAGGCATAGGCAGGATGGGAAGGAGGTGCACTGTAGATGAGAGGTGCGCTAGAGTGGTCTTTCCGCGAGGCCCGTTTCTTGAAGAAATGGCACGAGGTTGCGAGATTTTGTAAGTCGTTCTGCAGAAGAACCTTCGGGGAAGAACATACACACAACAGAACTTCAAGGCATAGCACGTTGTTCGCTAACCATTGCCACGAATGATAGGGTTACCGCTTCTGATTTGGTGAGCGAGGGGGGCGTACGCCTTTTTGTAGCAATTTGGATATATGATAATTGCTTTCACCACCCGTTGACACCCTTTATCCGACGCTACGTTGACCTACACTCTTAAAAATGAACTTCACCGCATAGCACGCTTCAACCAACCATCATCTCAAATGATATCGTTATCTGCCCTGATATGTTGAAAACGGGAGGCGTACGCCTTTTCTGTGACAATTATGAACAGCATTAGTGTCACAAAAAAGGCGTACGCCTACCGTTTCCACCAAATCAGGGCAGATAACGATATCATTTGAGATGATGGTTGGCTAGGAGCGTGCTATGCGGTGAAGTTCATTTTTAAGAGTGTTTAGGTGATAACGATAGAAGTTACCACCTTTTCACACCTTTTTTTCTTAGAGTGTATAGGGAATTTCGCGCAGCACCCCTATCAGATCTTACAACTTCTCCCCCGAAAAAAAGAAAAAAGAAGGCTGCCAGAAAAGCTCATAACGCCAGCCCATATGCCCCCGCCGCCCTTCCCAAGACTAAAAACCTGCGCGAATTCCTAATTCATTCTATGCTCATCTTTCACATTTCTTTCCGACCACCAGAAGACACATAGGCAACTTACGCAATCGCCTCAATTTGTATCTCATACTAGCATCTACACACGCCCCCAAAACACAGAAGACACGTATACAGCGACGCGGCGATAAATGACGACCAGTGTACAGATAAGAGGCCCGGTGATGTATCCCGCCTTGACCCTTGGGCAGTGCTATACAGCATGCGGGCCCCGCCGGTTCACCTTTGACTCTATATGGTGTGCCCTTGGCAATGGCGGCCTCTGCAATGGGGACCTCGGGGGCGAATTAATTAAGGCTTCACCTGCGGGTCATTCTTGGAACCCCTGCTGGTCGAGATTGTTTCTTTTCTTTCTCTCTCTCTTTCTCTCATATCATTCTGCAAGAGAGGTATGGAGGGAGATTAATCTTGCTGAGCATGGGCGCTTCTTTGGGAGCTCGCAGTTCAGAACGACAGATGGAAGGCTTCAGCGTGTTCTCTTGAGCATAAAACTACCATTTGCGTTCTTATGCGTTTATTTTTTTTTACTTTTATTTTTTCGTTCCGTTCTGACCGCCCTACAGACGTGGAGAGGACAGGAGGAAGGGGGTGGGAGACACGCGTCTCGGGCCGACTTCGTCTGGAAAGTTCTCGGGGAAACCCACTGAAAACGCCAGGCTGCACAGCCGTTGGAAGGATTCCAACCCACCACCTCACAGACTTCAGCGTGACTCCGCAGTCGACTTCACCAACGAGTTAACGCTATTGTTAAAGAACAACATTATGCATGCTTCATTGTTGTTCATAGAGCACGAACCGCGATACCAGTTGGTAAGCCCGGAGCAATATTTCATGACTCAGCACGCGCGATCTTTTTGTTTTTGTTTTGAGTTCCTGTTAGCGCCGCGAAGCAACTGTGGCTATGAGCGGCACACAGACGTGGACAGATGGAGAGAGGACAGCAGCAAGCACTAGGGAACAGGGGTTTGTATGTTCGCCTGGAAATGCTGCTGGAGAACCCTAGGAGAGCCTCAGACAGTACCGAGCCGGTGACCGGATTCGAACCCACCACCTCGCAGTCTTCAGCGCGACCTTGATTGCTTCTAACAAGATGATGCTTGTACAGACACGGTCATGCCTCTGGTAGGATTTTTTGTAAATCGGAATGTTCAAAAACTTATCGCATGTTATTGCATAACATGTCTAGCTGCTGAAATGGTCTATCGATTCTTGTCGTTAGAGCCTAGTGATTTTTTCGTTATCTTCGTGCATCTTGTGCCTCATGATGAAAATGCAAACACTACCATCGCCTGTACCGTGCAAGCTGTGTGCTCCTACGAGGTTATGTATAGTCTGCCCACAAGACCTCGGCCTACGACGACCACGCGTTGCAAAGCAATGATCAGAGTTATCCAAGATAAAGTACGGGGTTTGTGACGAATATAGGATGACTTAAAAGAAAGTTTGGGTGCTAAACTACACTTTGAATTGCGAATTGATTGATTGATTGATTGAGAAATAAAAATTACGAACTGTGGATGGCGGTGTGATAAAGAAAAAACTAACTAAAAATTGCCATGTGGTACAGTTCTTTGTAAAAAAAATTGCGAAAGCCGTGAAAAAAAAAAAGTACTTCCTAACATTTCCTATCGCCTACATCCTGACTTACACGTAACTCGAATACTCTACTCACGTTACCGTGTATCTTAAATGCTTTTGAGAACAACTTGGTATCTTATAAATACTTTTAAAAGTGAGTGTGTAGTATCCAAACTAAAATACTTTTGCAGTAAAAAAAGGTAAAATAAATGAAAAATCGCACCTGATGAAGGATGATGACTTGTCTAACTATATTGATGCTTCTAACCGTTCCATTTATTTTTCGTGGCTAAAATGCTTTTGGGAAGGAACTTGCACTACAGCACTGCACGGGCCGCATACGTAGGGCCAGGCCAGGCCAGGCCCAAGCCCGGTCTTCCTTTGATACCTCCATATCTCCATACCATTTACGGACCAGCCCGTCAAAAAGAAGGCTTTGCATGGCCCGGCCCGGGCTCGGGCTTTCTGATAAGCCCGAGCCTGTGCAGTGCTCTAACTTGTACTTTTTCTTCCTTTCTTTCTTTTCTTTTGTACTTTTTCTCTCTTTTTTCTTTTTTTTTTTTTAGGCTTTCTCACTTTCGTACGTATGCACGGGCTGAGGAAAGCAGCACCCTGCAATACATCACGGGAAAAGAAACGTACCCGAACGGGTACGCGCTCAAAACACGTATGACAACATGTCGCAACACAATGTCGCTATAATACTGACTCGTGCAAAATAACTCACGCGTAACACAATGTCGTTGACACTGACTCGTGCGAAACAAAAGTTTCGTGGAGAATACGCCCGTTTATCCAACTTGGCCATCACCGTTTTTCGGCAGTGCCCAAATGGTCGTGTGTTTCACAACACATTTGTCAAACATAGTCAGATCGCCTGTTTGTATGACGACACGGTAACACTGCTTATACAGACGTGTTTTACAACATATTTTGTCGGTGTATAAGTAGTGTGACCAGCAATTCTAACTAGATCGTATATATTCAAAGAAGCGAGTTACGTCCCCGTGTATTTAGTATTCTACTCATACTTTCGAAGGTTGGCTATTTAATTGAGGTTTTCAACCAGTTTCTGCACATTTTCTTTTTCACCGACGTTTTACGAGATGAATTTTGCTTATTTCTCTTTCGTGAATAGCTGCAAGTGCCAACATTGTAGGTATTCTTCAGAGTGTGTGTCTTCACTACTGTAGTGCCTTTGCCAAGCTCTACGAGAAGTTCTTGTCCCTGACACCACCGCTTTGTGGTAATAAACAAATAAAATAAATATATACTTTCTTTAGATACTTTGTTGCCTGGTACTCGTAAACACCAAAAGTTTTTTTTAAGCATATCTTGTAGAGACCTGCGTACCCCGCCTGCTGAGCCTCGTAGCAGCCTAATCTTATTATATTTGCTTTGCCACTTTTTAAAAATGTCAAAGCGTAATATGCAGGTTTCTTGTACCACATCTAGGAAATAAGCCCGCTTCCAGAGTTCAAATCCCCAACGACTACCCGATTTCTTAAGGAAATGCTAGAACAGGCCGTGTATAGGGTCGGATTTTTTCGGGTTAATCGCAAGCCAGCTTGTCTAGGCTGACCACTCCTAAAATTTCCCATAACGAAACGAAACGAGTATCGGGGGGAGACGGGGGTGCTATTTTTAAATCTGTAAATCAGCAGCATTTACGAGCGGTCTAAGCCGTCGCGCTCGTTGGTGGTATGGCCAAGGTCGTGCTGAAGACTGGGAGGTTGTGGGTTCGAATCCTATATACCGCCGGCTGTGCTGTCTGAGGATTTCCCTGGGTTTGCGGAAGACTTTCCAGACGAATGTCGGCACAGTTCCCCCTGAAGTCGCCCCAGGACGCATACTAACCCCCCTGTTCCCCACTCCTTCCTGCTGTCCTCTCTCCATCTGTCCACATCTGTACGCCGCTCACAGCCACAGTTGCTTCGCGGCGCTAACACGGAATGAAAGAAAGTAATTCGTAGAGGTATCGTGCACTACTGATACATTCGGATATAATTCTTTCTTCTTATTATTATTTATTTATTATTTTTTTCTTTCTGTCCAGCAATCCGCCTGCACTTACAATGCAATGCAATTGGTCGAACATACATACCTCGCTATTTATAGTGGCGAGGGCCACGTGCTGTAACATCAAACACAAGTTACGCCTAAATAGTGACGTAATACATGACACGACGTTATTACATGATTAGAATTCGGGAAGACGTCCTGTTCTCGTCCCGCATCGGTCCCCAACTGATCCTGGACGGAATAATCTGGAGGAATCGGGCGTAACCCAAAAAGCCAGATCCCCATTTTTTTTCTTTATCACACCACCATCACTATCAGATCCTAAATATACGGGGTGTCTACAAGGCGCAAGTTTTTTTAAAATTTTTTCGGAATTAATTGAAACAAATTCGGAAGCTGAAAAGTTTTGACAGGACCTTATTAATACCCTATACGTCGTCGGCGAAAGTTTCTGCGTCCGCCGTGGCAGCGGTATTTACTACGGAGCGCAACAAATACCGTAATTTATCCTGGATAACACCGTACATCAAAGCTGCAACAAGCCATCTGCTGCAATTGCTTCCCTGTAAATGTTGCAATTTCACACGAGACAACAACAACAACAACAACAGATAAATGAATGATGATGAAATTCACACGAGACGCCCTTATAGGTGAGTCCTCAAAGCAGCGACATTTCCTTGAACCATTCGCGACACGCAAGAGGGGAGAGCTTTTAATTTATTTTAATGTTTTTCCATCTCGAACTGATGTTTCCATTTGAAATACTTTCCACGTACAGTGACCGGTATGCAAATGAGAACGGAGGTCAAGACGATATATCGTGTACAAACTGGACGCGGCCTTATTGAATTCCTCCGCTAATGTACTGCGAACAATATCGTGCAGCGAGAGCTTATAGCTCCAGTATACACAGACTCGCAGACTGGACCACTGCATCACTCGCCGACCTTCGTGGTCTCGTAATTACGACACTAAAGCGCTCTGCGGGTCACTCATCTAAGTATAAGGAACGGTCATTTTTCGCATGGACAAGCCTCGAACGGAAACGCTTCACTCACCGTCCCCTCCCGTGGGGGCGATTGATGGAGCATATACCGCGGGGGTACCTTCACTATCCATTCAACGCGTGCGCACCCGACAACGCGTGACGGGACCCCCGAGGGCTCTTCGTGCCGATAGTTTGGTGCTCTATACGGCAGGGGCAAAAGGGCGGCAACCGGTCGCAGGTCACGGTCCCTCCGGATTTGCTTCATCGTAAAAAATGCGACTCTCTGTGGATGGCGGCGGCACCTGTCGTGACTGCATGATCTTCGCCATCAGGAACACGGCGAGGATGTGGAGTATGCGGACGGGGGGAAAGGTATGCGCGTTACGGGGGCGATGCTTTACATCATCGCCAATTGGAGAAGAATGCAGCCGTGTGGGAAAGGCGTGATGGGCGAACAGCAAATAAAAGATGATGGTGATGATGACACGGGGTGTTAGAGACACGGAAATGACAAGTGATGCTAGTATCGAACCTTTGAGTTTGCCTTTCGTGTTCTTTCTGCCGTTCCCTCGACCGACGAAGTCCCTCACTGACCGGCAGATTTGTGCGTATCTTGAATGCCGTGCTCAAATACTGTGTCATTACTTTGACCCAGCCTGAATCTTTTCATTGTTTTCTAATGTAATATATATTCTCTCCACGGCATCCATTAATCTGTGTCTTCTAATTATTGTATTGTGCCTGTGCTTTGATCGTTTGGATTAATATCTATGTTGTTTTCTACTGTATTTGTTCAGACATGGTCTTCAAGTTCCTCTCTTCTTTAATTTTGTATGTTTGATTTGCCTCGTACCTGGTTTGTGTTCGTTTAGATTACCTTGTCGTTCTCTTGCTCTATTGTCTCGTATCATATCTAATTTTATGCTGTGTATTGTGTAAGCTTTCTCTGTATATCTACCTCAGAGAGAGCGCCAATGCAAAGGCCCTGGGCCGTTCTTGGGCACTAAATATAACCGTTGTTATGATTCTTATGAATGATTAGATTAAGATATATTATATAAATAATAAATATTATTAAATGTTATTTCGTTGCCATTACAAAATACTACGTACTATTTTAAATAGCTTTTCTTTAGTTTCATTTTATTAATTACGTGTAGTACTTTATTTACTTTATTATTAGTATATTTTAATGGTGGTGATGATGGTAGAAGAAAAAATCATGGTCGATCCATTGGTAGATTGGACGGAAATGCGTTGGCATTAAAACTTGAAAACCTTTTCGGAACTACCCTACACAACACTAACGCAAGACAGCATCCGCAGCCAAACGAGCCTTGCGGGCCTCCTCCAATTGAGCTTGGCGGTGCCGTCTCGCAGCCTAAGCCTTCTTTCGCACTCCTCCTCCGCACAGCTTTCATAACCCATGGCGCGCCCACGCAGACACCTCTGAACCTGTCGACCACCACAACTGCACAGCCGACGCGCCGGCGCCGCGTCGCGCTCTCCACGCGCCCTCAACTTCTCTCCTTCCCTCTCCACTCATCGCGCATGCGCGTAGCGCTGTGTCTACAGACAGACCACGCCGCGATTTTTTCGTAGCGAGGACTCTAATGGTGACGCATTAAAAATATGGAGATGTGAGCCCGCTGATTGCGGGACAAACTACTACTACTCCAGATGTAGTAAAGGGAAAAGAGGGGAAAAAGAAAGAAACCGTCCAAAAACACGAGAACTCTGCTATGCTCTTAACGAAGGTGATGAGTGAGCGCTGTGCACCCTGACGATTCATCGCCGACCATTCGCCCAGCACTTTCACGATGCCAAAGAGTCGGCTATCAAGACGGTCCAGGGATTTCTGAAGGTGCAAACGGGCAGTGTGAAACCGCGCACATTCGAGAAGAATATGTTCCGAATCTTCACGCACACCACATGTTGAATACAACGACGAAGGCTGAGCGCCTATCTTGAACACACACACACACATAATTGGGATGATGATGTGGTGGGTCATTCACTGCCGTTATGGCGGTACACCTATCTTGGAGAGAAATGTGTTGGCCAATGGGAAATTGAAGGAACAGATGAGGAGTGTGCGAGCGAGCTGGTGGGCATTTGACGAAGGCAACATTTCCTTGAGTTTGAGGAAGATACAGAAAACAGACATGTAATAAGTCCAGTCTTTCCAACCGTGACTGTCCACGTTTATTCCGTTCTCTTTCTCCTCTACCCTCTTCTTCCTCGCTTATGTCTCCGGTACCCTACAAGACACACCACGTACGAGACTCAAAAGAGGGAAAGGGGGAAACTGAGTCGAGGTGCGCGAAACAAAGCTTCGAGCGGCCGGGACATCCGCGGAGGGATTCGGTAAGAAAGGTTCGGGTCAATTCTGCGCAGGGCAGCGACGTCGGCTCTACGGAAGCCGATCATTGGCTCCGAACCAATTGGAACTGAACCAAGCTGTATGACACACAACATACGTTTTGCATCCGCACGAGTGAAACATATCTTTTACGTGGGACCGCGCTGGTGAGCATCACGTGCTTCTGTGTCAGCAGCATCATTCCCAACAACGCCGATGTCACCGGGGATCCACAGGAGCGCGATTGTGTGCTGTCTTTGCGAGAGCGGCATTATACGATAAGACGGTGTTGTACACTGTGACCACAAGACCACTGGTACGCAACAAGTGCGCGGAGTGCTTGAAGGCCGCTCTTGGAATCATAAAGGCACTATATTTTACTATTTAACATCTTACTGAGTACTTTTGCAGAAAGGCATTTTGCGCTCTATTTTAAATCTTTTTCACTTTCATCTTATAGTCAGTACTTTTTCCTACTGCTTTTTGTTTGTCTGTATGTCTTCATACCATGGCTAGTTTGAGAACGTTTTCCCGAGTCCCTTCCATTCCGCTTTACCTTCAGAATCGCTCATCTGGGACTGTGTTATGATGTCGAGCTCGACCTTCTTTCTCGGGAGTTTTATCTTGAGATGGTTTATCCCCTGACGATACAGGAAACTTGGTAACTTGTATGAGGTAACTACGTACATACACATCCGCCAGCTGAGAAATTGTAGTCCACACATCGAGAATAAGGAACACGAGAAGGCGGCGGACACCACGCAGATGGAGAAGTCAAGTCACACGTTTTATTAGCGAAAATATTTTACGCGTTTGGTTTGAAAGCATGTAATTGTACTGTAAGAACGATGTTCTCGACGGGTGTTTTTGTAAAAACAACAACAAATAAGTGATGCCGCTGAGGCGGCACCCTATCCCATTGCTGGGGGGAGAAGATGGTGAATGATGGTGAATGCTCAGAGTTCACGCCGGAGCCCTGTTGCTGCTAAAAAGGCGATGAGGGCGAAGAGCTCGTAGCTGATGCGCTGGGTTGGCCGGAGGCTCAAGCAGATGAGGAAGGCCAAGTCAGGGTGTCCCAGTGGCTTCAAGCTGGTGCTGGAGGACGCGTCGCTCAGTGGAATACTGCTGACAGCGGATGAGAACGTGCTGGACGGTACTTATTGGAGTATTACAGCAATGGCATAGCATTGTGCTACTGTGACCCAGCTTGTGGCGGAAGTATGGGGTGAATGCGACGTTTAATCGAAGTCGACGGACGATAGACGTAAGGCTTCGACGAAGGGTACACGGTATTGTGAGGGACAGTGTGGGATCTACTGAGTGGAGGAGGGACCCTTCCTGGATGTCTTGACGCCATCTGTGAGCGGCCTTTGCTCATACAAGCGCCGGCAGGTGAGACCATCTATCCCCTTTTGGCATTATGATGGAGATCATATGGCGACGGCGGTGGGCTTCTGCAGGAATTAAGTCTGCGTCTTCATTATCATGTGTACCGATGTGGCTCGGGATCCACTGTAAAATCAGTCGGTGTCCCTGTTCGTGTAATCGCTTGTAAAGTTGCAGTATGTCAGTAGCGATTGATGCCAAGGAGCCTCGAATGATCCTGCTTGCAATACATTGTAGGGCTGCTTTAGAATCGGTATAGATCACCCAGGAGCGGGATTGAGAGTTACACTCCGATAGCTTTTTCAGGAAAACGAGTATATAGCGTAGAGCTCCGCGTAGGTGGATGACGTGAGGTACGAAAGCTTATACCCGCATGACAGGGACTCCTCTGATTCAGATATAAAAATGAGCGACTGCTCCTTGGCTGCACGTGAGGCCTCACGTGCAGCCAAGGAGCAGTCGCTTATTTTTATATTTGTATCCGTACTTACTGGCTCTGCACTGCGGCCTCCAGAGGTGTTGCTAACAACCTGGAACATTGATGTCTTGCAGAGAGACAGTGTTTGTGCCGAACCAAGAGAGTGTGACATCCCTACGCTGTGCCGATGAGAGCCAACAAGATCGAAACGGCCGTCCACAGCTGGGATCGTGGCACGCTTCACTTGTAAACAGGGACTCCTCTGGTACGACGAAAGCGGAGGATGAACTTTCTTGAGTGGAGGACCCATCGGTGAAGATAGCAGTGTGAGTTGTGCATACCGCGACCATTATTTCTAGTGTCGCTTGCCTCAAAACAGAAACTTTGACTTTCTTTGTTTTCGCAACGTCATATAGACCACGGATTTCTAGGCGAATGCCTTTTTTTGTTTTGTTTTCTCTATGGCCTCAATAGTGCATCTTCAGTACACGAACACGAATTGGGTGTTGGAGAGCCTAGCAGCATTGATTTTATTGTGCCTACATTCTAAAATTTGTACCTGCTATCTACCCGACGAAATAAGGGCTTCATAAAAAACTGGAGGTTCATAGACGGTGCACCCTCGAAAACTGCCTCATTCATGACGTTCGGGCTGCAACGCGAATAGTTTTAAGCGGTACATAACGGGTTGGTTAAGTCTCTGACGAGTTGAACCGGCTAATCGCGTCGTGAACCGACTATGAACCGGTCACGAAAAGAAAGAAAAGAAACAAGCCGACGTATGTACCTCTATGAACTTCTCGCTGACGAAAAGCAATCTTTATTTTTAGTGTGTTCTTTAGGATGGGTGTTGCTGTGTTGCAATAAACGACTGTTGCGTCTTTGTGTTGGTCTTACCTAATCTTCCTTTGCCTCCACTTCCTAAAAGCGCCTGTTACGCAGGGAATATGTATTAATATATGAGCAACGAATAAATAAATGGACGACGGCAATTGGCGATAAAAGAGATTGTTATTTCACGAAATTCTTTCTGAGAAAAAAATAGAGAAAACATGTCTGAGTGTGGCTCGGATTTAAGTTCTGCCGCTTGTGCACGCGTATTTGATGTATGCGGGCAAAAAATGCCTACACTGTAAACTTTTTCACACCTTTAAAGGTGTGCGCTATGCACATTCAATATGGTTGCGTAACATTGCATCTCCTGGATGATATTTTACAAAATTCGGAAAGCATTACTAAAGATCAAGTGTCAGTGCAAATCTTGGTTTCATTATGTCTTGGATATCGTAGGTACGAGCTAATGCATATATGCATCGCTATCGATAATCGAGCACGCGCAAGTGTCCACAATACTGTTGAACAATGTTGAGATGTTGCAAGACTGAATTTTTGGAGGACAGACAACACTCGAGTAAAGGAAATTTGTGCGAAACCGTGCTCCATTATGATGTTACCAAAATTACACCTAAAAAGGCGTGCGCCATGCACGCTATTACACCTTTAAAGGTGTGAAAAGATTTAGAGTGTATGCTCAAAAACAAGATGTATCCTTCGAAAACTCGCTACACCACTGGCATGTGCTGTATCCTTGTGTTGTGTTGTTGGCTGACCTTCCCCCTTTTTTCGTTTAATAAATCTTCATATCCCCCGAGTAACCGTCACCACTGCCCTCCTCCGCTTTTTTCATGCTTCGAGCATTATGGACACCCTGTGATCGCCTGAATGCCCTGTGTACAGTGCCCTGTGGGTTCCGTTTTCTTTTTTTTTTTTTCCATTACAATGCCAACTGTTAAAACCAGGGGTTGATAAGTTTGGGAGGTACATGTTAGCGATGCAGGTGACATAGCACACTGCTCTTTTCACTGTAACGAATTGGCATCGGAGCTTTCCTGTGGAAGGCAAACCTACACTCTTAAAAATGAACTTCACCGCATAGCACGCTCCTAGCCAACCATTATGTCGAATGATATCGTTATCTGCCCTGATTTGTTGAAAACGGGGGGCGTACGCCATTTCTGTGACACTTATGCTGTTCATAATTGTCACAGAAAAGGCGTACGCCCCCTGTTTTCAACAAATCAGGGCAGATCACGATATCATTCCAGATAATGGTTGGCTAGGAGCGTGCTATGCGGTGAAGTTCATTTTTAAGAGTGTAGGCGGCGCTGCTTCGACACGCTCTATTATACGAGACAGTGAATTACCAAACTACACTCTTAAAAATGAACTTCGCCACATAGCACGCTCCTAGCCAACCATCATCCCGGGTGATATCGTTCCCTTTCTAGATTTGTTGAAAACGGGAGGCGTACGCCTTTTTGTGACACTTATGCAGAAATGTTAATTGCCACAAAAAGGCGTACGCCTCCCGTTTTCCACAAATCATGTGAGAGAACGATGTCACTCGGGATGATGGTTGGCTTGGAGCGTGCTATGTGGTGAAGTTCATTTTTAAGCGTGTACGCAGTGCAGGCAACTGGAAAACTAGCAGTGACGTCACACAGCTGGCCGACAATTCCGGCTTTACTTTTTCCGAAGGGTAGGGCGTCTCCTCTCATTCCTTCCTCCACTCATTCGTCATCACGCACGTGATCTTGATGTCACCATCGTCACCTTGGCTGATATTCCTCACTATCTCCTGCACTGTCAGCCGCACGTTCCCCAATGGCAAGCCCTCCGTCGCCGTCTTATGCAACTTGGGTGCAGCGCAATGTCCATGGCCACCCTCCTTGGTCCCGTGCCTCGGTCTACCCAGTGGGCCGTCACCACAGCCCTGCTCCGCTTCCTTGCAAGACTCGTGCCTTGCGTCCACCCTCTGACCGCGGGCTTTCTTGTACTATGTTGTGCCTGTGCTGCTCTGACTGTTTGCTCTAATCATACGAAGTTTGTCGTTGCTCTGATTGTTTATTCCCTCTGTTTTTCCTTTTGAATAGCAGGCCGGCATCAGCCTGGCCCGACCTTTGCTCTTTTCTCTTCTTTCTTCCTCTCCTGGTGGTGATGGTGGTGATACCATCCGAGACATACCATCCGAGACATGTTTCGCGGTTTGAATCCCCTACAGGCTGAAATCAGTGGCGCCCCCTTGACACACATTGACCGCCTATACCAGAAGCCGAAAGTGCACCTAGGAAATGCATTTCTTAAAAAGAAATGAAAACCAGTTGCTGTACGACCAGTGTGGTGTTGGACTTGGTGTGTTGTATGAATGGAAGATCTTGAAAAATTAGCAGAACTAGATTTTACTTCCACCAATAAGAACCATCTAAACAATTTAAAGGGTGGAAGCGAAACCGAGCGAACGGCTGAGAAAGCAAACCAAAAGAGTAGTAATAACGTAAATAGAAATATAAAAGTAAACTAAAAATAAGTAGAGCTATAAGTAGATAGAAAGTTAAATAAATAAAGTGCCTATACTTCCCCCCTATGTGGAGACAATCGAACATGTTAGGACCTGAGAAACAAAGTTGAACCTCCCTCCTACCCTAATATGTGTCACTGCTAAACTTCTGCAATGTATGACACAACGTTGTCATTACATTATATGAAACCCAAGAGACCTGCGATTATAGTTAATCTCTCAGAGCCAACCTCACAAATGTTCTGCTGACGCTTCTTAGAACGATTATGGTCTCATCTTTAAGGTAACTTTCGAGTGACTGTGTATTAAATACATTCACGCCCATTTACTTTCGGGGGGGGGGGGGGGGGTCTACTTATTTTGGCAGGAAAAGTCAGCCAGAAAGGACGGCTTTCTATTCCTTGCTAAATAATTCCTTAGTGTGTATTCCTGGGGTAGTTAGGAGTAAGGCGATGTGGAGTCACAGGTCAGAGGTCTTCCGCCGTCCCATACACGATGTCACAGGCTGCTGAAGAGACCAGTATCACGCAGGTAGTGGAGAAGCGCCGCGGTTACACCACTGCTCCGTGTGGGGTTGCGTGAGAGATGGAGTATCCGAGGCTGGTCAGGCGGGACTTCAGCTTGTCGCGGAAGGACTTGGAACGGCGGCGGTCGAGAAGAAGGTGTCAAATGTCTGCCTCAACATTGCAGATAGAACATACACTCTTAAAAATGAACTTCACCGCATAGCACGCTCCCAGCCAACCATTATCTCGAACGATATCGTTATCTGCCCTAATTTGTTGAAAACACGGGGCGTACGCCTTTTTTTGCAACAATTATGAATTATGAACAGCATAAGTGTCACAGAAATGGCGTACGCCCCCGTTTTCAACAAATCAGGGCAGATAACGATATCATTCGAGGTAATGGTTGGCTAGGAGCGTGCTATGAGGGGAAGTTCATTTTTAAGAGTGTAGGGGTTGCTTTGGGATTTTTAAGGGACATGCAGAGTAGTGGTGAAGTTCGAGTCACAACCTTTTTGACTGAGAATGTCTTTATTGCTTTTCCTTATTTTTCTTTTTTCCTTATTTTCTTTTCTTTCCTTATCCTCATCGTGCATCTTTTTCTTGTTCAGAAATGTCGTATTTATTGGTGATATCTTCAGGTTCCTATTGTAAACAAGGCACTTATGTGTCCCGGAGTCTTAGTTCCAGACCTTATATCTTGTGCTGTTGAACGCTGAACGCAGAACGCTGAAGTTATAGATGTCCGCAGGCTGCATGGCATTGAAGATGTGAAAGATCGAAGCGGTTCCTTATCCAAACGTCTTCATCTGCCTCTTCTATAGGGCTGTGGTTGAACCTCCGCGACTTGCGGAGTTTCAGTCGTCCCGCCGTCGTTGCCCCCTGGCGGCCTACCGCGTCTGGAGTGTATGTCGTATGGGGACACATACGGCGGTTGCCTGGGGACTAGGACAGTTCCAGCAGGGCCGTACGTCCAGCCACGTCCTTGTATGTACGTGGGACCGTACAAAATAGCAGTGACGGCGTGCGGTGGGTCAGAGTCGGGACGTTGATCTGCAGCAGCTGGCCTGGCAACGTATCCCCAAAGACCGTTGTGCCACCAATGGTTTATTACGCGGTAGTGGGCGCTCCTACGAGAAATTTGCAGTAACACCTGTATCTGCTTCGCTGGAGGGAATGATATAAAGACCAACAACAGGGTATTGCTTTACATCGTCAATGATGATGATGATGATGGTAGTGGTGGGGTAGAGTAAAATGTGGAGGTATAATCCTTACTTAGCGTGGGACCACCAACTTTAGACCGATTATGTAAAAACATATGGCAAGTAATGTGTTAAAATGATCTTTCCACCTCAGAGACCTCAAACAAAGATGTAATGAAAGTCGTGCTGTCTTTCGATGGAAAGAAGTCACATCACCCAACAGCTCCCGCGACGTCAAAAGGTTTTCTACCAATTCTGTCGAGCGCCTGCCGGCTCGCGTGAAAGCGATCGCATTGTTGTCAGAATACACTACTAATCTCCTCTCACGCCAGAGGCCCAGCACGATGGCGAGGTTGCAACACCAATGTTAGGAAAAAACGTATTTCTGCATGGGACATTCAGCCTCAACCCATCGTCATTCATGTGTTGTTGTTGTTGTTGTTGTTCAGCCGTGGAGCCGATGAAGTATAGTTCTTCCAGTGCTACTTACATTGATACGTTTTGTTGGCAGTACAGTTCTCCCTTCTTGAACAACTTCTAGGATATACCATCTCTTCCACCTACGTCTCAAAAATTGATACATCCAGCGAACATATTCAAGCCTAATTTATGTTCGCAATCCATAAAAAAAGGGACAGAGTTCTATCCTGAGTTTTGTAAAGCCACATGCCGTGTATAATAGAGTACCGGACCTGCGGTTACCGTACACTGGACTGAATACGCTAAATGCGAAGTCCTCAATTCACGCTCTTTTCAAAATCCAGCTGGGATGTAGACATGTGCTTCAACTACGACGTATAAAAACCAAAGAGCAGGCTCTGAGATCTGGCCTTCATCAGGCCGGGCCAGGGTGTTGGACGACTGTTCCAGTCGGTTATGATTACATGGGAACTACTCTGGCTACTGCTCGTGATACACAGGAAATGATCTTAGTTTCTTGCACGTAAAGCCTTCCCACCTAAATTTTCAGGGACGGTATGTGGTTCTCAAATGTCAAATGTGTGCATGTATTATCGTATACCTGCTGACGTTCACCCAGATGACTACACTTCGAAATGCATATTTCCAGCATTTGCTTCCCGAGCAAGCCGCAGCGAAGGATATCTTGTCGCGTCAACGTTGTGATCGAACGTACCCCCATGCCGTTCGAACGAAGAGGAGACCTCCGGAGCGTGCTATATGGTACGTCTGCTGGGGAGGCTGGATCCCATGTCGAGGCTCTTTATCGGTACACAGTTCCACAAAAAAATCCTTCCTGTTAATAGACAGTGTTAGTAGACCGTTGATGACGTCACCGTGAGGTTGTCGTAACAACGGGGACCAATGGCAGCGTGCATAACTCAGAATGTTGCCCGTTGATTCGGTCGGTAGATACGATACTTCGGAAGACACGATAAAACAAAACACATGCCTAGAATTTGTTCTCCGCCCTTAAAGGGGTCGGGACACTTTCGTAGATGTAGTTCATTGCATCATGACGCACAGGACACATACACATACACTGGATGATAATGAGGTGGGCGATTCACCGCCGCAGTGGCGGTACACAGCCCTATTGCACATCGGGAACGGATAGGGGGGGGGGGATATATTTATTAGAACAAAGAAAAAAAAATGAGGAAAACGGATGAGAGGATGATGATGGGGGGAGTACTTTCAGAAATCCGTCGCCAGACCGGTGGAGCGCAGGAACTTTGCAAGAAGGCGAAGACCTTGCATCTGCTGGGCAGCGTTCGACCACGGTCCGAAAATATTCGCGAGGTTGAACGGCCGTTTGTCAATGCGTTGCATAGCAACTTCCATCAGTGACCCCGTGTCATAGTCACGATTTATTTGTTGTTGCCCACAAGCCAGGACGACGTGGCAGAGGTCGGCGTGCGCTCCACAAGTTGGGCAGAAGGTAGACGAGGTGGAGCCGAGACGGCGTTTAAAGGCAGGTATAAAGACAACGTTCAGCCTCATGCGTTGGAAGAGTGCAGTAAAAGGGCGCGGTACACTCTAAATCTTTTCACACCTTTAAAGGTGTAATAACGTGCATAGCGTACGCCTTTTTGGGTGTAATTTTGGCAAGATCATAATGGAGCACGGTTTCGCACAAATTTTCTTTACTCGAGTGTTGTCTGTCCTCCAAAAATTCAGTCTAGCAACATCTCAACGTTGTTCAACAGTATTGTAGACACTTGCGCGTGCACAATTTTCGGTAGCGATGCATATATGCATTAGCTCGTACCTATGATATCCAAGACATAATGAAAGCAAGATTTGCACTGACACTTGATCTTTAGTAATGCTTTCCGAATTTTGTAAAATATCATCCTGGAGATGCAATGTTACGCAACCAGGTTGAATGTGCATAGCGCACACCTTTAAAGGTGTGAAAAAGTTTACAGTGTAGTTGCGGAGGAGGAATTTCAAGAGAAAGCGTGTGGTTTACAGCAGAGAGAAGGGAGCGGGCTACGTCTTGTTACCATTCAGCCTGCATTGTACGGCACGCCACAATACTGAGGAAAAAAAGATTTATTCTTCTACGTGTCGTACTTAGCGAGATACAAGCCCTTGAACACACTCCCGAGCAAAGCGCAGACGTCACAGAGGACAGAGTTGCGTTCATTCCCATTGGGAGCCGTAAGCACGTGACTTCTCGTACGCTGTCTCACTGGCGGTGGCGAGGGCTGTGACGTCAGAGCCGCACAAGTTTCGGTATTCGCGGTGCCTATATTCTCCGCTTCTGTTACTCTCTCAGCTGTGAAACTTTCCATGCAGGTTCACATCGACGCAAAGAACAGTGTTTTACGTTTATCTGGGATAACCTGGGATGACCTGTCGCGACCCCTTTAAAGGAACAGTGAAACACATATATTGAATGATGATCAGGTGAACGATTCACCGCCACTGAGGCGGTTCACGGAACAATGTAACCCCCTCACCCTCCCCCTTCGCCCCCCTACCGCACCCCCCTCAATAAGTTTTCCTCTTCTGCTACTGTGCGACAACTACAATTTGGAGCGGCAGAGGGAAGGCCTTTCTTCTACACACCCTGTAGAAAACCCCGTCCTCCTTGAACGGACAGCGTTTAGCTGTCAAGGGATTTTCATGTTAGAGTTGTGACCGACTGCAATTTACGTATAGACACCAAATGCAAAATCTTCCTCAAAAGGTCGTAGTTTTTTTTTAGAAAAATAAAACACGGTCGTCTCACATATGTATGTAGTTTTCGTTTCACGGTAACGTAGGCATGAGTTAGAGTTACTGCGCCTTGCCAGACGACACATGGGTGTGCGATAAAGGTACTGAGGGCTGCTTTGCGATATGACCTGACAAAATGCAATCAGCAGGTTTCGTCTCCAATCGGTGTCTTGATTGCTTGCCGGAACAGGAACGTTGAAGTGAATGACACGACAGTGTCGTCATGGCAGTTGCACGCGCAGGCTATAAAATTCAATTATAAATGTTTGGCTTTAAAAAATTTAATTCAGTGTTAGCACCGCTGGCTACCAACAGCGCACAGACGGAGAGAGGACAGCAGGAAGGAGCGCGGAACAGAGGGGTTAGCATGCGTCTTGGGCCAACTTCAAGTGGAACTGTGGCGACATTCGTCTTGAAAGTCTGCCGGAGAACCCAGGGGAAACATGAGACAGCACAGCCGGTGGTAGGATTCGAACCCACCACCTCCCAGTCTTCAGCGCCAACTTGGCTATCACCAACGGGCGTATTCTTTTACCCAATCGGCCATGCAGCCCCTGAAAGCGCTGCTCACTGCTGACGTCGCTGCTACGTTTTGTATTGACAATAGACCTCTCCCTGTTTGTAGACAAATGACGTCATAGTGTTCGACAGCGCCACCAATTTGATGGAGCTAAACTACGCTCTAAGCGTGTGTCATAGTACGATATGACACACGGTATAGTACGATATGACACAAGGGGCGAACAAGGTCGCGCCCGAAAGCCAGGGTCTTGAGGAGATTACGGTGGTCCCTGAAAGGGACCAGCGACCTTCGGTCCTACTTTTCTTTCAATAGAAGGCAGCGAACAAGTGCCCATTCGTGGAACACAGCCGTCCCCTTCCAATTTGTTTCGGTTTCATTCTGTCTACCAACGTCATGATGGCGTTTCTCGGGTAGAGGCCTATTTCTCCTACGTTATGCTCAGTCGGTTACCCCGCTCTGGGAGCCTCCTAGACCAGGTTGCTCTTTTAGTGCGTTTTCCTAAATTGAATTGCACAGTGGCGAGACACAATTAACCGAAAATAGGGTTTATTCGCATGACGTCATCCGCAGCGCAGCGCCACTATCGATAGCAGATTTGCCGCCATAATGTGGGTCCTCAGCAGGTTTCGACTGCCTAGAACTTCACCCAGATCGCATGCACCGTACATTTTGGTGTTTCGAAGTTATTGTACTGTATGAGTATTACTAACCCCACATCCTAGTAATTTTAATGTTTTCAACCCTCTAAGTAGCATATGTCAGCGAACGAAAACCGGAACCAAACTTCAGGAGACCTACATCATGAGGGCGATTTCGCCTCTTCGAAGCTTGTGGCCTTTTGTAGGGTTGACGCTATGAATAAACTCTATACTTTGTGATGATCCTTCCCCATTGACTGCTCGATAAATCAAGCATGCTTTCAAGAAACTCTAAATGTCATTTCGCTGATCCGCTAAGAGCCCCGGAGAGCAAGCCAGGTGCTTCCAGAAGTGCCCTGCTATCCATCCTCATCACGGCTCCTCAATACTCCGAGACTCTAGTGCATCTGTCAGTCACAGTCAATCAGAGAGTGACAGCAACGTGAATGTGTAAGAGAGAGCATTCATCTTACCAAACGGGATTCACGGACGGCCATGCATAGGACTCGGACGCCAAGAGAGCCGGGGAGAAGATTGGCTCGTTAGATGCGCCTGGTTGAGCAGCGGTCGCCCGCGACGCCGCAAGAAGCAGAAACCAACACGAGACGCTCCAGGCGCTAGTCATGCTTCCCTGCAATGATAAGAACAGGCGTTCGCGTGCTGTCCCTGACGTCTCACTTCCGTGCTGTTTGACGCGTATCTCTGCCCGGTCATTATTGTCGGTTCTGCGCAAAGGTGCATTCTCCAGTGCATACAAGGACCTCCCACATGCATTCGTCACCTATTCAATGGGGTTTGTGGCAATCAGTGTCTGCGTGAACGCTTTGGGTGGTATTTCAAATGAAAGGCGTGCACAGCGCTTCTTTTCTGTATGCGTTGCCATCTTTTGCGCAGGAGTATGTACAGCTTGGGACAAAAGTTTACGGAACGCCGGAACTGTCGTATTTCTTCACCGGAGCGGGCCTCTGGTGGGATTTCTGGAAGAGGTCGGATAAGAAACGGGTGACCGGCTAATCTATACATCTCTCAGTATGTGTGTCCATCCCCTTCCGTTAGAGTGTCGCTCTAATGCAGAAATGCGACAACCCGGTGTTCCGATAACTTTTGTCCCAAGCTGTGTCACGAGAGCTGGCCAGAACCTTCGATTATGAAGTATGAATTGCTTCACAACAAAGAAGGTCGGTATAGAGTTGTCTGAAGTGACGGGAGGTACTTGAAGGACCAAGTGCTCAAGTAATACTTTACGTATATTTCTGAATTTCATCGTATACTTTGTACTGTACTTAAAGTGCTTTTTCCCAGTATACTTTCCCATCAAGCACTCAAGTACTCAAACTTGGACTCCAGTCAAAAAATCACAAACAACTATTAAAAATGCACCCTACTGAAAGCACTAAAATGACAACAAGAAAACGAAACAACACAGATAGTGATATGTGTGAATTTTCGTCGCCTTGACACCATTTTAGCGCTTTTAGCGGGATATGCAGCAACAACAGTCCCAGTCTGACATTTTAGCAACGATTTTTGTGGTTTTAAAGAGCATATTTGTTGAACAAAATCCATTGGTAGGGGGGGATTTATTGGAAGAAAAAAAAGGTGGGTCTGAAAAACCAGGTTCGGCATTTTCCTTGCTCGTACCAGACAAAATTCGTAACTGCTGGCTTTAGACAATGCCTGAATTTTCAACGAAAGAAATTAGCAACGTCATTACGCATTACTCGGTCAAGTCGTAATGTCGTTACTAGAGCGCGAATAAATATATACTAAAAACTCCCGAAGTATGCATCAAAAAATCTTCGAAATATGCAGTAAGAGCTCCGAATATATGCAATGTTCTTCGTTGTCATTCGTACGAACGCACTGCGTCGAATGCATAGTTGACAAACTTTGAGCATTTTATTAGGGATCACAGGGTAAAAACTGCCTTCGTTCAGGAGTACACAACGAAGGTGACTTGCGCTAAAGACATTAATCGTGCAACTTCACTTTCGGCACTGCACAGTGCAGGTTGAAATGTGGACGCCATCCGATTTCGTAACGGTAAAGAAAGTGGCGAAGGCGAGGTACGGCCCCACCGCGACCGTGCAGCGAACGTACTCTGACGCCAGACGAAGGGGCGACGCGCTGTTGGAAAAGATCTCGAACATTCGTGAATACCGTGCGCTCGACACTGCTTTGATGCTGAATCTACGTATTTTGCGCAGTGGAGCAGCTGGGTGGTGCCTGAACACCACACCCCTCCGAAACTTCCAAAATATTCGCTTCTGACCGGAAGGAAAACCCCCAAAGCAGCAAGCCTGAAACCCGAAAAAAAAAAAAAAAAGAACAGGAAAATCTTCATTGAAAAAAATAAAAAAGACGAAAGTTCTCGCACCTGGCCGCCTTACGAAAATATCGCAAAATATACACTATGCATGCTATCATACGAAATATGTCATAACGGGCCAAACGTTCGTTTGGCCCCAAGCCAAGACCAAAAGCGTTTTTTTCGTCGCCCTTATACCAAGCCATATCGAAAAGAAAAGAAAAAAAAATACACTTGCATTTCCATTAAAATCTGCGCTCTAGTCTTTGCTCATTGCTCGTTCACAAAGTGTAATGCTTTACCATTACTCATTACTGAAATATAATGCATTATTCCACATCTCTTGAACGACGGTAGCTACGACGATAATGCGTGATGCGTACATGTCATTTCCTCTCCCCGATAGCGGAGCCGTTTTTGCCCAATAATGTGAAATGGCGCCTCAAGCGGCCACTATCGTAACTAGCCCTGAACCCGGTTCTCTCGTACACGCTTGCCGAATGTCCACAGGTCGCTGTCTATAGTACCAGGTCGTGCTTGCAATGCAACCGAGGACATTCACGATTCGTATACTGTAACAACAACAAAAAGGAAGATATAATTGACTAATGTGGTACTTCCCACGGGAACATGTACATTTCATCCAGCAGCTCGGGGTACCCAAATGGCGCAAGACAAAGCTTGGACGGCATTCTTTGTATTCGAGGAGAGCTCTACGAGGAGCAGCCCAATGTTCCCACTGCAATCAAGCAGTATAAGTCGTCTAATTTGAGCAGAGCGTGGAGCACATCTCCGTCTCCTTATCGGTCACAACCAGCGGGCCACTTACCCACCAACTCTATGGGTTGCTCTCACCTGAACGAACGCTTTCGTGTCCCCACAGCGGCTGCGGATAAAGCCGGCAGCTGTCGTTTCCGACACCAGTTGTGATGAGAGCTTTTATACGCGTGCATCTAGGTAAACGCGATTGTCTCGGTCTAGTGACTAGGAAGAAACGGCGGCAGGGAAACTATACAAGGCGAAAGCCTTGACTAGCATCGTAAACAGCTTGTCGTTCTTGGACATGGCGTTCCTGCCGGGTGCATGCAGATCGTCATGGACATCGTCCATCCGTAAGAGCTTCGTTCGCGTGACGCTTTCAACGCGAGACGAATAATTTCGGCGTTATTATCCTGCGACACGCGCGCGCGCGTTAATTTTTCTGTGCTATGTGGAAGCATATACACTCTTAAAAATGAACTTCACCGCATAGCACGCTCCTAGCCAACCATTATCTCGAATGATATCGTTATCTGCCCTGATTTGTTGAAATCACTGGGCGTACGCCTTTTCTGTGACACTTATGCTGTTCATAATTGTCACAGAAAAGGCGTACGCCCATTGATTTCAACAAATCAGGGCAGATAACGATATCATTCGAGATAATGGTTGGCTAGGAGCGTGCTATGCGGTGAAGTTCATTTTTAAGAGTGTAGTGTATGGATTCCGTACTATCGCGAGTCAGGGGAGAAATTTTAGGGCTGTCGCGAACTTTTTTCGAACCGCAGTGTTTGAGATCGAACCGGTTTTAATGGCCCGACGAACCTTCGATTTTTTTACAATGTTCCAGCAGGTTCGCATGGTTCGGTATCATTTCAGAGCAAAAGGATGAAAGACACGCATAGCTGCACGATCTGATGAGCTTTATGGTCCGGGCAGAAGTACTGTTCCGTACCTTTCTAATTCGAGGCGATGTCCTTCTCTGGAAAGGTCTTAAGGCTGTCCGTCTGCGAGGGGTATCACCTTCAAAAGACCTTTCCAGAGAAGGACATCTACCGGAACGCCGTTTCTGCCCACTGAGGCACGATAACTGAAATTCTCCTTTTAGATACCGCGCTTTTTCGTAAAAGGAGATCGACTATCTCCTTTACGGTCGAAAAGGCACAGCCTCGAACGCAGCGTCCGCCTATGATTTAAAAGGATCGCGATTGTTTAAGACAAAAATGCCTACCTTTAAAGGGACTGTCTCGTACAGCCGGGGCGATTCCGAAACTTTGCCACAACTATCTTCACGAGTACTGTACACACACAACCGTCAAAGTTTCATTCAGAATAACCAAATTGTTTTCGAAGAATTTGTCGAAACGTGCCGTAATAGCAGACGACGGAACATGCGCTTCACTCTCATGCAACGTCACCCATGATGTCGGCCTGCGGGTACGTCGCCGTTGCCATGGCAATCGGAACCTGCAGAAGGACCTTGGTTGAATAATCCCCTTGCTCTCGAAATGGGGACATTCGGACATATATCTCCGCGAGCGGAAAATGTAGCTCGTGCATTGACTGCGGGGTCTCCGATAATGTGGTAATACGCAGAAGCTAATAATACGCAGAAGCTAAGTCACGTGTCTTCTTTCCCCGAGTATTTAATGTGTTTTTTAAATAAACACGCACTCCTCCATGTACGTCGTCAGCGACACTTCATTTCGAAACATGATCAGTGTGCAACGGGGAGTGTAATGGAAGCGCGCGTAATATATTTTTGGTCGGAGCTGTAATGCGACCGCGCGCGCAGATGGCTGCGACTTCAGATATGTCATTGTGAGTGGGGTTGCTATGAGACTTTAGTTTTAACTTGTCTCTGAAGGTTAACATAGTTGTTCCAAATCACCATGTGGGCCACTTCTTAGAATGTGCGTTTTTCGCCCAACACTCAAAGAAAATGCACAGGAGTTGCCGCGGTCCCCAGTCACTTCTGAAAGTCGTCTGCTGACGCAGGTGCACTGCGCGCGCAAAAGCAGACGACTTCTGTATCCTATCACGGACTTTCCCGCAGGGCGACGTAGCAGTTCGGGTTGTTGTCAACACAGACCGCGGCATGCTCTGCAATCTTTATCAATTTAATTCGGTTATTTAATAACCGTGACGTGCTTTGTCGGTGAAATTTGCGGTATTCCATTTTCAACAAAGGGCAATCGAATGATACACTTTATGAGAGGGGCAGGGGGTACGAGACCGTCCCTTTAAGATTTTTATCAGTCATTAGAATAATTTTTGGACTAACAGGACCCTTAACCTGTCCAATAAGAGTGCGTAAATTGAATCAACTGATGCCTGCGCCCCAACTCATGGACGCATTAATTAAGACTTACTATATCTGAAACAAATGAAAGAAAAGGGGGTGGGGGAGAGAAAGGCAGGTCACAAATCCGTACGCTTTGTGAAGCACACGCAGGCGTAGCCGCGAGAAAACACACACAAAAAATCGTTTTGGACAAACATATTCACTTCTTTTTCCTTTTTCAATCAATCAATGAATCAACCAACTCGATCGAAGGTCCTCGGCGTCTGCTCTGCATGCCAGTATTGTTGTTATTGTTTTGCTTGCTTTTGTCCTGAGTGTGCGTACATAGTTGAAGAATAATGACAGTGTTTCCGACTAATCGTGGCTATAATGAGTGACGGTAGTCAAACATCGAAAGTTACGACAGCGACCAAAAAGCCACGAGCTGCAGTGGCAAGAAAGGTGTCCGTGTGTTCTGATAAAGTTATGCGAAAGCACTTTGAGTGTTCTGCGTAGACAGAAGCACAACGGTGAAGTCTACCACTGAAGTGCGAAATCGTCATCGTCGTGTGTCAGCTCGCAAACTCCTTTCACTAATGGGTCCTTCAAAGCTGTAGACGACCCCTACTTCAAATGAGCTTTAGCCTGTCCGTATTATATACACTCTAAAACAGAACTTCACCGCATAGCACGCTGTGCTCCAACCATTGCCATGAATGATACGGTTATCGCTTCTGATTTGAAGAGAGAGAGAGAGGGGGGGGGGGGGGGGGGCGTACGCCTACCTCACTCCTCGAATCAGACGCGATAACCCTATCTTTCTTGGCAATGGTTGGAGCACAGCGTCCTATGCGGTGAAGTTCTGTTTTTAGAGTGTAGGGGCAGAACGTCGTTCTACCTTTGTATTACGACTTGTGAGAGCGCAGTGAGCGATCGATTAAAAACATGCTCTATAGTGACACCCGGGGGCAAACATAAAACGACATTATTCTTTCCGCGTAGGTATTTTTTGAAAAATAAATCTGAATGGAGCGAAATAATTGGGGTGTGGAAAACGCTATTCTACGCCATCTGAGTTCGACCTCGGTCCGCGGTTTCTGACGACGAGCGCGAGAACGAGGGACTACGTCGGTTAATTACCAACACTCAGTGTTTGATTATTTTGCGTAGGGCGTCGGGGTGCATTTTTTCGTATACTCCCATGTTTACAGAATGCATGTTGGGGAGATATAAACATGTGTCTTCATTTGTAAAAATAAAAAAAAATATTAGAGCATTTGTTCATCCAGTTTATCACTAAACTTGTCAAAATTGTCAATTGCGGATTGGGGTGCTGCGTGCGCGCAAGCGTGTCGAACCAATTCCAACTTTTCGACCAACTTTTTGAAAAAGTTCGATATTTTTCAAACCATGGAAATTTGAACCGCGTCTGATTCACGACATCACCACTTCTGACTGGCATGACATACGTTGCGGACGGTAATGAAACGCCGCATAACAAAACCCTAATTATTTCATTTTATTTTATTTTTTAATTCCGTGTTAGCGCCGCGAAGCAACTGTGGCTATGGGCAGCGTACAGACGTGGACAGACCGAGAGAGGACAGCAGGAACAAGTGGGGGACAGGGAGGTTAGTATGCGCCCTGGGCCGACTTCAGGGGCAACTGTGCCGACATTCGTCTCGAAAGTCTCCGGGAAACTCAGGGAAAACCTCAGACAGCATAGCGGGTGACAGTATTCGAACCCGTGTCACCTCCCAGTCTCGGCGTGGAAAACAATCATTCCGAATGACGTCGTTCTCTCCCCGATTTGTCGGAAACGGGATGTGTACGCCTTTTTATGACACTTATGCAGAAATCTTAATTGTCACGAAAAGGCGTACGCCCCGCGCTTTCCACAAATCAAGAGTGATAGAGGTATCACTCTGTAAAATGGTCGGCGTCGTTCAGTGTGCTATAGTTTACTATTACGGTGTACTATTACAGTGGACTATACAGACAGAGCTGCCCATTTGCAGAGCAACTCATCGCGTTGGTGATGGAGCGCTTACAACACTCTTAGAAATGAACTTCACCTCATAGCACGCTCGTAGCCAACCATAATCTCAAAAGATATCGTTATCTTCCCTGATTTGTTGAAAACGGGAGGAGTACGCCTTTTTTATGACAATTATGAACAGCATAAGTGTCACAAAAAAGGCGTACACCTCTCGTTTTCAACAAATCAGGGCACATAGCGATATCATTCGAGATGATGGTTGGCTAAGAGCGTGCTATGTGGTGAAGTTCATTTTTAAGAGTGCAAGATTAACACGTGTGAACAGACGAATACAATGCATCCCCTGCTGCTGGCCTCCAGAAAAAGAAAAAAAAAATCATTGGACGAGCGGCCATGATAGCGTGCGTGTTAGCAGGAATCAGCTGTGCAACCAGCTCCCGTGGCTCAGTGGTTAGCGTGCTGGCCATGTCACGTCGCGACTGGGAGGTACCCGGGTTCGAATCCCGGTCTGGGGTTTTTCCTGGGTTTTCCTCAGACGCTTTCAGACATATGTCGGCACAGTTCCCTTAGAAGTCGGCCCAGGACGCACATTCCCCCAGGGCGTCGGTCGTGACGTTGCCCACATACGTGAGGCCGACAACGGCAAGCCCTATCACCACCCACCACCAGCTGTGCACCAATGATGTCACGTTTTGCTGCAATGGACCTATAATAGGCACTCATTGAGTGAATGCAAACATGTAATCACTACGTGTACGTATAGCTCTAGGTGAACCATCCTAATTTCCGTGCAATCATCACGATGTCCTTCTGTTTGGAGTTGTTAAAATCTGTGATAACTGTATGCATTTCGAATTGATATGTTTCATTAAACCTGATATGATTTATTTTCCTGCGTTTTCAACTGCTATTGTTGCCTGGGTGAAGTAAAGGGAATACAACGCAAACGAAGTGCGCGAACGTAAACATGCCATGGCTAATTATGGACTACTTATTATTCATACTGCTGACGTCACCTCTGACGTCATTTATTTGCAGTCGTAGTAGTCCGGGGAACGGATGGATGGCGCTGACCGTCTCTATCATGGCGTCATTCTGAAGACACAGGGGCCTATGGGAGTTGCGCTACCTGTTTAGATATACCTACATAAGATCGTGAAAGATCCTGTAATTGTGACTGGAACGGTGTGACTGAAATTAGCCTCGGTTAGGTCCATCCGGTCGCGCCAGTTTTTGAGAGATCCCAGAGATGGCGGTGGGCGGAATTGCAGACCAGAGCTGTTGCAGACTAGAGTCCTGGATGGAAGAGCAGCGCATCCCTTTTCCATGCACCGCCCGTTCTCCGATTGGGCGAGGCGCGTCACGTGGCGTTTCGCCCTTCATGAACCTTACAAGCGCCCGCCGGAGTCACAGAACTCTCATAATAACTAGAAACCGAGCCAGCGAAGGGGGGCATCTCGACATGGGAGCCGCCATGATCGATACGGTAGGCCTAGCGTGTTACGAACGGTGTCTCCTACGAGTTCCGTGTGCCGTTCTTTCATGTCGCAGCACAAGGTTGAAACCATACAATGCTCATTCCCTACGGAATCCAAGCGCACAGGTGATGGCAGACAAAACAAACACACTTCGCACACGGCATCGCACACGGAGCCCAGCGGAAGCGGATGCGGCTTGCATTGGATTGGATACCATTGCGGCGAACGCACCTGGTCTTCACACGTGGAATGCAGGGGGGTCGGACTCGCTCAAAAAATCGTGACCACGCGGGAGCTGCCATCCGTTGGTCACGGAAGGCGTTGCCTTCCGTTGGCTCATTCATTCCGCTAAACTTGACGTGCTCGTTTTCCTAAATTCATCACTTGCTACCTCAATTCAACGTACTATGTGCGTATCTCATATGTATTCGTTAAACAAATAAGCAGTGAATATTTTCCTACTACATCACTTGTTTGTGCGCTGCCGTCCGTTCATCACTTTATGATCACGAAACTCGACAGACCAGAGCATGGAATGGCGGGTGGTTTCGTTTTTGTCATTTCCGGTTCCCGTTGGTTCGCAGACCAGCATGAAAATGGCAGTTTACTGTGTGTATTCATCACGGGTATTCATCTTTTGAATTCTGTTACCTTCGGAAATACATGCCTACATTTGTTACGATGGGTAACGATTTATTGATTGCGCTGGAAAAGCATACACACGCCACTTCAACACGTCATAGCCGGTAAACATCTTCATCCGTGTCGGTGGAAAGCAAAGGGTTGGCGGTGTCGCAGGTAATCTCATAGATAATATATGATTCACCCCAAGCAGCACAATGTACTGAAAGTCGAGTGCAATAGGGGTGGTCGGGTAGGTGGAAGGCCTTGAGCAGACTCGTGAAACTAAAGAACATTGATAAGACACATACCGTCCACCCCTATTGCACTCGACTTTCAGTACATTGTGCTGCTTGGGACGTTTGATATGACAACAGTCACCATGTGATTCCGATAGCACTACTCAATTCTGCATGTATCCCGAAGACAGCAAACAACTTTATTTTGGCTTTGGAGAGTGGGGAGGTTCATCGCCACAGGCGATATTCTACCTCATTGCTGGTGGGAATGTGGGGAATAAAATAACGAGCCCCTTGCTAGATCCCGAAGATTCGTGCGTACTCAACGCAATTATACGGCTGGACTCGCTTCCTACGGTGGACGCCGTTGCCTCCATCGGCTTGTTCCCCCGTTTGTCATCCCACGTGACTACACAGGGTTGGCAACAAACGGAGCAGCTCCGCTGTAGTTAGGGGGCTGAAATTCGTCCACTAACACTGTCCATGACCAACGGATGGCTGCGCCCGGGCGGTCACGCTCGGGGATAGGAGAATCCCAGTGACGGCGCGCCAAGTACGTTCTCTAGAGTCTTCCTATATTAACTCTATGGTGGAAAGGCTGTGGCAAATCCGGCCGAATCCAAAATATCGATCATGGCGCCTCCCTGGCTTGGACATTGGGAGAGGGTCTTGCCCTCGTGCAACTCCTTTGCTCTCCCCCACCACTCTCTCTCCCAGTTTTTCTTCTAGCCTCTTCTTATGATTTCTATGACCGGAGTGACTCAGCGTAAGGCAGGCGTCTGTGTTTTTCACCTTCGTGCCTCGCGTTCAACATGCCTTGCTGCTGTGCTGTCGGGTGCAGCAACCGGAAAAAATCAAAGAGCTTCTTTTCGATTCCATACGGGAGAGACAACTAGAAGAGCGGCGATCGGCGTGGCTGCACAGGGTCGCTCGCAAAAGTTTTGTGCGGACAAACAACACGCGCTTGTGTGAGGTAAGCTACTAGTCAACTCTGCTATAAAACGAATTCTGGGGACATTGGCAGGGTAGTGGGGAAGTCTTCATTCGTGTGTGAGGAAAAGTAATGTGACTTCTAGGATCACTTCACTCCTGATGACTTTGAGAAGCAGCGGGCAGATGGACGGAACAAGTTGAAGTCCAGAGCAGTCCCCAGCCTCTTTGCACATCGTTCGCCAAAAAGAACGAGGAGCTACAAAAGAAAAAGCCCCAACAAGCAAAATGCGGATCTAAAAGTAATCTACAATGAGTAAGTTCATACATATGTATCCCAATGTCCAAACAGTGCCGACAAAAAAAAAAAAAAAACTCGATGGCATAATGTTATTCTGTGTTTCGTAGGAGATATTTAATGTCCCGTCCATCTTGCCGTTCTTGCGTGAAAAGTAAGGCCATCCAGCTTCGTTGAGATTCAGTTTTGATCACCTGCTGACAAATGCCGATGCCCCTATGCCAGCCGCGTCGTTCGAGAGTAACCTTTCAAGTAATATCATTTCGAAAGATGAAGCAAAAGGTGCTGGAACAGCAGCATGTCAACGTAAGTGAGCGTCAAAATATATTACATACCGTTGCACACAGCGAGGGTGCAACACACTGACTGCACGATCCTCCCATCAACGGCCGTAGTGCCTGCAAGCAGGGGTAAAAACATGCAAGGACGCATTGAAAAAACGGGAATGCTTGACAAATCGACTACTTACCTTAGACACGGACAAAATCCTCGAAGTCAAGCATGAATGACGCCAACTGCTTGTGAGCGACCGCACATATTCTAACGTCCCAACATTTCGTGAGAGATCTGATTAATTCGTTGGTGGTGGTCCCGGGTCCCGGCGGTTCCGGGGAACGCGTCCACATACATGACTGAATCTTGTACGGAATGCATTAACAATAGCTTACAGTAAGAGGTGTAATACCAAGGTACCACGGCACATGTACTTTTGAGGAGAATATGTTCACAAACATTTAAAATAACGCGAACTATTTCCAGCTCGCACGAGCCACTACGTGGTGCGGTACGGAAATGTATTACAACGCGCAATCCTCCTGGCGAAATCGCGGGATCCGGTCTGCTCGCCTCCTCAGTTGATTTGTTCGGAATAAATTTTATTTTCAAATTTCCATTCACATTTCACTTGCAATATTTTCGATATGATTCGTATTCTGGGATTTCATTCGTCTGAATTTGGTTCGAATTAGTTCATCCTCAACATGAACGTACAGCGTTCTTCCTAGTCACATTATTACTTAATTAGGGAGTGATTGAGAGTACTGTAGTGACGGCAATGCAACATGTTGGACCCCATTAAATCAATTGGAAAGCAGTTTCTCAATGATAAGACCAGTTTCCGCGGGTACGTCACATGGCCGGTGTGGGCAAAACAAATTAACAGAGAGACCGGGACAATGAGAATAATTTGACACAGTTTGCCAGAAATTACGAGTCGACAACACCTGAATCAATCTGCAATTACATATGACAATCGGGAGTCGCGTTCGTGTGGTTGCCCACACAACAATGGCGTCTTTTGTATGTAAACGGCCTAACTGTGTGTAAACGGAAAGAGGCCTATTGGCGCAGTCTGTAACACCAAACAGGTCCGATTTCATTAAATCAATTGTAAATCAACATCTCTCATTGACGCCCACTCAACCAATTCGTTAAATTGGTTCCTTAATTTCGTTGATGTGGTCTTCGCGACACAGCACGACGGAGCCCGGTTTCGCGAAGGTAGCTTCCGCTTAACTTCCAATTCAGTCAATGAGAAAGAGTCTGGTTTCAGACGTTGAACGAATTCGCAGTCTGATTTCTCATTGAATCTCATTAAAATTTCGGGAAGAAATGAATGATATCGTGAATACTATTTCCAGCAGGGATATATGAGGAAAAATATAACTATGTGACTTATAGTGAAGGAAATCTACGAATCCCACGGATAATACCGTCTGGAGCACACAGAAGGGTCGTTGAAGCACAGTACATGGTTCTGAAAATAAACAAAATGGTTATTGTATCACGCTTGCGTCGTCGCGTGGAATAAGACACTAAACAAAAATAATAATAATAAGGAGCAGATTTACATGTAAAGTGAGTCCGCAATCGTGTGGCTCCATGCTGCACGTGCCACCACATGGTAGGACTGCTGATAATTTCAACAACATAGGAGTTCTTTTGACGTGAGTAGTACAGCCCCGTTACGTACATCCTTTTCCTAATCCAATAGACGCCAATTCTTATCCAACGTGAGCCAATTATAGTCCAACTCAATCCAGTTCTGATCCAAATCAAGCCAGTTCTAGGATTCCTGATTGGTCTATGGCCGACAGCGAGTCAGGACACGAAGATGTTTATTGAAGCCGTCTGGCTACCAACTGAAGAATACCGGCACGGAGGCCGGGTGTTAAATTCCGCGGGTCGCGCGCTGTGAGGGCGGCGCGATGGCGCTGCGGCCGCTACATTGCCTCCCCCGCTAGAGGCAGCTTGGTGCTGACTGACCAGGTGACGGTCTTTGGTTTTCGCTGGGGGGGTTGCGGGGCAGTGTTGCCGGGTGACATGTAGGAGGAAACTTCAGGCTAGTCGACGACGGACCGGTTCTCCATGAAGGCTGGCTTCACACAGTCGGCGCTTACTGTGTCATACTTGCCGTGCAAGCTGACGCAAATGTTCTTGTCCAGCGCTGCCAAGAACGAGGTGGGGACCGGTGTAGAAGGCCGTCCGTAGGGTACGCCCGAAGGGTACGTCCGTAGAGCAGTTCTGCCGATCTACACCCGAGGTCGGGTTTGAGGGAGGTAGGAATGCCAAGGAGGGCGAGCGGCAGGTGGTCTGTCCGATGAACTCTGTCTTCGAACGCAGTTAGAGCAGCCTTAAGGGTGCGGTGCAGCCCCTCGACAAGGCCGTTGGACGCAGGGTGATAAGACGTCGTACGTATGTGGGACGTGCTGATGAGCCATGTGAAGGATGAAAAGTGATTGCTCTCGAATTGGCGGCCGCGGTCAGTGGTCACTTGACTAGGAACGCCGACACGTGTCACCCATGTAGCGAGGAAAGCTGAAGCGACAGTCTCGACGGTGGAATCAGGGATGGTCGTGGCCTCAGGCCACCTGGTGTACCTGTCGATGGCTGTTAAGATGAAGCGACACCCGGCTGAGACAGGGAGGGGGCCGACAATGTCAACGTGCACGACGTTGAAACGTGCGTCCGGGAGGTCGAACTTGCCATGAGGTGACAAGCTTTGGCGGTGGACTTTCGACCGTTCGCTCGGTATGCATGTGCGGACCCAAGTTGTAATGTCCCTGTGCATCAATGGCCAAACATAGCACTCAGCAACGAGGCGTTTGGTGGCGCATATCCCTGGGTGCGCCAGGCCATGCAAGGCCGCAAAGACCGGTCGGCGGTACGCTTCTGGAACAAAAGGCCTCGGCTGCGCTTTCGAGGAGTCACTGCAAAGTAGGAGGTCACATCCAGGAATCGGAATGTCCGTGAACTTCAGAGATGAGTTGCCCCGCTCACGCAAGCGCTGTAGCTCGTGGTCAGCAGCCTCGGGAGACAATGGCGAGGCGGACACAGCTTCCATGCGGCTGAGAGCGTCGGCAGGGCGGTTCTCGGCGTCGTTGACATCCTGCACGTCGGTGGAAAACTTGGCAAGAAACGATAGGTGATGTATCTCCCGAGGAGAGTAGCGTGTGCTGGCCGAGGTGAACGCATGCGCGAAGGGCTTATGATCCGTTAAGATCGTGAATGGGCGGCCGTCCAGGAAATCGCGGAAGTGATGCACGGCGAGATAGGCAGCTAGCAGGTCTCTGCCGAAGGTACTGTACTTCTTCTCCGGAGGCTTGAGGCCTTTGGAGAAGAAAGCAACGGGTCGCCAAGCGCCGTCTACCCTCTGCTGGAGAACACCGACGACAACTATTCCGGATGCATCGATCATGAGGGCCGTGGGGGCAGCGTGCTTGGGGTGGTAGAGCATCGTCGAGCGTGACAAGTCCTCCTTGATCTGAAGGAACGCGGCGTGAGCTTCAGGGTTCCACAGCAGCACCGACGAAGCCGCCTTATTCCCACGGAGGAGTTCTTCGAGAGGGCGAAGGGTTTCGGCGCAGTGAGCGATAAAGCGCAGATAAAAATTAACAAGGCCGAGGAAACGGCGCAGTTGACGCAGAGATTGAGGCTTGGGATAGTTGGTAACTGCGTCCACTTTCGTGGCGAGTGGAGCTATGCCGGCTATAGCGGCTGTGACCTGATGTCCGAGGAACTCGGTGGCGGAAACTCCATATTCTCACTTTTGCACGTTACCGTGGGCTGCGAGGCGCTGAAAGAGCATGCACAGGTGTTGCTCGTGCAGTTCAGGTGAAGGGCTGGCAACAATCAGGTCGTCTATGTAGGCGAAGACGAATGGTAGTCCGCGAACGACCGAGTCAATGAACCGCTGGAATGTCTGAGCCACATTGCGCAGTCCAAAGGGCATGCGTGAGAAGTCAAACAAACCGAACGGGGTGCTGATGGAGGTTTTCTTGACATCCTCAGGGGCGACTGAAATCTGATGGTGTGCTTTCATGAGGTCTATCTTGCTGAAGGTGGTGGCGCCATGCAGGTTGACGGTGAAGTCCTGAAGACGGGGGAGAGGGTACCGGTTGGGAACTGTGATGAGGTTCAAGGCGCGGTAGTCGCCACATGGGCGCCAGTCCCCCGTCTTCTTCGGCATCATATGCAATGCAGATGACCAGTCGCCGGAGGAAGGCCGTGCGACGCCCATCGCGAGCATGTGATCGAATTCGCTACGTGCGATCTTGAGCCTTTCTGGGGCCAACCGACCAGGGCGGCCGAAAACAGGGGCTCCCGTTGGGTTAATGTAATACACGACGTCGTAGGCCACAGGTTGCGACCAGTCGGATGGCTGTGTAGGGGAAGGGAATTGCTTCAATATCGCTGCGTATGGGGAGAGCAGGGCGGAGATGGTTGTGCCTGCGGGAGAGGGGGCGGGCGAGGCGTCGCTAACCATTTATGTCTGGATGGACAGCTGGGTGCAAGAGTCGACTAGGCGCTTGCGGGCTACGTCAACCAGCAGACGAAAATGCCGCAAGAAATCGGCTCCCAAGATAGGTCTGCCCATGGCGGCGACTAAAAACAGCTAGGGAAACGATCGGCGAAGCCCGATGGTAAGGGACTGTTGTCGATAGACTGGGATGCCGGTATTATTCACAGCGGTTAGATGTCTAGCAGACGACACAGATGGCGTGCGCTGTGCACAAGCACATCGAGTTTTGCACGCCCCTCGTGTTACGCGCCAGCCTTTGGCTATTCTACTCGGCCACCCTGATCCAGTCCAGTTGGCACCCTGCCGTCAATAAAGAACCTTCTGTTGCAGTCCTTTCTCTGACTCAACACTGGTGACCCAGACGTTCACACGTCCATGAACTACAACGCAGCACCCGGCGCAGGGCAGCCGTCCGCCGCCTCTGCCACCTCTTCCGCTATCGCCCCACACTCCGAGGGTTTACCTGCTGCATCGACCCCTTTGACAGTGCAGCATCTCGCCGTACGCCTCCCGTCCTTCTGGCCGCAAAACCCGCAAGTCTGGTTCTTGCAAGTGGAGTGCCAGTTCGCGCTGGCTGGCATAACCAACCAAACTACGAAGTACTGCCACGTCGTGAGTGTACTCCCTCAGGATATCGCTGCCCAGCTGGTGGACCTGCTTGCAACTCCCCCCACGCAGAACCCTTATGACACGCTGCGAACTGCTATTCTTGACCGGACCACAGCCTCAGAACGGCAAAGATTGCACCAGCTTTTGACAACCAAAGAGCTGGGCGACAGCCGGCCCATCCAGCTCCTTCGCCACATGCAGTCGCTCCTTGGAGACAGGGCTCCTTCTTTCGACCCTTCCCTTTTGAAGGAGCTATTCCTCCAACGTCTTTCTGCCAATGTGCAGATGATACTAGCTACAGCTACCAGCTTGCCTCTTCCAGACTTGGCTGCTCATGCGGACAAAATCATGGAGGTTTCTTCGCCCCACATCGCCGCCATCCCCACTGCAGTTGGCGTGCAGCCAGCCGATACCCACTCCGTGCCGGTCCCTTCTGGCGGCGATTCCCTTGCCCACTTGAGGGAAGATTTCAATCACCTATCGGCCATGGTCGTCTCTGCCCTACAACAACAACGGGCACGTTCCCGGCGCAGAAGCTCCCGGCGCTTCCGTTCCCCCAGCAACGGATCTACTGCCCGCCCACCAAGTCATGCCCGAGACGGTTCCCCTGCTCCTGGCCTTTATAGGTACCATCGTCGTTTCGGCGCAGAGGCCCGACACTGCATTCTGCCTTGTACCTGGGAGGGAAACTCTTCCGGAGGCCGCTAACGGCTGCGGCCGTCTCCGTCCCGTTCAGCAGCCGATTATACTTCGTCGTCGACCAGACCTCTCGTACCCGCTTCCTGGTCGACACGGGGGCCGAGGTTAGCGTCCTCCCAGCCTCCGCGGCAGATAAGCGATGCAAGCCTATTTTTCACCTCACGGCTGTGGACAACACGGGAATCCCTGTCTTCCGGCGGCAGTCCGCCACTCTCAATTTAGGTCTGCGCCGAAGTTTCGCTTGGTTATTGCAAGTCGCCACCATCGACCATGCGATATTGGGCGCTGATTTTCTTAAGCATTTTCGCCTAACCGTGGACATGGCACGGAAGCGACTGGTGGACACGTCAACCAGCTTGCCTGTGAGCGCCTTTGATGCCGAGAAGACACCCATCAGCACTGCCACGGTGATCGGTGCCTTATCCTCTCCCCTCGCTGCGCTGCTGAAGGATTTTCCTTCACTGACTCAAGCACCGAATTGGTCGAAGCCCGTGGCTCATGATGTAGTCCACCACAACCACATCTCCGGCGCCCCCGTCTTCGCCCGGCCACGTCATCTGGCGCCAGAAAAATTGAAGGTCGCACGTGCCGAATTCGATCATATTCTTACAATGAGTGTCGCTCGTCCGTCTTCAAGCAGTTGGTCTTCGGCACTGCATATGGTGCCTAAGAAAACCGGCGACTGGCACCCTAGCGGCTATTACCGTGCTTTGAATTTAGTCACCATTCCCGACCACTACCCTCTGCCTCGCCTTCAGGACTTTACCGTGAACTTGCAAGGCGCCACCATCTTTAGCAAGATCGATCTCACGAAGGCGTACCATCAAATTCCGGTAGCCCCCGACGACGTCAAGAAAACCGCCATCACCACCCCGTTTGGACTGTTTGAGTTCCCGCACATGCCTTTTGGCCTGTGCAATGCTGCTTAAACATTCCAGCGGTTCATCAACTGCGTCGTGCGCGGCCTGCCGTTCGTCTTCGCCTATATTGATGATCTGCTAGTGGCCAGCGCCACCGCTTAAGAGCATGAGCATCACCTCCGTGTCCTGTTCGAACGTCTCGAAGCCCACAGAATAGTTGTCAACTCCCAGAAGTGCAAGTTCAGGGTGCAAACGGTCAAGTTCCTTGGCCACAAGGCGACTCTCGAAGGCATCTATCCGCTACTAGAAAAGGCCCAGGCAATTACGACGTTCCGGCAGCCTCAGTCACTCCATCGGCTGCGGCACTTTTTGGGCCTCGTTAACTTCTCCAGGCGTTTTATCCCGCGCTGCGCCGAGACCCTTCGTCCACTCGAGCAACTCCTTAAGTGCACAAAGTCACCGTCAAGCTCACTTCCTTGGACACCTGAAGTCGACGCAGCCTTTCAGCGAATCAAGACCGCCCTTGCACAGTGCACTATGCTGCACCACCCCAAGCATGACGCCCCCACAGTGCTCATGGTAGACGCATCTGGGACCGCTGTAGGCGCAGTTCTCCAGCAGAGGATCAGTGACGCTTTGCAGCCTATCGCATTTTTCTCCAAAGGCCTGAAGCCCCCCGAAACCAAATACAGCACCTTCGGACGGGAACTCATCGCGGAGTTCTTAGCCGTCAGCCACTTTTGTCACTTTTGGGAAGGTCGCGCTTTTACCATCCTGACGGACCACAAGCCCCTCGCGCACGCCTTCCAGTCCGCCAGCAGCCGGTATTCTCCGAGAGAGATTTGGCACCTAGCATTCTTGGCTGAATTTTCGACCGACATCCAGCATGTTAGGGGGTCCCGCAACGGTCCTGCCGACGCCCTACGTCGCATTTCCTCCATTCCAACAGTCACTGACCCCTCGTCGCGTGACGTCATAGCCGAAGCCCAAACCCACGACGAGGAGCTCCGCCTTTTGCGCCTCCGCCCGAGATCCTCGCTGAAGCTGTTGGATTTCCCTGTACCCGGTTCTTCCCGCACCATTTGCTGCGACACCACGACGCCCCGGCCAAGACCCTTTGTCCCCGCCCCCCCTCCGATGGTCACTCTTTGCTGCGCTGCACAACCTGGCCCATCCTGGCATCCGCGCGTCTCAGCGCCTCGTAGCAGAGCGCTATGTGTGGCCTTCCTTAAACAGCAACGTGCGAACCTGGGCACGTGCCTGCCCACGCCGTCAGCGATCGAAAACTCACCGCCAAACTGTGACCCCACTAGGACGTTTCGCTCCCCCGACACCCGCTTCGACATGGTCCACCTGGACATAGTGGGTCTGCTGCCCCGTCCTCTGGCAATCGCTATCTCCTCACCGCCATGGACCGTTACACTCGATGGTCAGAGGCGTTCCCCATGCCAGACATGTCAGCCAAGGGGCCGCTCCTTCTTTCAGCCTGATGTACTTCGTTGACAAGCCAAGGCTAATGAGCACCTTTGGATTTGTTTTGAACCATTCGTCAACAAGATGTCTGCCCACTACTTGTCTTGTTTCACCTGTCTGCAAAAAGGCATAGACGGATTCGCGGCGAGAATAAGATTGCTGTCTTTCAGAAACAACTGAAATATGACAGTCATCAAAAAAGTCAGACATCGGCGGAATTTGAACTTCGCACCTCTCGATTGCCAGTCGAGCGCCAATGGTCAATACGGCCACGGAAACAACCACAGACTGGTAGAGTGTGTTTATTCTGAAACACATCGTGGCCGAACGCAAGGTAAGACAGCCAGCAATGTAAGCAGCAAGACTCTCACCCCTAGAGAGAATGAGATCACCTTCCTTCGGATGGATTTCGGGGGCCAGCCTCGGTAGTGTTGCCTTGTAATAAACGTCAGTCGATGTTTGACGCTATGTTTGCGCTGTCTATCCGTGTGTCGTTCGTGCAAGGAACACTATGTCCTTGCGTTGCTGAAAGGAAGTCGGCAACATGTTGTAGCACAGCCAGGAAAGACTTCACAAGCATCTACAATTTTTCTTGTCGCGAAAATCAACCTCCGATCGCAAAACAACCGCGAAATGAAAGTCAGGAACTCCAACAGGAGAGACAACGTGCATCACTTCCGTGGTCTGCTACGGCGGCGCGGCGACGCTCACCAGGGGCTCAGAGTGCTCCGCGGTCGAATTTTATATCGCGATTGTGGCGGCATTTCAACTAATATACGTAAATCTAAGTCGAATTCCGGATTGTTTTGGTGCACATCGCAATATAAGGCAAACAGCTTTGCAGCTTATTTTAGCTTCCGTCGTCCTTTAAGGAGAGCAGGGTCGAATGTAGAGGCTCGCTCGCCAAGAAGATTCTGCATGTCACGCAGCAGCTGGCTAGGGCGCCTGTCTCCCAACTCTTCTGCAGTAAGCAGCTGCTGCAGTCTTTGGCGCTCAGATGCGGTTGTACGGTCAAGAATGGCCTTCTTGACAGTATCGTACAGGTTGCTCGGCGGCAGAGCGGAAAGCACGTCGATTATCTGGGACGCGATATCGTGAGGCAGAATGCTGACGACGTGGCGGAACTGAGTCAGCTGGTTGGTGATGCCTGCTAGGGCAAACTGGCACTCCACCTGGACCCTGGACTGGCACCTGGAGGAACCAGACCGATGGGTTCTTAGGCCAGAAGGCAGGGAGACAAAGGGCGTAGTGCTGGACCGTTCCGGCTTGTGGAGCCCCGGTGGTTGCATGCAGATTGAAGGCGGGCGCTGGGGGGGAAGATGGAGGCTGGTCCATACTCGGAATGTTCGGGTCACGAATGTAGCCGACAGCGAGTCAGGAAACGAAGGTGTTTATTGAAGCTGTCTGGCTACCAACTGAAGAATACGGCACGGAGGCCGGGTGGCCTTTTGTCTGACTTAGCAAGAAAATGAGATAAGGAGGTGTCCGACATAGGTGTTCCTCTTGTCCGACATAGAGAATCTTCTGCCCATGTATTTTCAATGGAAGCACGCCGGTGCAACAACTTTTCATCTGACTTAGGCGGTTGTCCGAGATCAGAGGTGGGGGTTCGACCTGAGAGGTTTTATTGTAATTCAAATCATATCTTTTGATGATGACTTCGAATCTGTGCAGATGAGCTAAGTTTTCCGCTGAGATTTTTTGATGTGGCATAGTGCTTTGAATATACTGTGTAGCTCAGCAGCGGTAGATGAGGTGCCATGTGAGAGCCTGTATCCATTCCGCATGGTTTCAGTGATGGAAGCAATTGCAGATCTGTCTTCTGTACAGGAATCATTTGTATAAATGACTGTTCTTGATGAGAAGGTGTCCTGAGGGTATGCTAAGGACAATGTCCTGAGCACAGAGGCGTCAGTTTCCGGTTTCTTATTGATTCCAGGAATTTCTGTGTGTACTTCTGGGTGTGTGTGGTGGTGGTGTTGGGGGGGGGGGGTAGGATCCAAAAGGGGTTTCCACATTGTTTTCCCATTGTTTCCACATTACTTTTGTAACAATCTTCCAGTTTTTTGATGAACTGATGATTGGAGTGCTGGGTTAGGAGTCACATAACATGTCTTTCTGTTTCTTTGCATCTCAGAGCTACAGAAGGTGGTTGGCGTCCTTCCGCCAAGGAATTTTCGTTGCCCTTGGTACTTCGAGGCAGATTCTGAGCCTTCTTCCCAAGATGGAATTTAACTTGGCTTCTTGATGGGGAGTGATGTTGTGCATGTACGGGATGCTGTAAGCCAGTGTTTGTTTTATCATGGCTTGGTGAACAGCCCGTCCACGTTGGACACTATCGTCATAATATTTGAATAAGCTTTAGTTGTCTGCTGAAGCTTCTTGATCTGTTGCGACCAGGACAGGTTCTGATTGAGAATTATTCCTAGGAATTTGTGGCTCTGTGTTCATTTCATCCCCTCGCACTTTCTTTCTGGTGAACAGAATATATACTGTTTTCTGTGAGAGGTCCATAGCACGCTCTTCATAGAAGCTGCCGATTACTTGTAAGGCATGTTGTAACACATTTTTGATAAAAGTGATGTAACGTCCACTGACCCAGATGCATACGTCATCTGCATAAATGGTAACTTTCACTTGTTTGGGTAGAACCTTTATAAGTTGGATTATGAAAATATTAAAGAGTAGGGCTGAGGACGCCACCTTGTGGTACTCCCTGCTCAATCTGCAGATTTGTTTTCCCATCTCCTGTCATCATCTCCATATTTCTGTCTCCTAAGTAGTTCGAGATCCAGTTGTACACAAGCGTTCTCCAACATTGGTATTCAGAAGTGCTTGACGCACGTGGGGGATAGCTCACTGTATTGAATGCTCTCTTGATGTCTAGAAAGACCTGCTATTGTGATGTAAGATCGAGCTCCGTTGTGTTCAACGCCTGACACCAGATCCACTACAGGGTCTGCGGAGCAATGCTCTTCGCGGAAACCTGTGAGTTCATCTGGGATGAAATTCTGTTTTCCAGATGCCACTGTAGTCTATTGAGAATCATGCACTCCATGAGTTTCCCTATACAGCTGGTGAGGCATACGGGGCGGTATGACGTGATACCTGCTGACGGTTTGATCAGTTTAAGGATGGGAAGGATGGCCCCTGGACCAATAGACAGGTAAGCAATTTGGGAGCAGACTTGGCAGTTTGGTTGTGAAGGCTAGCCATGGATGGCTAGCAATCAAGTAGGCTTGAGGGGGAAGATTTATTAGAATTGACCATTCAGCATGAAGGGGTGGAGCTGAGCCAGCCAATTAGCATGAAGCAGAGCTATGACAGCCAATCAGCGATCAGTAGGCTTAGAATGGACCAATTAGCTTGAAGGGGTAGAGCCAGTCAATCAGCAATCAGTAGGCTTGGAATGAACCAATCATCATCAAGGGGCAGAGATAGGGCCGACCAATTAGCATGAAGGGGTGGAGCAATGCTAGCTAATCAGTGATCAGTAGATTTAGAATGGACAAGTTAGCGTGAACGGGCACAGCTACGACCAATCAGATAACTTAGAACTAGCTTCAGTTGGATTTGGACTGGATTGTTGGATTAGAACTGGATTGTGTTGGATTAGAATTGGCTCACGCTGGAATAAAATTGGCTTCTATTGGATTAGAAAGATGTCATTCTACGTAAAGGAACTATACTACTGACGTGCACCAGAAATCCTAGTTGTCCTGGTATCAGCTGGGGTAGAGCCATCCTGAGCATGGCTGAATTCAAAGGTTGGTTGCTGGCTCGCTGAGAATATTAGACAAGCTTCAAGTCGCCGTACCATTTCTGCGTGAGGCCATTCTCGCCCATGGTCATCTTAGGAAAATTTAGAGAAAATTCGCACTGTTATACCGGACACATCTGAAGCAAGTTCTGGACGGCATTCCTAAGATTTGACTTGAGACTGTCAACGTGCCCTCAATGAACACAAAAGAGTATTTCTCTTATTTGGCTTATACGGATGTGGGGCCTAGACGCAAGCTACAATGTGGCACATCATTCGGTTCAGCGAACATGACTGAGTGGAATAGGTTCCAGCTGCCTTAACTAAAACTCAGCAGGAGCACTTATCGGAGCTATATTTTATATCAAAATAAAATCAAAGCATTAATCATGACACACAGTTTTTTAAATGAAATAATTGCCTTTTGGCACACGCACTTCGTGAACTTTGACAAAATTTCCATACCTACGTCAACTCCTGCGCAAGTTCCCGCTGAAATGCGTAAGAGAGGAGCTTTTGCTGTGTACCGTTAAACAGAGCGAACATTAAGGTTTCTTTTGGCGTGTATCTTACTGGGCTGTTGCAAAGATGACCGGCATAAACAGGGTGACACAAACTGCACAAAATGGAGTGGGCAACGGTGTTGCGGGTTTTTAATAAAATTTTCCGCTGATCAGAGACAAGAAGTATCATGCAGCATTATAGCCTATGGCACAGGAATTACGAAGTCGAAGGTTTGAAGCAATGACAATTACAGACACCAAAACAGAGTTCATCGAAGTAGCGAAAAGATGCATCTGAACAAAACTCGCGTTCTTACTACCTCATCTCGCAAACCACGCAGTTTCAGAAAGTCGGACCAATGCCAATGTTTATGGCACAGGTGAGGCTATCGCACAAAAAATAAAGAAAACTGAAGGAACAAAAGGTAAGTTCCTTTCGTGGCTTATTTATGTGTTACATGGGCCATTATATGTGTATTTATTTCTCTTGTGACACCCCCTATGTAATGCCCTCGAGCCTTTAAGGGTCCTAATAAATGAATTTAACTGTAATAATGACACTCCTAATTTTTTGCAGAATGGCCCATGCTTGGGATTGTGGACACTCAAGGTGCAAGTCATGAAAAGTCGTGAAAAGTATTCCCTATGCAGGCATAATACCATATGGAATGATCAAAAAATGTAACTACAGCATTAGAAGTGCTGCTATGCCCTTTTCATTTAAGTAGAAGTACCAAATGTAGCGCCAAAAAGTATCCGCGAAGTAGCCAGAAAATAACCAAGCCGCCATTGCCCAAATTTTGACACTGCGACTGTCACAACGCAGCCAATCTGGCAACCCTTTTGGTGAGAGGCAGAGCAGAGAGTGAAGTACCTAGTGCTCACCCGAGCCTGTGTAAGTGCCCATGCCTCAGAGAGTTCCGATTCTCAGGCTGTTTTGGTTTTTTTACCGACAATAATACAAGTTGAGGGGTAAAGACAGATTTTACCGTGACTAACCCAAGAACACAAGGCTCTAGGTATACCACAGCTCTGGACACATTGGACAGGCCAACCACATAATATGTTAGTTTCAACTTTATTTGACTATACAGTGTACAGGAGTTAGGTACCGCTGGGAGAGTTGAAGGGAACAGTGAGAAAAAAAAAAAAAAGAACAAGGAGGCACCAAAACTTAATTAATCTACGCCTATACAGAAATCAACAACAAGAAACGGTTGTAATTCCATCCCATTTGTCCTAGCACACTGTAGAAGTAAAAGTGACGTAAATCGTAAAATTTCTTCCCTCTCTGGCTGCTGGTATGTACAAGGCTCACCTATATGCACATGACTCGCTCCTTTGAACAGGAACAGTGCGCCCAAAACTGCACGGCATTTGTTACACAAGCTGCAAGCTAAGAGAGTGCCTATCACGACCAACAGCTACAGTTGCCCTGGAGAGAGGTTTCTGTTTCTCCAAGATCCTGTGAGAAGCATCCTTAGAGCTCCTAGTTGGCCTGCCAAGGTAGCTATGACAGCAGATCTAAACAGACAGGAAAGGCAATTCAACATGCTGCACACAGTTTTACACTAGCATAACAGGACAAATGTATACAGCCTGAAGTTTTAGGGTTGTACCCGATTCTTCCCCGAACTGAACGTTGACTCTTTAGGTTGAACCGATTTTTACCCGGCAAATTCCCCTCACTGGGATGTCTGTAGGTGTAGGATGTCTGTAGGTAGCGGTAAGTGTCTGTGGGATGTCTGTAGGGTGTGTGTAGGAGTAACATACTTGTTTGGCAGCATATGCAGTTACATCACTGTTTGTACCAAGCCAGTACAGTTAGTTTGAGTAACTGAGCCCGATTTCTCCCCGAATTTAGCGTACTGGACGTTTTTCCACCCGAATTCACATGAATTTAGAGCACATGCTTATTTACCAGATTTTAGCCCCCCCCGAATTTAGAAAAAAATATTTCCCGAAAACTTCAGGCCCTACAAACGTACCATGTTTGACCGCATATGGTGCCACATTTTTTACTTCTAACATGAGCCCTTAAAAATGGGGTCTTATTATATGTGGTGCCTAGGCGCTGTCACAGACCTCTTGCACTCAGCATTTCCACTCTGCCCTTCCCCAGCTCTGCAGTGGTCAGTCTACAGTGCTGTGTGTCACGTGACAAAGCAAGTGCCGAGAGAGGATGAAAGGAAAGTGTCTTGCCCTTTCACGTGTGTTAGTGGGTGCATTACTGCTTTGGACACGTGCACTGGCAAAACCAAAAGTAACTTGAAAATACTGCAAGGACGTGCTGCATACACCGTGAAATTCAAGATACAAGCTATGTTCATGGAACTCGGTTAACGCTTCACGACAGCAAATGATAGAAAATGTTCAACGGCACTTTATTCGAATACTTTATGACAGGTACATCGGGATCAGCACGTATTAAGACTGTTATCATTTGCTTAGTAAACTTAAACTTGGTACATAGTGCCTTCGTCGTAGGTGTCACGATTTTGATTTTCTATATACAGTCGCCGTCCGATTTTTCGGACTCAGCGGGGATCGCGCAAGAACCCGAATAATCGAGCAGTCTGAAAAACGAATTTTGCTTCAAAATAAACTTTACTAGGCCCTAGTAGGCTGGAAAAATTTGTCGATGCTTTCCTAACGCGCTTCCAGCTCTGCCTGATAACATCAGCTTCTATTTCTCGAGGCGACATTTCGTCAATGTACACTGTCAGAGGCACCGCCGTCATCAAGTCCGCAAGTCGGCTTCGCCTAACACATGCGTGCTTTAGGTGAAGCTCGCTTTACAGTACTGTCGCGCGGCTCGCGGGCGGAGAGCACGTGCTGAGCAGTTGGTAAAATCGAAGACGCAAAGGCGCCACTACAGACCTCCTTCTACTCAGAGGAATGGAAAATGACCAATCATCACTGCCTATTATTTTGCCTCAATATTTTAGTTGGGTGATTTCTTTTGATACGAATTTCAGACGATACCAATATTTTCCGTCACCCCAAGAAAGGAATTAGCTGGTTTTGTAAGGAGTCCGAAATATCGAGCGACGGAGCTGCATGGCGTTCGAAATTTTTGACGTTCTTATACATCACCTCTATCGGACCCGCGGCCGTTCCGCGAACGAGTCCGAATAATTGAGCATGTCCGAAAAATCGGGGTCCGAAAAAGTCGGTCGGCGACTGTAGCGTAATCCACTCTTGATTTCATTGCCCAGCACTTCTTTCCGTCGTCCCTTTTAATGCACTAGCTAAGATGCTAAGATTTTCATATGCGTTTCATGTCGATAGGCATTGTACCAGCTGTCCTTTATCACGTGTTATGGCTAATTTTAATATAACATCTCTCATGAGTGCGATTTGGACATTTTTGCGAACTTGAGATCTTTTTTCTCTACTATTGCGACTCTAGTATGATTTTCTCTCGACCTCTATATGTTGTCATTGCTCACTTACTGCCATGTCAGGCTCTGTATTTCTGTACTTGAGTACTCCTATGTTCTAGATGTGCCACTACTACCTTTACTAGTTTACATGTTGTTGGTTGTGTTTCAATTTGGGGTGCACCATTACAAAGGCAGCTACTGTTCATGGGCACCATAAAAATACCAATAAATAAATGTTGGAAGCTAAGGCTTCCAATAACATGCCGGCAACACGCAACCTTGGCATGAACCAGTCGAGCATTCGTCGGCATTAGCAACGAACATTGATGTTCTTCTGTGCATCTACACGAAACGCCTTTTTGTGATCCAAAGTCTGGAGTTTATCCACAGATCGAATCTCATCAGACAAGCAATAGCGACATCGAAAACATGTAAGCAGCGCAGTGGCAAGTGGCCATGTTTGGTGTCTCTGCCCAATAAACCATCTAAGAAGTGTTCACGTCTGATCCGCTTCTGCCCAGTTGTAACTATTCTCGCAGGGGGAATGCAAAACTCCTGCATCATGGGTTCGCAGCAGGTTCACTCCTGTGGGACAGTGAAAATATCACCTCGCGTTATACGTGGGTTTGCATTACTTATATGCGGTATTGCTGCTGTAACACAAAGAATGGCAGAGATTTAGACCCTTCACTAACTCCACATGTCTAGTGTCCCTTTTTTCACATGAGAATTCTACTCACCATTCTTGAATGTAGAGTTCCTTCCTTCATGCTTATGCAATGCACTCTATGATTTCAATTTTGCGTGCAAAACTTCTGTCCAGCTCAAATTTGTAGATAGTAATTTCAGCCACCTTACACGTAGGGTTTCTTGTTTTTTTTGTGTGATAATATTTTCTGAGGTATCACAAAGTAAGGGTGAAGGGAGGTGACAACGAGAAGTTTTCCCGTTATTTTATGATGTTGCAAGCCAACGTAAGCTTCTATTACTGTAGTTTGGATCTGCACTCATTTTGTGTGTTTCGGGAGGTGTCAAAAAGCATAATCCCCGAAACTCTTAACCATCCCCACGCGGGAATAGTTAAAACTGCCAATGCTGGGCAGAAGTGAATCTGATGTGAACACTTTCCATATGATTTACTCACCAAAAATGTCACGCATGACCACTCACCACCGCGCTGCTCACATATATTTGACATCGCTATCGCTTGTCTGACGGGGATCGTCAGCATCGAGAAGAACAGCGACGAGAAGAACAGCAAGAGCAGAAGAACAGCAGCGAGAAGAACAGCGACGAAGAATGCAACGGTTATCGCCGATAACCATTGCTGATGCCCACAACAAACGTTAGACTTGTTCACGTCAAACTAGGGACTGCAGACATGTTATTGGAAGCCTCAGCTTCCAACGTAGCTTGCATTTTGAATTTTGCAGTGTGGGCGATATTTTCTAGTCACTTTCGGTCTTACCAATGCACGTGACCAAAGAGACCTGAGACCTGAGCACCGGGAAAGAGCGACACATTTTCCTTTCACCCACTCTCAGTACTTATTCTGTCACGTGATGGACTACTGTAGACGAATCGCTGCGCTACTAGGAAAGGCAGATTGGAAATGCTGATGGCGAGAGGCCTGTTATCGAGATTGCGGAGCCTAGGCACTGTGTATAATGAGAGCCCCCGTATAATACAACCTCATTTTTAAGGACTCCTTTTCAAGGTAAAAAAAACCTTGCATTATATGCGGTTAAATGCGGCATCAATTCAATCCAGCATTTTAGTCTGGAAAATTGCACCTTTGAACTTCGATCTGACCAAAAAAATGCTGTAGTAATCGGTTCATTGCAGGAGTATCAAACTAGACAAAAAAGAACTCCGACTTAACATAACAAAATAACAAAGTTTACTCAAACGTTTCGTCCGTCATGCAACGGACATCATCAGTGCCAAACTAAATGAGAGATTTCAAAACCGGTCGCTATGTAAGGAGATGGGAGTATTGTTCGGGAAGGGGGCCACGGTTTTTGTTACAAAATGAGGGGCCACCGCGTACGTGCCAAGACTCTAGAAGCTTTCTGGGTCCCCATCTTTGTTCTCGAGCCAAGGTCACTGCGTTGTCGAAGTCAAAACAATGTCCCGTGTCCCAACAATGTTCTGTAAGCTCCGTCTTAAACCGTGTGGCGTGCGTCGCATTCTTTATGTCACACTTATGTTCTTTGAAACGAGTGTTCTGTTGCGTCCTTAAATAGCGACCGGTATTGTAATCTCTCATTCAGTTTGGCACTGATGATGTCCGTCGCATGACGGACGAAACGTCTGAATAAACTTTGTTATTTTGTTACGTTAATTCGGAGTCCTCAACTTTTTTGTCTAGTTATGTCGTCTCCTGGCTTTTGGAGTATTTTTGCATCAGGAGTATCAAAGTAGTCGAAATAATAGGCCTCCAAAAATCAGTCTACTGCTGTAAAAAATGCTCCTCTGTTGTTGTCAAGTCCCAATGTTTTTGTGCAAACATGAAAGCACAGTCATGTACTGAATTTTCAAACACCACCATGGTCATGCATCCCATAGAGTTAACGCGTGACAGCGTGCAAAATTTCAGACACCGTACACCCCGTAGCTTGATTTTTCGGACGCGGTTTGTCCCCAACATGTGCTAAGCCTGCGACCGTCGTGAACTGCCACCACCACCACCACGGGGCAGCAAGTTGCTTGAAAGGATACTGTTGTGGTTGGTACAAATGCAGAGTGGCTTGGAACACACATTTTGCAGTCAAGACCCACCTGTGAGTTGAGGCGATTCCTGAGCTTTTGTATTCTTGTTATCCTGCTCGAAGGCAATGAGTGGATTTCCAGAGACCCGGTTTGAGTTGATGTCGTCGACATTGATGAGGTTGTCAACCGTGTGATCGGCTGCCGTGCTGCTATTTGTTGTTGGTTCTGACTTCAGGGGAACCATGGAAGATAGGGAGTCCAAGTCCAACAGGTCGGCAACTTTGCCGGAGCTAGTAAAGGAAGTAATAATAATAAATTAATGAAAAGTATTTGACGAATCAGCATCAAAAGTACATGCACATGTACACTGAGGTCACTTTTATCTGAGTGTTGTTAAAGGTGCATGAACTTTTTTGCTTAGAGTATCATCAACTCCCACACTGTGAGCCAGTCTAGCTGCCCAACTGCAAGACTTAAAGGAGCATGGAAATGATCGGAATAAAATATGTCGGGAGAAGTAGAAATTACGGTTCTGAGCCCTGTGATACATATTCGCACAAAACGTTTGAGCGTAGCGCGCAATCCTGGAGCGCGAGAGAGCTTTGAATCTCGCAGCAGAAATGCCGCCTCACTCGGCTGCCAGCCGCTGACCTCATATGGCCGCATCGTCTTTTTCTTTCTTTTTCGCGATTTCTCCGGTGTCGTGGCGCCGGCAAGCCGACCGTGCAGGAAGCGTTGTTGTTCATCTGACGTTGTGGAAAGGACAGGTGATGAACTGAACACTCTTTAGGCGACACGTCTGCTCTTCTTGACGAAACGTTTTATCGAGTTGGAGCCTAAGCTCCGACAGTTTCGATTTCGCAACACGAATGTACCGGAGGCTGGTAAGTGATGCTGCTAAGTGTGAATGAACATTCGGATTGCAATATAGTGCTTCTTTTTGGTTATAAATGCATAGTCATGAAGACGCGGCGCAGTGACCAGTGTTTTCACTTGAAGAGGTCGTCGACTATCATGACTTCTCCGTGTTGTGGACAACACTATGGACTCTGAAACGCATGGACACTGGCATCTCTGTGGCGAAAGAGCGGACCGATGAATGCATAGCTGTGTAACATTGCGCTCACCATATCTTACTGATACCAGGAGCGCAACGTCTCCACAAGCACAACAACATGGATACCAAAATAAAGTCAGTAGAATTCATATCTGCTAGCGATCTCTGGGAAATCCCAAAACACATGGCAAAATAAGCATTTTCTTTTTTGAATGGTCATACGCAGCATACAACAATGGCACATGGAATAAATCTCCAACTGACAGGAATGTATTTAGTCGTATCATATATATGCTGCACACACAGGCACAATACTGTTCACTAATTAACGACACCTCAGCACAATCGGAACAGAAACCACAATCGTGTACGATCTACCTCAACCTGGGCCGTCACGGCAACACAGAGGCCTATCCACACCTTTTACATACTGCCCGCAGTCTTGTTTTATGCAAAACGTACGAGACAAATCATATAAGAACGCAAGTGAATGTCAAACGCAAATAAATAGCAACAGCTTCTCAGTCGGTAAGTTGCCACGATTCCGGAGCTAGCAGACGATTCTGGCAGGGAGCGGACGCTTCCAGCAGCCAATGAAGTGGTCAGCCGCCTGACGTCACCACACGCCAGGCTCGGCTTGGGGGAGACTGTCGCTGCGGAGCGCATTCTTGCAAACTAATTTTCTCAGGAAATTCGCGCTTTTCGAAGGAAATATTTCGCGTGACAGTTTGTGAAGGTAGTATGTTCATATCAAGTGGTGAAAAAATATATGTTCCAAATGATTTCCATGCTCCTTTAACACTATGTACAATCCAGGCCACAGACTGATGAATACTGAGGCATTTACACAAGCATGCTGCGCTGTACATCTACTATTTGGAACAGAAAGAGCCCACTGGCAAAAGCAGGGACTGAAACCGGAACAAACTGAAAACCACTTGAAACCGAAATTTGTGTTTGGAACCGTAACCGGTACAAAACCAGAGGTCCCCCGATAAGCTACACTGCTTCAAACAGTCGACCATCGGGTTGTGAGACGGATACTTTACCAACGGCTACTCCACCAACAGAGATTAAGTGACATATCATGCTATCGATAAGCTAGACACATTCTGTATGTTACCAGGCCTTTGTCAGCATGATCGAGCTTGCTTAATTTTTGATGATGAAAGGCCTGGTGTAAGATGTTGTGGAATTTTCCCAACCAATCTTCCAGTGACACGCCGAATAAGAAGCACAGGTCAGGTCTCCCCTCAGTACATAAAAAATTAACATAAAAATATGATACCATATTTTTAGCAAAAATTTTTGACAATATTCATGTTGAAGTGCTGTGTACCCTGCACAATCGTCCCACTTCGCAGAGCAGAAACAATGGGGCAAAGCCCTCAATTTATGATAGTATGGTATCACGGAGATGGAGCCATAAAAGCGTTTACGGTGGCCTTTGTAACCTGTTACATTCTGCGAGCTAGGGTTCGCTTGAAGAAGAACCGCCACCAAATGGATTGAGTTTTAGTGCATATAGTACGCTATCGCCTTTGCGTACGTAGGGGATAGCGTTACGGTTCCGCTCAATGCGCGAAGCTCTACGTTTTCCTCGTGCGCAGTACCACCCACGCTATCACTTACGTACGCAAAGACAATAGTGTACAATGCACTAAAACTTGTGGTTAACGGTACGGATCGGTACTGTTCAGCCTCCATCTGCCAACCTGGTACCTGAGCTTCAAGTCTGACACGCACCATTGTGTTTCAATGGGCAGCGTTGCATCCGTCAGCGAACAGACACAAGCCATATAGTAAGTTCCCAAAGTTCAATTTTTGGATGGAGCGTCGCAAGAAATGCTGAAAAACCTAGCCGCAGCGCACTCTTATCTTCTTTTACTTCACTTCACGAGTTGGCTGTATGCCGTTCCAGTGCAGACATGACTTGGAAACCCGCTCGTCTGTCACACAGAGACGCTGGCGGATGGACGTATTGAAACACAGTGGACCGAGCTTTTGGGCGAACTTTTCTGTTGCTATGTGCGGTGCCACACGGGCGACGTGGGTGCCTGGTTTCTGGACGCAGCGGTCGAATTATACAATGTGGGCTGCTTTCATCATCGAAATAAGTTTTTTTTATGAACAGAAATACACGCGCATTTGACGGGACCTTTGAATTCCATCAAATTACGCGAAAAAACGAATTATCGGAAGTCATACTAACGGAAGTCTACTGTATAATCAATGCAGAAGACAATTTTTTTTCTACCAACGAATGAGAGACCACTTTAATGCTCCTTTAAGACATTGAAAATGATGATGGCTATGACACTAAATGACGAGCAATCGACAAAGTTGGCGATCTTAAAAGGTGTGGAGCCTCAAATGGTATCGACGCTTCTGCTGGAAAAAGCTTTCGGCAAATGAACGTGTAGCAACTAAGATTGAACGTTGTCTCAACAGCAGAAAAAAAAAAAAACTATTCTGCTCTCTGCTTTTTTTAAGATCTGCTGCAGATAAAAGAAAAACACCTTGTATATTAATAAAGTTTTTGGGTTTAACCTGATTCTCTCTCGAATTTGCACCTTCGACTGAAAGTTGCCTCTTTAGAGTGAAACCAGATTTTTACCCAGCATATGGCCCTCACTCAGATGTCTGTAGGAATGCATGTTAACATGTTTGTGAGCAAATGTAGTTACATTTGTACCAAACCAGTACAGTTAGTTTGAGTAACTGAGTCTGATTTCTCCCCAAATTTAGCAGAGTGCAAGTTTTTCCATACGAATTCGCATGAATTTAGAGCACACGTTTATTTACCCGATTTTTACCCCCCCCCCCGAATTTAGAAATAAATATTTCCCAAAGACTTCAGGCTCTATATACGTATTAGCAAACACCATTTCCTACACTGATCACTGCACCAATAATCCCAAGCAGCACAACGTCTTGGCCCAATATCAGACCAATATTGGGCCAGTATTGCCAATATCGGTCCAATATTGGGCTAAGATGTTGTGCTGCTTGGGATGCTCCCCTTCCCCCGACACTCACCTGACTCCATTAACAACAGAATCTTGCAAACCACCATGATGGCCGTAGCCATTCGTGTGACACACCTCATCCGACCCAAAAGCTGGCGAAGTGGGCTTACTCAGGGGAGACTCCTCCATGGGCACAACTTCTTCAATGGAAGGGTAAACTTCACTACTGTTCTCTCGCACCCCCTGCGAGGGCTTCACAACATCTTTCTGCGCCTCACTGGCGACGACACCTACACTCCTGTCCACCACAGCCACAATTTGTTCACTAGCGTTCAACCTGTCCAAGTCGTTCTCCCGAGCCGACTCCTGCGGCACACCTCGCTCCGTTGTCGGTGCCAGCACCTCCACTTGTTCAATAACTTTAACAGAATCTACCACATCTTCAACCTGTTCCTGTGCCGTAACAGGCGCAGATTCTTCAACAGTCCCTTTAGGCACCGACGTATCGTCTACAAAATTTAGAGATGCATTTTCGTCTGGTTGCGACAAAGATCCCGTGTCTGTCGCATTCTCTGAAGTCATTTTTGAAGGAGCTCCAGAAGAGGCTTCACTTTCGTTGCTTCCTAGCAGCGTAGTGCCTTCATCAGCGGCGCCATTAGTGGCAGAGCCGTTGGACTCTTGAGAGGCAAGTGCGTCAGATTCTGGCGATGAGGATTTCTGAGCCTGAGTGGGTGAATCCCTAGCTCCGCCTCTCCGGCGAGTTCGACTCATAATTTCTTCGACTCGCTGTAAAAAAAAAAAAATTAACGAGAATCAGAAGTGTAGTACGTTCAACGACAGGCACAGCAGAACATGCAGGACAGGGCTCAAAGCACGAGTGACCTTTTACTAAGCCCTTTAACGTGAGCACAAACACATGTCCGTGGACGCGGTCACTTTTGAATGTCTTTTCTGTTGCCAGTCAAGTGAATGGCAGCACATACTTTTCATGGCGCAACGATAAACCACAAAGATGTGTGACATTGCACTGGCTTGGAAAAACAGTGACCAGAACACGTGGAGGGAACATATCAGGACAACTTCTGGCAACGTTACGCGTCACCATTCCGAGTGTCGGCTTCACCTAACCCTGTGCGCTTTAGGACACTGTCGCGCGACTCGCGCGTGGAAAGCATGTGCAGGGCTTTTCGAATCACCTCACGAATTTGGGCAGCATTGACGAAAAAGCAGACACACAAAGCGTTACGACCGACGTCTTTCATTGACAGTCATGGAAAATGAACAGTCACTGCCTATTCTCGTCTCAATTTTTATTTTTGTTTTTATTCATTTGATACAAATTTCGGAGTATACTAATTTTTCTGGCTACCACGTGAGATTCGGCACAGGAGTTCTACTATTTCTAAGCTCGTAGCATCAAAAGGGGCCGTAAACAGGTACAGAAGGTGCACATTTCTTTGTGTTATATTATTGAAACTTATGCAGTGAAAACTCCTTGTAATTACTAACGCTCAAAAACAAAAGGCGCTTTCATACGGATGAGATATTCACTGCACTCTTTCGCATTTTAGCTCCGCCCCGCGCTCTAACTTTAAGTCGTTTTGACGTAGCGCTTTCCTCACCAATTACGATCGAGTGTTCAGCGTATGATTTTATTTCAAATGCGGAATTGGACTAGATGAACGTGAATCCTCTTCTATTCAAAATCTAAACAGTTACAGCCTCAAACTGAAAAGAAATGCGTTTAATTTAGGTATCATGCGCGCACTACGTTTTCTGGGCAGTAGCACGCAGCACACCACGAGCGCGAATGAATATCCGGGACTACAGTTCCGGAATCTTAGGTAGGTGCGCGATGGAACATCTTCGTCATCTTCGAATGGTTCCGACAACTGGGTTGCCGTACTTTGGTTTGAGCCACGCGGCATCGCGTCACCAGCTCGCGTGGTACAGTGGATAGCGTGCTGGCCATGTCACGTCGTGACTGGGAGGAACCCGGGTTCAAATCGCGTCATGTGATAGCAGCCCAATTGTTGACGTTTGCGCCAGCCGGAGATGTTGAAGATGTCATGACGTTGAATTTCGGAACCACGGAGCTCAAAACGTCGTTTCACACAAACAAACTGAGCGCTCCGACTCACAGCTGATAACGAAGTATGTTTATCGGCTGGTAATTTGAAACGTCATGTGCGCAGCTCGGCCCCCCGATTGGACGGCAAAATGCTACGTAGCCATGTGACGTGTGCGTGGTGGAGAGAGGCTCGCTGGTTACTCATCTTTAAAAGCAGTTATATGGGGTCAATGAGCTGGCAAGAGCCGAACGAAATGTATATTTGGGTATTATGATATGCGTTCTTTCATGGGGTATCATTATTTCAGAAATGTTTGGTGGCCTGTTTACGATCCCTTTAAGTATTTTAGTACGACACTGCGAGTACATGCTGGCAGTTCCGCAACGAGAAAACCTGCTCAATCCGAAACATTTTTAGGGAGAAACCGGGTTAAACCCGGAAATTTAGAAATTAGCTCCGATTGTAAATATCGGGTATAATCAGGTATTATCTGAAAAAGTCAGCCCCTAGACATAAGCAATTCCGCACCACGGCTCCGCGAAAGAGTAGTGCACTTGGGTGCAAGCATGAATTACCCAGTCCTATCTTCTCCTCTGAGATAACAAGTACTTGATAGGCACGTGCAAATATTCGTTTTGTAAGCAAATAGTTATACAATCGAAATGAATACGAAGCAAATAATTGTGCAGCCGAACCGAACACATACAGCACATTTTTTGGGATAAAAGCATACATACAGCAGGCACGCAATATGCCCACATGAATCAGAACTGGCTCGTAGCTCTCACTTTGTTTTGTGCCATTTTCGGCTTTAGGTGTGCAGCTCTCGAACCAGTATTCAACTCGAATAATTCGATTCACATTAAAACGATTCGATTACGAAAGCCTCGGAAAAACAACAGGGTTGGAAAAGGTCACCTTTTTCCTTTCAGCTCTCTCAGCCTCCTCCCTCTTGAGCCTCTCCTCCAGCTCCTTGCGCTGCTTCTCAGCCTCTTCCTTTGCCCGGCGTTCTTGTTCCTCCCTTTCTGCTTTCTGAGATGGTTCATGCAAAACAAACCGATTCTTCCAACATGAATACTCCAACTCCAACATGAATACTCCAACATATACATATACTACAACATATACTTAGGGCCTGACTTTTTCGGGTTTTATTTTTGGCCAAATTCGGGGGGTAAATATCGGGTGATATTTTTCATTTGAAAATTCGGGTGTATTCGGGTTAAATCCCGTTACGGCATATTCTGTCGTCAGGAATTCGGGTGTATACGGGTGATTTTTTTTTTAAATAAAAATTTGTCTTAACATGGAACTAATGTTTAGCAATGTTATCAAACTTTATTTTAATGCACGCTTATGAGTGTGCCACGCGGCCCGGATGTTTTCGGGTAGATTCGGGTTAAACCCGAATTTTACAGATTTCGTTCGGGGGGTAAATATCGGGCGGATACGGGTTTAACCCTAAAAAGTCAGGCCCTAAACATATACTTAGAGCCTGAAGTTTTCGGGAAATATTTTTTTAGAAATTCGGGGGGTAAAAATCGGGTAAATAAACATGTGCACTAAATTCATGCAAATTCGGGTGGAAAAACTTCCAGTACGCTAAATTCGGGGAGAAATCGGGCTCAGCTACTCAAACTAACTTTAGTGGTTTGGTACAAACGGTGATGTAATCGCATTTGCTGCCAAACAATTAAGTTAGTGCCTTCCTACAGATGTCCCAGTGAGGGCAGTTTGCCGGGTAAAAATCGGGTTTCACCATAAAGAGGCAACCTTCAGTTCGGGGTGCAAATTCGGGGAAGAATCGGGTAAAACCCCAATACTTCAGGCTCTAAATATACTCCAACATATACTGCAACATGAATGTAGTCTCCATTCTTTTTCTGGAAATGGCCGTGGCAAAAGGAATGAGTGCTCCTCTATGTTCCAACCTCTATCTTCCTTAATTGAAAAGTAAACTAGCAAACATCAGGATGCCAGCATCCCAGGGGCTCTATTCCGACACGTGTCGATGGCGCAAACGTGTAGTTCGGGAGTGAGTGCAAGTGGTGTGATGCAACCTAATGCTAGCCACGAGAATTTGCTATTCCCTACGCTCCAAATACGTCGCCCCTAATCACTGGTGTCGCTCGCGGGAACGACAGCCTCGACCCTGTCTTTAGGCGGAGCGAGCACTGTTGAGATGGCTGCAAGTTACTTTGTCTGGCTCCTATCAACACCACCACGGTCGGCGCCGATATTTAGATGTTGATGCTTGAATCAAACGAGACGTCTTTTGTGGAACTGGTTCACCGCAGAGGCTACACTTCACTACCAGCCTTGCACAGATTATCAGCACTACAGAGGTCTGCCCAACTCTCCTGACAGTACCCTCCGCTTGAATTAAATATGGTAACTAATTCTGCCAACTTTTTTTGCCTGTCTAAGTGCATGTAGGACTGCAACAAAATACCCGCGAATAAATTGCAGTGCTCTATCATGAACTGCAACATCATCTCATATTGGTCGTGCAAGAAACGAAAGACTAGATTCCATCATCAACGCGTCGTCGTAGTCTGCTTTCAAAACAAGCGAAGTCTTGTTCCCGGTGGTCGTAATCGCTCCCTGCCGTGCTTGATAGCGGCTTGGAATAGGGCCCCAGGAGGCTGCTAGTGCAGATGCAAGGTGGCCCACTTCATCTAGAAACTATCGACATTTATTCTAACTGGGAAAGAAAAGGAAAGATGTTTCTTATTTTACAAAAATTCAGTCCACAGTTAGCACGATGCTTTGTTTGGACTAATTACACGGAAGTGACTAGACTTGGGGTCAAATGAAACTTTCCATACAGCAATTACCGTATTTTCACGCGTATAAGCCGCAGGACGCGTTTTTAGGAACGTTTTGAAAATTTTCCGGCAGATAAGCCGCACTCGCAGATAAGCCGCGGGCAATACGAAACGACTCCTATGTGCGGCAAAGGAGACCATAGAGTAATGCAATAAACCCTGTGGTCCATACTCCGGGATCGGCATAGTGTACAACAAAGGAGGTCAGTTCTAGAGTTCTACCAAGATCGGATTGTGCCCTTGTTGGGCGCTTTTCATGTATTGATGGGTCAGTGGTCTTCCAGAAGGCATGAATCACTGTCACCACTTTCGTTTAAGCTGCATGGGGGCAATCTACTCAAATATGGACCCATCCCTGTTAGGCACTGTTCGTGCATCAGCAGAGCAGTGCTATTCCAGAGACACTGTCGACCCTTTCGTTAAAATCAGTGTATAGGGAAAATACCTGAAAAAAAAAAAAAAAGTCATCAGATAAGCCGCACAGCGCCCATGAGAAAAAAAATCGCGCATAAGCCACGGCTAATACGCGTGAAATTACGGTACATGAATAGCTGATCTCCCAAAATGAGCCCAGCCACTTTTTGCCAAAATTGATATGGGTAGTTAAAAGGGTGGCTCCAGAGGTCCTCCTAGCGATTCACAATGTCACAGTGCCCCAAAAAGCTAGTCCGGAATTAAGGCACAAAAAGCAACGTTTGTTGGGAAATGAGTTAAGCCCCCTTCCACAGACGATGTCTACGAAACTAACTTTGGATAACGTTATCTTAAACTAAACACTGTCTGGCCTGTGTTGGTCCTGCAGCAAGGGCAATTTCGTAAAAGAGGCTTCACCTCATGCACGGAAGCATCAGGTGAAGCCCAGTTTCGGGTTGTGTCGTTCATATTCGTGGAATATTCGAAATATCGAATATTGAATATTCGATTCGCGAGTCGAATAGTTCGAGCATTTGATATTCGATTCGATTCGAGAATTCGAATATTCACAACATAACCTATAGTTCGTTATCCTGGGGCTCATCTGAATCTTCCTTGCCACCTAGCTTACATTCCTGTCCTCCGTAAACAGAAACATACAGATGTCAAACTTACCTGCTGGGCCTCCAGCTCCCTGCGCTGCTGTTCTTCAGCCTCTCTCTTTGCCTGTTCCTCAATGGCTCGTTGCAGTTTCTCTTCTTCCTGCTTGCGGAATGCCTCGGCTAGTCGTATCTGCTCTTCCTCAAACCTGCGCTGCTCCTCTTCTTCCATGCGGAGCCGTTCTTCCTCTTGGCGCCTGCGAGGAAAGCCATGAAGCTACCACACGCAGTCAGTAAAGTTGGGAGGCACATGACCAAACACACAAATATTATGGGCCACCTGAGTTCTTCCTGTCGTTGTCGCTCCAACTCGGCCTCCCTTTCGGCTTGTTCCCGAGCCAGACGTCTCTTCTCTGCTAAGAGGGCCCTGGCTTCCTCCTCAGATATCACCCTCGGTGCCTTTGTAGACGGAGTTCCTTCTTCAGGTGCAGGTTCGGTACTACGCTCCTTGACGGGGGTGCCTTCCTTTACTGGGACGCACTCTGCTGCAGTGGCAGGCTCCTTGGCCGGCGTGCTGTCCCTGCTCTCGGCATGCTCTTTCACGGGAGAACCTTCCCTAACAGGTGAATCTTCCTTCACTTGGCTTGGCGTGGCTTGAATGCTTTCCTTAGTCTCGCTCTCTTCTTTAACAGCAGTTGGCTCTTCAGGTTGTGGCACATTTGCAGATTTTGCTGGTGAATCGTGCGGTTTCTGTTGACATTCACTTTGTCCCGGCAGCGTTGTCTCGGACACTGATTGCTTGGGCTGGTTCTACGAGGAAACAATGCCAACGTAATGTGAAACAGCTAAAAAAAGTGACCCCAGTCCAACTGCAAAATTAAAGCAATCTCTAGTATGTACATTGGACAGGATTCAAAAATCCGTGTTTCCATTGGGACATTGTAAGATGTAAAATTTTCGTGTCTAATCAAACGTGTGTTCATCTACGTTTCATGCAGACTGTATTTAGTGGCACAATGAACACACAATGAAATTCGAACATTTCAATATTTGCACACCTCTACAAAAAAAACTTTACTTGTACTGTTACAGTAGCCTACCGTTGTTTTCAGGGCAAATATACTTAGAGCCGGAAGTTTTAGGGTTTTACCCGATTCTTCCCCGAATTTGCACCCCGAATTGAAGGTTCACCCTTTAGGGTGAAACCCGATTTTTACCCGGCAAATTCCCCTCACTGGGATGTCTGTAGGAATGCATTAACTTTTTTTTTGCAGAAAAATGCAGTTACATGGCAGTTTGTACCAAACCACTACAGTTAGTTTGAGTAAGTGAGCCAGATTTCTCCCCGAATTTAGCATATCGGGAGTTTTTTCACCCGAATTTGCACGAATTTAGTGCACACGTTCAACTACCCGATTTTTACCCCCGGAATGTAGAAAAAAATATTTCCCGAAAACTTTTGGCTCTAAATATACTACAGTTGAACCTCTCAATAATGAACGTCAATTTAACAAAATCCTCTGTTCAACAAAGAATTTCCGTCGCTCGTACACGTCCCCATAGACGCCAATGTATTGTGCTCCATTTAACGAAAGACATTCGTTTGGTCGCCTCCATTTAATGAAGTCTCTGGGCGACGACAGCCTTCTGCACGTGTCTTTCCCCTTCATCACGCAGAAGAGGAGGAGGAGAAACCTTCCCCTCTCCGTTATACTCACGCGAGTTTTCGGTGGTTACTGCGGTTGTCACGTGCTGTAGGCACGCCGTAAAAGGAGCGTGGGGAGCGTGTAGACATGTGCACCGCCACCGCTGGTAATTTCCGGTAGCCGCCACCGTTTCAAAACTGGCGCGAGGGCCGCGAGAGGCCGACGGCCCCTTCGCATCTGTTTTCTGACACGAAAACGCGCACTGCTGGCCTCTCGCGATGTCTAATTTGCTTTTGTTGATGCCGATGGCAGTAGGTTGCAGTTTTGTGCCGTTTTTCTACTTGTTTTTGTTCACGCCGCTGACGCCGACGATGGCAAAGTGGGCATGACACAGCCGCGGGCCAAAGTTCCATCGGCGCAAACGTCTACGTGATATGTACCCGTTTCTCATTCTTTGCGGTATTCAACGGCGGTGTACTCCCGTTCTTTCCGGAATTGTGCATCATGTGTGTCATGAGTGCAAGTGAAGCAACCAAGAAACGAAACGTCGTTACGCGAGCGCGCAGGAGAACCAGGAGAAAGCAGTAAGGGCCATCCGGAGTTATGAAAGTTACAGACGCTCCAAGCGATACTGTGCATAAATTACGTATTACCTAGTGTTATGTGATGAATAAAGCTCGATATTTTGTGCCCTCCATAGCTTGATACCTGTTGTATGACAAATTATGTTTTGCAGTACGCGCGGCGCAGGTAGCGGCGGCGTTCCATTTCCACTTGGCATGTTCCGTTTAACTAATTTCTCTATTTCACAAAACAAAGAGCCAGCATTTACAATTTCATCATATAGAGGTTCAACTGTATACAGTCAAACTCCTTTACAACGAAACTCGGGACAGCAAAAAAAATTTGCAGTAAAGGTATTGTCGCTAAAAAGGATGTCTATTATTGGACCTATAGGGCTCCAGCGGGACCGCAAAAAAATTTGCTGTAGTGGTATTTTCGTTAAAAAGGTGTTCGCTGTAAAGGAGTTTGACTGTACTGTAAAGCCATCTGAAAACAAAGACCATGCTTGCAACAGATCACACGATTCACTTTTGGGCTCTTCAAACTCGTATGGTCATTACATGAAAGTCCAAAATGTGACTTTCACGTAGCATGAGAAGAACTCAGGTAATGCCTGATAGTACAGTAGAATCTCGATGATACGAATCTGACGGGGTCGCGGAAAAAATTCGTATCATCCGAAATTCGTATCAAACGAATTAAACCAAAATAAAAATTGAGGCAAAAAAAATTGACAGTGACTGTTCATTTTCCGTTACTGTCAATGAAAGAGGTCGGTTGTAACGCTTTTGTGTCTCCGTTTTTGGCGAATGCTGCCCAAACACGCGAGATGATTCAAAAGACGTAGCACGTGCTTTTCACACGCGAGTCGCGTGACAGTGGTCTAAAGCGAGCTTCTCCTAAAGCAAGCAGGTGTTAGGTGAAGCCGACTTTCGGAATGGTGACGCGTAATGTTGCCACAAGTTGTCCTGATATGTTCCCTCCATGTGTTGTGGGGTTCTGGTCGCTGTTTTCCGCCAGAGCGATGTCACACACTTCGCGGTTTATTGTTGCAAGGGGGGTAAAAAGGTCAAAACAGAGATAAGGTGATAAGGTTCCGAGCCGTTCAATCACTGATCCCATCTCCACCACCACCACCACCAAAAGGAAAGTCATTGCTTGCATGGTGCTACATGATGTAAGGGAGTTTGTGATGAGGATCGCCCTCCCCTTTTCGACAGACGCTGCAGCATGACTCGCGCGCTCTCGCGTCACAGGGGAACGACCTCTGTCGCATCTTCGGCTCATTCGTATCATCCGTCAAGGCAAGATAACGAGTTCGTATCATCCGAACTCTAATACATGGGAAGAATAGGCATTCTGGCCGGAAAATAATTTGTATCATCCCAAAATTCGTATCATCCGTGATCGTATCATCGAGATTCTAATGTAATAGGCTTGCACCTGTTCCTTCAGTCTGAAAGCCAATTCCAAACCTCTTGTGTGCATGTTTCCAATAGTGAGAAGCAGTTTAAGGTGTATATCAACAAAAAATTATACAGTCAAACTCCTTTATAGCGAACACCTTTTTAACGAAAATACCACTACAGCAAATTTTTTTTTGCGGTCCCACTGGAGCCTATAGGTCCAATAATGGACATCCTTTTTAACGAAAATTCCTTTACTGCGAATTTTTTTTTGCTGTCCCCTGAGCTTCGTTGTAAAGGAGTTTGACTGTATTAAGCTTAGTATAGGCGTATGCAGCATACATTTTTTGCTTGCCCAGCCACAGTCTGTACGGCTGCTGCATCTTGTTCCTCTCCTCCAGGAGACGAAAGTGCAGAGGCCTTGGATGCAAGATTTGGCTGACTCCGAGATGGCTTCGGCGTAGTTCTCTGTTCCCTGCGAGACGGAGACGATGCCGGTGGCTGGGGCTTCTGAGGCTTGCGAAGGTGAGCCGGTTTAGGGGGTACTTCTGGTGGTACACAGGTGACACTGCGAGCGCGACTAGCTTTCTCGGGACTGCTTGAACCTGCAGAAAAAAAAAATTTTGAAACACTGGTTAAACTAGAAAGATATGCCCCCTTCATTTTGTGGTTGACTGCATACTACTGACAAGCGCATTTTTGTTACGCTATTAAAGAGAAACCAAAGGCAGCCATATTGTTTATAATACAGTCGCCGACCGATTTTTCGGACCTCGTTTTTTCGGACATGCTCGATTACTCGGACTCATTCGCGGAACTGCCGCGGGTCCCATAGAGTTGATGTATAGGAATGTCCAAAATTTCGGACGCCGTGCAGCCCCGTCGCTCGATATTTCGAACTCTGTTTGCCCGACCAGCGAATTTCTCTCTTGGGGTGACGGAAAATATTGGTATCGTCCGAAATTCGTATCAAAAGAAATCAACTAAACTACACTAACAACACCAACTAAACTATACTAAAATATTGAGGCAACAAAATAGGCAGTGATGATCGTTCATTTTCCATTCCTCTGAGTAGAAGAGGTCGGTCGTAACGCTTTTGCGTCATCGTTTTTGGCCAACGGCCCGCGAGTCGCGCAACAGCGCTGTAAAGCGAGCTTCACCTAAAGCACGCATGCGTTAGTTGAAGCCGACTTGCGGACTTGATGACGGCGGTGGCTCTGACAGTGTACACTGACGAAATGTCGCTTCGGCAAATAGAAGCTAATGTTATCAGGCAGAGCTGGAAGCGCGTTAGGAAAGCATCGAAAAATTTTTCCAGCCTACTAGGGCTTAGTAAAGGTTATTTTGAAGCGAAATTCGTTTTTTCGGACTGCTCGATTATTCTGACTTTCGCGCGATCCCCGCCGAGTCCGAAAAATCGGACGGCGACTGTATATATATTATTAATAGTTTTTCATCATAATTTATTGAAGATGACAGGGGTTTAGTGTGCAGCGATTAATGGCCAGATGCTGCTTATGAAAATTTTCCATACCCTGTACACTGTATACAAGACATTCCTTTAAAATTTTCTAAAGGTTTCTTGTACAGATTGGCCTTAATGAGGGTGTCCACCAAACTGTAGCCTCCAAATTCCCTGACTTGTCCAAGTTTTCACTATTTCAAGCCAATTCACTGACAAAAACAAAACTTGGTGTCTGCTCCTACGTTTTGATACAGATCACTCATAAAACAATTCATATAGTAGTGAATACAGTCAAAGTCCTTTACAACGAACTCCAAGGGGCCGCGAAAAATATTCGTTGTAAAGGTGACTTCGTTAAAAAAGATCGTACAGCGATATCGCAGTTCAAACTGACTGTAATAGCCGCGATGCAATAGTACCAGGGGAGACTTGGGGAGAAACCTATCACGGACGTGTGAAAACGTCTGCCGCTCCAGCATTGCGGTGCATAATGCTGCAAGTCTGAGGCCTCACTAGGATATCCAGAATTGTCAGAGCTTTGCAACACCTACACAGAATTAAACCTTTTCTTCTGTGTTGACACTGACAATCTGACTCTCGCTGCTTCTTGACTTCTCTTGACACAGACGATCGCGTACACACTATCCTTTTTCCAGAGTTACGTGAATTACACATACTCCAGTTGAGAACGACGAGGGCAGGTTGACAAAATGATGCTGCAGAGAATGTAGAATTTGTTTGAAAAATGCTACAATAAATTGCATTCTTCGGGTCACTCATTCTTTGCAATTTTTCTCTTCTGTCTTGTCGTCATTAATACCTTCTATTGCACACATTTTTCCTGCGACTTGAAAAAATATTTAACATTATTTTTCAATTCAGAGCGTCAAAGTGGGACAGAAAAATAAATATGAAGCCCCAAGTCCTGCCAGTTATGGAGGTATGAGACGGTGCCAAATTTGGCACTTCGTGCAACTAGGGGTCCATATATTGCACGAACATACTCCCTGCGCAACTCTATGCCTATTCATGAGACACGTCTATGACTAAGTGTTTGACTACCTGCTAAGTGCTACGACTACCTGTGTCTTCACCATATCCGCATTGCAAGTTGGCGCCCTCGCTCAATTGTGGCCAACTTCAACTTCTTTCACTTAGGAAGTTCCTCGAAATTGACACAGATGGCACAGGGATATTGCGCACCATTCGTTGATGACCACGCTATCTATCTAAATCGTCAGACTCGACATCCCGCGCGTTTCAAGCGAGTTGTGGCACGTTTTGGGGTTGGTCCCAAATTTGGGACCATGTGGAATGGAAGGTATATTTCGTGACACTTTATAAAGTCCTGAGAAAACGACTATCGTGAAATCTGCGAAAATGACAACTTTTCTAGTATGCCAAAATCCCTACTAGCATGCGCATTTCGTCCGCATCTTTTACAATGCCGTTACGAGACCCATCTCTTACCAGACTTATCAGCTCCGAATGTGGTTCGTGAAGAACTGAGGCTTCGATCCGGAATGGTACCTGCAATGCTGAGCGGCCTGGGCTTGCGCTGCGGAGGCCTGGGCCTCAGGCTCACCGTCGATGCCTGGCTGGACTGCACAGACTGTTCTGAAGCCATCGACATGGAAGAGCGCGGGCGTGAAGGTGACTGGTGTTCCCTCTGGCCTGTATGGGCAAACAAATTTGTATTTTTTTTCCTTTTTGTTACACCAAGTGGCTGTTTGCGACTGGTAGGTATTTTTCCTCACTGGAAATGAAAGTCATGCAATGCAGTGCCAAAAATCTCTGCAGCATTCCAAGACCTGATTGCTAGGATTATGATGATGAATGCGATTCCAAACAAAAAACAATTAAAAATATAACCGCTTAAAACCAATAAAAACCCGCAGTGCAAGGAATACAAGTATAAGCCGAATGAAATAAGATGAGTCATATAACCGTGTTGTCAGGTCTCTATGGTTTGAATGATGTGTGAATGAAAATCTGCGAAAGAGAAAGCAACAGCCCTTGTGGTCTGAAACTAGAGCAGAACCTTGACAATACACCTCATGTACACTCTGCTTACACAGGAGGTTCCACAAAATGGAAAACATTGTCCCTTTCTGTAACCACAACCCAAATGAGACAAAATTATGGACTACAGTGTGTAACTCAGCAGCTGATTCCAATGCAAGCAAAGAAAAATAGGTTACCATGTAGTGACGAAAAGCATTCATGTGTGACAGGTAAATGAGCGAGACAACCACAAAATCAAAGTGCAGGTCAGCTGTGAACACAGTAAGAGTCAGAATAATTCTAAAGTGAGGTGAGCAGCAGTTGTGGCATGTCACCCCTCTTCCAGAACTACAGCGTCAAGTGAATGCCATGCAATGCAATGCAATGCCAGAAGGAGCAAGCAGTAACAGCAGCGAGCAAGTCATGCAGCATGCCTGAAATATGCCGAAGATTCTACTTACATTTTCTCTTATTCACCCACCACCAGAGAGAGAATGAGATGTAGCATGCAAAGCGAGCAGTCCCAAGTCTTCCGGGAGCATTTTCACGGTGAAATAGCCTTAGTCCAGGGATTTTCTCAGCACCCCGCCACATATCCCTAATGCGCCCCCAACACACCTGCCAGATGGGCCAGAAAGACCAGCAGACATAGGTCTCTGACATCCCCTACAGAATTCCAAGACCCCCACCCCTAGCATACACAAGTCAAGCGGTCTTTTAATAATCGTGGATTATCAGGTAGGGCAGACGTGCAAACTTTTCTCGATCCCATTTTGATTTTTTTCTTATCAGCTGATAAACGGTATACAGTCGCTGACCTATTTTTCGGACCCCAATTTTTCGGACTCGTTCGGACTCAGGACGGAACGGCCGCGGGTCCCATAGAGATGATCTATAAGAACGTCCAAAATTTCGGATGCCGTGCAGCTCCGTCGCTCGATATTTCGGACTCTGTTTGCCCAACCCGCGAATTTCTCTCTTGGGGTGACGGAAAATATTGGTATCATCTGAAATTCGTATCGAAAGAAATCAACCAACTAAAATATTGAGGCAAAAAAATAGGCAGTGATGATTGCTCATTTTCCATTCCTCTGAGTAGAAGAGGTCTGTCATAGCGCTTTTGCGTCTTCGTTTTTGGCCAATGGCCCAGCACGTGCTGTCCGCCTGCGAGTCGCGCCACAGCGCTGTAAAGCGAGCTTCACCTAAAACACGCATGCGTTAGGTGAAGCCGACTTGCAGACTTGATGACGGCGGTGCCTCTCACAGCGTACGTTGACGAAATGTCGCTTCGGGAAATAGAAGCTGATGTCATCGGGAAGAGCTGGAAGCGCATTAGGAAAGCATCGACAAATTTTTCCAGCCCACTAGGGCTTAGTAAAGTTTATTTTGAAGCGAAATTCGTTTTTTCGGACAGCTGGATTATTCGAACTTTTGCGCGATCCCCGCCGAGTCCGAAAAAGTCGGACGGTGACTGTAGCTGATTCCTCCACATCTGCTCTGCCGAGAAGAACACTTCTCGTATTGCCCACCCGAGCAGCACTTACCTTGCGCAACTGCCGGGGACAGGGACATCTTGCTCGTTCTGAGCATGGAGGACCGCGTCTGACGTGGCAGCACTGCCAAGTGGCACATGCTGCGCGCTTGCCTGAGGCGAGGCTCACCCCCAACAAGGTGGTGCATGCTTTTCGACATGCTGTTGCTTGCCCCCCTTTTGGAAGAGGGGTGTGACGCCAAGTTCAACATGCTCTTGGCAGCCATACTTGGTGGAGTGGCGGAAGTGACGTCTGACTGTGTGAAGCGACGGCGTGGCTGTGCCAGTGCATCCAAGCGAGTCATGCTGACAGCCCGTTTGGCTGTGCCAGGCATGGAGGAAGAGGTTCCTGGGGACCGTGAGCGTGATGGGGTAGCGCCACCCCGGTTCCAAGGGATGACTGGCATTAGGTCGGTCTTACGCCGGCCACGGATGTTGCTGCTGCTGCTGTGGTTGCCCTGGACAATCATGCTGCGTGTCATGGGGTCGTCACCTGCGCAAGGCAGAGAGGAAGGTTAGGTGAGCGGAACAGTGACTTTCGTATAGATGTCGTGTCTGGAGATAGAGCCGCAGGCTGCTACCGAATGACAGCTCGTCAGGAGGAATTCTAGGACCCGGAATTTGGGGCTGCCCTAAAAAGACCTAGTAGTTCAGACCGAAGACAATTCAACGATGTAATGTCCCCATGATGTCCTCAGACGTGTGTTTCTAATAGAAAGCTCCCTTGTAACGACATACTGTTCACCAAACCAGCTTTCGTGAACCTTGAAACAGCTGCCATGGGTGATGCTGAGACACCGTGCCTTTCCCTCACATTCATCATAAAAGCACAGTGGATAGAAGGAGAGTTAGGGAAGGAGAGATAGAGTACTATCACTAAAGCTCCAGTGTGCTCCTCTTGTGCATACAGTTGTGGAAAAATTTGCAATATTTGCTAATTTATATAATTATTGCAAAGTCACCGAGCAATGGCATAATACATTTGCAAAATCAAAATGCACACATAGGACGATATGATGAGTAGCCCATTTATTAGGGGTATGCAAATATTTGAGTTCTCATATTTGAATCAAATATCAATCACCGGAAGTATTCGGTTTTCCGAATATTCGACTATTCCACGAATATAAACGACACCCCCCCCTCAAAAGTCGGCTCCACCTGATGCTTCGCTACGTGAGGTGAGGCCTGCTTTATGAAACCGCTAGTGCTGCAGGGCCAACACAACACAGGCGGACTGTTGTTGTTTAGCGTGAGATAATGTTAGCCCAAGTTAAATGTGTATAATTCATCTGAGGGCAGGGCGGCATCCCTCCCACACACACTATAGCGGTGCCGGCGGGGAATTTTGATTTGATGTCTGGGAGGTTGCCTTGAAAAAGTTACGACTCTTAGACAATGCTTGCAGCCCGGACACAAAACGGTGCCTTAAAGACATCCCTTACGTTCAAAATTTCAGCAACGCAACATCCCCATGGCCAAAGCCATGCACTACAAATCACAAACTTTTAGTGCAAAAGGCAAAAGCAAAAGTGCAAATGTGCATGAATATTCAATATTCTATTCAGTATTCAGCTTTTTTTTCCCCATTTAATTCGATATTCTATTAGACTTCAAATATTCGGATTTGCACACCACTACTATTTATGCTATCAAAGATATATTGTCTGTCACTTATCACAACATAGCAAAAGTCAACGAACTTCAAGGGTTTTCAAACTGGTCACTGCATGAATTTGTGAACAACAAAAGAGCACACGGTTTTTTTATGTCTGATTTTGCAATCATTCTACTCATACCAAGCCAAAGAGGTCATCAGGGTGGACATGTTAGTGACGGACAGCAAGAGACAGACACACACGAGAACGATCTGTGCTTGTTCCTGTACAAGTGTTGACCACACGCATGTATCCAAAGCTATACGAACAGCCACTGCAAACAGTTCCTATTATCGACTGCACACGGCACGCAACAGTGTAAGAAAGCGGAGCAGCCGCTATGAAGGCACACACAATACAAAAAGGTTACTAATGAGAGGACATCAAGGACACACAAATAGACATTAGACAACGAGGATGACAGTGTCCAAACAATGCACGGAGACCGTAAGCTACAAACAATTAAGTCATGAGCTGCCATTCTCCTGAGGACAGAAACGTACCCTGCCAAGGAGAGAAGAGGGGAAAGAGATATAGGATGCTGAGAAAGGTTAACAGTGAGAAAGATGTAGCGGATTAGTATCCCGAAGCACACGGAGCTTCCTCAACTGTTTTAGTCAACCGAAACAAATCACTTCACCATGCTTCCAAGAGACAAGCACATTCTGCCAAAGAGGGCCACCAGGGGGGGGGGAGGCCAAGAGTGTGCAGGGCCTAGCAGAAGATGCACCACAGGAAGAAGTGAAAACGCCATGGGGGTCTTCACTTTGTGCAATGGATACTCACCAACGGTAACCCCCGAACCTACAAGCCAGCCCCCCGTGGTGGGGGAAACGAAAGCACTGTCGGCAAAGTGAGCCGTCCTCTGTGAGCCAGAGTCTGCTTCGCAGGACCCTTCTGCAAACGAATGTCCCCCCCATCAACGAGTTGAGTAGGCATAAATCAAGCAGTCTGCCCAGCCACCAAGATGTGTAGTGTAGAGACAGGGGGTGCCAGAGTGCAGTAAATGTGCTCTCGAGACTTTGTGATGCACCTCTGTATGTTGATTGATTGATTGATTGATTATGTGTTTAATGGCACAAAGGCAACAAAGGCCATAGAGCGCCAAAACTATGGTGAGTGTGTCGGAGATGATTATGGGAAAGATGATGTGAGAGAGAGTGTGTGTGTGGTAGTTAAAACCTATCTACAGGTATGAGCGATGAGCGATGAGATTGACCAGGATAAGAGAGAGAGGAGGATGACGATAACAAGCGAGCATGGCAGTTAAAAGCTATCTACAAGTGTGACAATGAGATATTTACATGAGGAGTTCGGTGATATTGGATAAAAGCGGAGCAATGCTTATCATCTACATCTGACTAAGAAACCCACACGTGGTCAAAAATTTAATGACGTTATCAACCTCTGTATGTGGCAGCGGTGTTTAAGAAGGAGCATGTCATCAGAAACACATCACGTGTTATTAGTGGAGTCTGAGGCTCGTTCATAATGCTACTGAAGGGAACACGAAGTTACAGAAAAGGAACCACCGTATAACTACAAGAGACTAGGCTCATCAAAGTGTTAGCCACATTTCCATTATCATTCCATTTAGTGTCAAAAATACACTTCCAGGAGCTACGGCATACTTAGGGCCTGACCTTTTAGGGTTAAACCCGTATCCGCCCGATATTTACCCCCCGAACGAAATCTGTAAAATTCGGGTTTAACCCGAATCTACCCGAAAACATCCGGGTCGCGTGGCGCACTCGTAAGCGTGCATTAAAATAAAGTTTGATAACATTGCTAAACATTAGTTCCATGTTAAGACAAATTTTTATTAAACAAAAAAAAATCACCCGAATGCACCCGAATTCCTGACGGCAGAATATGCCGTAACAGGATTTAACCCGAATACACCCGAATTTTCGAATGAAAAATATCACCCGATATTTACCCTCCGAATCTGGCCAAAAATAAAACCCGAAAATGTCAGGCCCTAGGCATACTGTGCCACAACAACTTTCCGTGATTTGGTCTGCATGTTGGGCCGACTTGAAAAAATTAATATGTATGCCCAATTAAAGTACTTATTTTAAACACACACACACACAAAAAAAAAATGTGGAAACAAAAAAAATTGAGCTATGGGTTCCGATCTTACCTCCGGCTTGGCAAAGGTTGTAAGAGGAAGCTGCCCGCTTCTTACACGCTTCAAAGTCTCGCTCCTCGGGCCTTCTCGAGTTTGTGGCCGACATGAGGATCGAAGAACCTGAGGCCCCCATTGTTGCCAGGTCCAGGTCGAACGTGCGGGGCGTCGAACTCCCGAAAGCAAAGCTGGTGCTCATGCGGTTTGCGTTGCGACGAGCTTCCACCTTGGTGTCTCGATCCATGCTGCGACGTAGGACAGCTTCTTTTCGTTCCTTCGGATGTACAGTACGGAAAAAGAAATAATGACCAACTGATTGATTGACTGATTGATTAGACCTTTTCAGCATCAGAGCCCAGTCATAAACGTGTATACATGGTTTCCACTGAATTTTGTAACCAAAATTCAAGGGTCTTTCAAGGACTTCTGAAGACTCAGTCATCATTTTACGTGGGATGTAAAGCACAGTTTATGGCCAGGGCTTCAGCATTTCACGAAAACATTTACAACCTACATGGGGCGTGGGACAACCAACAGGTATCACACGAGAGAAAACACGAGGACTACACAATAGTGATCCAATCAGAGACATGACTGACGACTCTTCAATATTAAAGGTCGTAGCACAGCACGGAAAATTGTTTAATACAACAGAGGACTCCGTTCATTTCTCGCTGCCGATTCCTGTTGCAAACAGTGCTGACTCCTGTGGTTTCGAACTATAGTTTCTGTAAACAGTACTATAACTACAGTACAGAAACTATAGCACTGTAAACAGTACTATAGTACTGTTTACAGTGCACTGTCTAGTAGGATTTTCCGTTGATGGGCACTTTTAAATAAATAAATATATAAATAAATAAATAGTAAAATTCTAGTTCCGACTCCAGCTACATGGAATTATTTGTACTAGCAGCTTCATGAGAACAAGAAAAAGATGCAAAATCAAGGGTTTTCAAGGACCGTTGGAAAATTGCAGGGTTTTCCAGACCTTAAAAATGGCATTTAGGACCAGTGGGAACCATGTGCATAGAACTCCACATCTGACTGAGGGCCATTAGAAGTTCTGGAACAACAACAACTTTATCTGAACCATGATAATGCAGCGATACTCTACCCAACTGCTGGTGGCAATGTAGAAAGGCTGCATTTAGCTGCAGTGTTATTGTATGTTATGGGGTAAAAAGTAAAAAAAAAGTAAAAAAAGTAATGTCATTTGCTTGTGGCCAAGTATATGCCATGTGGTCTTCCTCTTCTTGGGCATGTGCCACTTGAAGAATAAGTGTGCCAAGATTGGGTCCTTTGTTTTTGGATGAAACCTAATATTCCTCAGCACCGTTTTTTATTTATTTTTTTTATTTACAAAGGTTGAACGCAATTTCTTCTGCAAAAAGCAGACCTCCCCTGAAAGGATGACAACTGCACCAATGTCTGAAGATCACTCATTGTTGCAGATAACGCTACATGCTTCACCCTTTCCCCTCAACCCCTTCATCTTCCTTCACATTAAGTTGACGAGCCAGCTTACGTGTTCTGCTTCCCAGATGAGCCGCTTGCGTTCCTCGACCTGCTGCCTGCGTTCCTGGTCCCTCTGCCGCAGCTCTTCGATGCGTCGGCGTCGTTCTTCCTCTTGCTGCTCACGATACTGCTGAGCAGCTTGAGCACTTAGCTGGAATTCCTGAAGAAAACGATAACATTCAATGGCAAGGCACTACCTACTAGCAGTCAGTAAACAAGCCACCAAGCTCCTTGTGGCATACAAACAATAGGGTACTGCATTGTTATCACAATTTTGAGACAAAAATTCGAGGGTCTTTCAAGGACCTTCTGATGCTCGGTCGTCATTTTGCCTGGGATGTAAAACACAGTTTATGACCAGGGCTTCATTATTTCAGAAAATATTTACAAGGTATACGTATCGCACGACATATGGGGCTGCACAATAGTGATCCGTTCGCAAACGTGATTGACAACCCCTGAATGTTAAAGGTCATAGGATAGAAAAGAAGACTGATTAATACATTACAGGGTGACCCTCACTCCTCACACTTCTAGTTTCTGCTACTGATTCTTATTGCAATGAGTGCTAAACCCTGTGGTTTTGAAACTACATTTCTGATTTTAAATAAGTGGAACTTGCACTAGCAGCCCTGATGAGAATACGAAAAAGATGCAAAAGAAGGTGTTTTCAAGGACTGCCAAAGACTCCAGGGTTTCCAGACCTTGAAAACAGCATTTTAGGATTCCAGGATACTCAAGGGTTTCAAGGACCAGTGGGAACCATTGATACTGTACAGGTTACAATTTTCGCAACCACCTAAAAAACTTCCGTACATTTCGGTATCATCTTTTCTGTGTGTGATAAAAGCCTGCAAAATATTCGAAAGAGTGATACGATCAGTAGAATTTGCAATCTACGAGTTTAACAAAGTCAAAGCTACCCACACAGAATTATTTATTGCAAAGCTCTAGCTCTATCAACAGATATTTACTGGGCCTAACAACTTTTTCAATGACACCTCCACACTTATTTTAACATCATTATGTCACTTCACACATTACTTTCTCATGATGCATCTTACTAGCCTACTTAACAGTTTTATAGGAAGAAAACAGGGCGTTAAGAACGACCCCTGTGCTACTTTAAAGGGATTGAGAAACCACATGCAAACCACTAAATTTATGGCTCCGTTTCATATGCTGTAGTCCATGGATTCAACACGCAAAGCCCCACGTTCGTCATTTGAACGGTTCGTCATTTCGTCAACGGTTTTTCAACCGTTGGTTTTCTAAAACTGCAATTTTCGGTGGCACTGAACTGCGCCGAGAGGCTAAGCGACGGGAAGCGACGTTTTAGCTGTGCACGCTAGAGTCACTAAACAGGGGACAGAGTATCGCATTCTTTTTCCGCGCGGAAGCCGCCGTTCGGTGTCCGCGATTGGGCCGATCGTGTCACGTGGTTTCTCCTTCCAAGAACGTGTCGTCATGTTGAGTCCCCTCCATTCAAAACCGGTTTCCTCTGTTGCGAGCTGGCTCGCCTGCGCGCTGTTCACCGGCGGAGAAGGGGGCGGTTGCCGTCCCGTTGCTAGGCGACGCAGCCGCGCCGGACCCAAGATGGCGGCCTCGCTCGCCGGCGTGGCTCAGTGGCACTACTCTGCTTCCTATTTAGTGACTCTAGTGCACACTTGCCCGAAGTACCTGAAGGTCACCATAACGAAGTCCATTCTCCGGTGGCCCCTTTACAACTGCCTGCGTCGCCATGGAAACGGACAAGTATGCACCTCCTTTCTCCACTCCGAAAAGTCACTCCAAAAACGGACGAGGAGGTGAAGGGCTGAGAGTGATAGAGGAGCTCACCCATCGCGGGACCTTCGAAGTCCAATAGCTTCGTAACGCGGGATCGCAGAAATATAGCATTTTGATGTGCATGTTTAGCAGACATAAATCAATATTTACAACCTTATTTCTTCAAAAGTTCGGAAATGGTTTCGCAGCACCTTTAAGACTCCTAAATTACCCACGTGCGGGGCGCCTAGTTATGTTCGCTTCCTACGTTCACGCCTAGTTAGTGTGGGTTAGAGTCACCCACACACAAGCAACTTCCAACTGACCTGCAGCCGCCTTGTCCGCTCTTCCTCTTGCCTTTCTTTGACCATTCGTATTCGTTCCTCACGAGAGACCTGCTGATTCTGGTGGTTGTAGTCCCCTGCATCACCATCAGTCTGCGGTTTGTCTACACACAGAAGACTCCACAGTGAGTGTACTACGCACAAGGAGTTCCCTCGTAAGCCAAGAGGCAACTCTGGAATTCACATAAATGAAAGCATGCTTTCGAAAAGGAAGGAAGACGACTATGGGAACGACGACTGGAGACCATGTACACAAAGACGCGCATTTAGGTGCTGGGCACAACTCATCGTCTGCATAATGCAGCGACTGCTCATGTAGGATGACAAAAGAAGATCCATTATCTAGGAACAGAGTGTTATATGTCTCCCATTGTGTCACAAAGGCTACTATGTGAGCAGCCCTCACAATAAAGCTGAATCAGTCTTGTGTCGCTGCAGCGTAAACTTCAACAATCAACTACACTCTTAAAAATCAATAATAATGAACGTCACTGCATAGCACGCTCCTAGCCGATCATCATTTCAAATAATATTGTTATCTGCCCCGATTTGTTGACAACAGGAGGCGTACACCTTTGTTGTGATACTTATGCTGTTCATAATTGTCGCAAAAGAGGTGTATGCCTCCTGTTTTCAACAAATCAGGGCAGATAATGATATCATTTGAGGTGATGATTGACTAGGAGAGAGAGCTATGCAGTGAAGTTCATTTCTAAGAGTGTAAGTACACATAAAACAAAAAAACACTTTGACAAATTAGTTGCCTCGGCATCATGTCCTTTTCTTGCCTACCTGCTTTACATTCACTACACTAGAGCAGAAAAACAAAAAGTGAAAGCAGAAGGGCATTCAGTGCCAGGTGGCAGTGTGTGCCTACCTGGAGAAGCCCCATGATCAACAGCATCCTCGCTCGGTGTGCCGCCGCCAGCGTGAGCAAACCAGTAAGTGTCTGCTGGTGCAAGAGGGAAAAAAAATCAACAGATAGACACTCGCGAAAATAATAACAGCAAAGGTACCGTGCATCGGGTGTGATGGTCAACTAATTAGTCGTGTCTGATTAGCTTTGTCCTCCAGCTCTCATGAGAGCATTGTGTGCATTAAATGGATTTTTAAAAACGTGTGGAAGATTGCAGTTCATGTGCACATACAATCATTACTGTGTAATGCAAATTCTTTAATTATGTTGCCAACTAATGTGCTCAATACTGTCACTAACTGCTCCAGCATCCAACGTACACGTAACGATGTGTTAGCGGAAAAAGAGGCAACATAACAGTGTGAGCTGGAGGGAATTTTGTCCTGACAATTAAAACTATAATACTGTGGGAAAAGAGCATTAAGTTAATTATCTACTAGCAATGCAACAAATCATAAGCAACGTGGGAGATAAAACTGCCACACTACACATTTTTGAAGGATAGGTGTGACGGGGAACATGACAGCACACACAAACAAGCGAGGATGCAAATTGCTGAGAACTCAAGTGCCAAAGACTCTTTCTTTTTTTAAATTTCTTTCATGCCAGGCAATTATCTGTGCAGGTAAAAAAAACAGCAAAAGTGTTGTGCAGGTATGCACCAAGCCATGCATGTGGTACACGCCGCAAGCTCACACAGCCAAACAGGTTAGGGCATCATGAAAACTACTCAAACACAACCGCATCTGTGACATCGATGCCATGAAACTGTCTCAACATCAACATGACCCAACTGTCCAAACAAGAAATATCATGACCACACCTACATCCACAATACCCAGTATCCCACATTGTTCAGGAACACCATGCATTGCATTATTCCCATCTAGGTCCTTTTTAAAAACAAATAACTTTCTCTTCTTTCTTGATAACATTCACTCAGAACAACAACAATCCCTCATTTTAGCTCACTTCTCACCTCCATACACTGCCTCATTCTCATTATTTCCTTATTCATTATCAACATTCACTAATGTTTACATTGTTACCAGTGGTTTTACAATTTCTACTGTCACAGCATTTCACCGTCATTACGAGCACAACAGAATTCAACTCCAGCATGCATCCAGTGTCAGGTACCAGACACAAAATTCCAGGCAGTGCATTAGACATGCTTCTACAGCAATTCCAACACCTTCAAGTTCTGGAGGTACTGCCAGACGGTGTAATCGCAGAATTATCTCAGCAGCATTACTGCCATAATCTCTAGACTTCCTCGCTTCAAACTACAACTAACTCATGCTAGAACCACATACACAGCATGCTATAAACCAATAGGACCAATCAATCCCTTGTGCAGTAATACGTAGTATGATTTCCACGACATACACTCGTTTCTGTATTCCGGCTCCAATAAACGTCCCACTCCAGTGATTTGTCCAGACCCCCTTACGCCCCAAAAAATTTGGGAGAGGCCCCCATAAAATTTTGTGAAAGTGTACAATACTTCATCAAAAACATGTAAATACACCCCCTTGCGGAGTGCAACCCCCACCCCACCCCCACCCCCACCCAAAAGGGAAAAAATTGTGGGTAAACAACTGTCCCATTCCACAGCACAAATTAGTCTTCAACATGTGCAAGCACAGGCCTGCAAACAACATGCTACGGCCACTCCTGCAAAGGAGTCACACACAATCTCAACAGTGCACAATCCCAAAGGAGTCAAGATGCACGGGAAGTACAGGAAGGATGCGGGGCACAACGGGGGGCAGCCAACCTCAGGGGCAGCGCCATACCTAGGGGTGAGCAAGGAGATTCTTTGTGCGACCCAGGGGACCTCGCTCCCTCAATCTCTTGCTCGGGACTTGCCAGTTCGTCTACCTGCTGGGCCCACAGCCCTCGTCGTTGACGCTCCGCCGGCGGATCCGCGGCGTACGCAAACCAGTACATGTCCACTGCTGATGCTGTCAGAGAGTCACCCACCAGTTCACACATTTGTTCCAAGAATGTGCTTCTCATTCTCCCAAAGAAGTGTTGTGGGTAGTGCACTGAACTATCATTGAAGTTTTTAGATAACGCAGCTCCAGATTTCTTTCACCATGTAATTCGAGATACCCCTCCGCTAAAATGAGGTGACGAGTGGGGCAACGGGGCGCACAATATAGCACTGCACGGGCACGGGCTTACCCAAAAACCCGAGCCCGGCCCGTGGGCCGGGTAAAGCTTCCTCTTTGCGGGCCTGGGCTGGGCTCAGGTTTGACCATTATGGGCCCAGGTCGTGCCCGGGCATACATTGCCGGGCCTAGGTCGGTCTCGAGCCTGTGTTAACCCCTCTGTTAGGCAACCACGGTCAAATTTGACAGCCTGATACTGTGGGCCCAACCGGATATCCTATAAATTTCTTGGGCTTGGGCTTGGGCCGGGCCTGGGCTAGGTATGCAGCTGTCAGGCCTGGCCCGGGCGGGTAAACCAAAGGAAGGCCTCGCTCGGGCCGGGCCTGGGCCTAAAAATGTGGCCCGTGCAGTGTGCTAGCGCACAATAATGATGAGACAAGCTTGCTCCGCCCCTGCATTCACACGTTCTGCCTTCCCTGGTAACCGAACCACGATATAAAACTGAGGCACATTGAAACGACACATTTTATAATTTTGTTATCCAAAAACATGTTTGTTCGTAGGTTGCTGTTATTACTGTTGTCTGCTGATTTATGCTTGGACGAATAAATATAGCTCAGACCAGCTATAGGAGATATTGAAACAACAGAAACCACTGAGAATGAAGCAATTTAGATTACTGGAAAGCTTTTATTAGTGTCCGTACATCACTGGATGACAAAAATTTAACACGCTGCATTTGTGACACATGGAGGCAACACCATTGACCATGTGCAAAACAAAGTCTGCCCAAAAGGTCATCAGTCATCAAGATTGTTTTGAGACGCTTCATTCTTTGTAGCTTTCGGCGCTTCAAACAACTATTTGCCCGTAGCGGGCTTTAGCAAGTTTTACTGCCTTTACTTACGCGTATCCCTTTGAATCGAGCAAAACCTGTATACATTGTCCTTAGAGCCCCGTAATATGTAATTATGCACGCAGCACATTTCCTGCACAATTATTCTCACGTTCAGTATGCGTCCCCTGATTCAGTACTTCTTTTACTACAACACACTCTCATAGCCTACAAACCTTGTGAGCATGTCTGCGTGCAGTGTGATGCCTCTAAGAAGGCTTTATAGCGTGATAAAGGCTCAAATGTATCCAATTTCTTGCACAATAGGAACAATCCGGAGTAGTTGGTATAGGTTCATCATAGTGAATAGCAGCAAGAAGACAAAGGCGTAAATAGAAGTAGACGGGACAACTGCAGACGCTCAACTGAGGTTTAATCAAAGAAAACAGCATCTTAAACAATGTACGGAGTGCAATCTCCCAGCCGACAACGTAACCCTTTGTCCTCTCTGTACATTGTTAGGTCTGCCCTTCAGTGTTTTCAATGTAGGGGGCTGATAGTCAGTGACCTTGATGTGTGCGTTTAATATGCTCTTTTCTTTGATTAAACCCCAGTTGAGAGCCTGCAGCAGTCTCATCTACTTCTATCTATGTCCTTGTCTTCGTGCTGCTATTTACCATCATCCCCTTTCTTGTGCACTTTGAGCAGCGTTTGGTGTAGCACGTGCCCTACCAGGGACCGTGTGCTACTCTCTGCAATTCAGACACACACACCGCCTAGCTGTATCGAGGAGAGCTTTGCAATCAGCACTGTGTGATACGTATTGGGAAGTGTTCCCAATATGTATCAACAATAGGGAAGTGTCATTGGAAGTGGTGTTTTTCCAATATCACACAACAGTGTATATATCCGTGTATAACAGTGTATACAGGGTGTCCCAGAAAACGTGTCATTGAATTATAATAAAAAAACTACACCACCTAGAGTCATGCAGTCAACGGTATTTGTTCTTACTGGGTTTTTGTCACTTCCTCATGTGAATGTCGTGTGACCTAAGTTTAATTATGTAAATTTTTGCGAGCTTAAGTCGGAAATTTGCCTAGTAAAGGTCACTTTTTTACCCCACCAATGTGAAGAGCGTGTCTAATTTACTCAAATTAATGATAATTGACAGGGATATTCAGGAGCTATCCCATCGGAAAAAATAGCCAAACATCATGCACTACGGAGGTCTCACAGAATAGCGCACAATGAATTTTTCAGCGCAATCTGTGTCAGTCTGACGAAAGGAGGTTAGAAACCCAGCCCACCCGGCATCGCAGAAAGAGATAACGCAGGCATGGCTTATCACGTCCGACTTTCGCTGGGATAATGCTTCCCCTCTCCCAATTTTAGGAACTGTTACTTTTTTTACTATCACTCTGTGGGCTGGCTTCGGAACCTCCTTTCGTCGGACTGCGAGCGATTGTGCTCAGAAAGACATCGCACGTTATGGTCCGGTGCTCCGAAAAGCATGATATTCGGCTATTTTTTCCGATGGGATAGCTCGTGAATATCACTGTCAATTGTCATGAATTTGAGTGAATTCGGCACGCTCTTCATATTGGTGGGGTAAAAAAGTGACCTTCCCTTGGCAAATTTCTGAGTTCAGTTCGCAAATATTTGCATAATTAAACTTGGGGTACATGACATTAACTTTACAAGGTGGCAAAAACCTAATAAGAACAAAGGCCGTTGACCGCATGATTCTAGGTGGCGTAGTTTTTTTATTATAATTCAATGACACGTTTTCTGGGACACCCTGTATATCACAACCGTGGCCCAGCCCAGGCCTGCAAAAAAAAAGGGGTTTGCTTGCGTTTTCGGGTAAGTGCGAGCCCGTGCAGTGCTCCAGTTTGCACTCCAGAGTGTAGCACATGGTCCCTGGTAGGGCATCGACTACTCCAAGTCTGCACTGTCTGATACAAAAGCCTATACTATACGGATGAATTCTGAATATATAGAATGTACACACGTGTCCTGAAAGCTCAGTTGGACGCTGACGTGATAATAGTATATGGCGTCCTTCCGGTCAGAGCGAGCTGGATCGACTGCATACAGTAGTGTTTGTAAAAGCGACAAAAACTCACGGCGTACACAACAGGCTAAAATATAACGATGCACTGACGTTTCGAAATCTATGCGGACTCCCTCATTGGGACATCCAGGAACGCTTCCCAATTGTTACGCCTCCCCAATATGCAAATAGGACTGCACATCCACCTCCTGCTTCATTCCGATGAGGGAGTCCGTGCAGACTCCGAAACGTCAATGCCTCGTTATATTTTAGCCTGTTGTGCACGCCGCGAGTCTTTATCGCTTTTATAATCACGTGTTTTCCCGGCATTTGGTCAATCTTCATACAGTAGTGTGTGCACGATTGGACAAGCACTTCCACTTAAAAGAGCCATGTGCAGTCGAGGCACTAAGTCTGCGTTGACACCACATTCTGCACTCCCCGGGCTCCTCAGATGTGATGTCATTGGTCCGTTCTCAAAAATTACTGAGAAGTCAACTGGAAATACAATGCCCCAAAGAAGAACAGTCCCTGTTCACAATCTCGGCACCCACAGGCAAACGCCTTCATGGGGCATCCTAATAGAGGAAAATGTAAAGAGCTGCTCATGGGACAAAAGTTCTGCTTTGTGTTGTTAAGCACTCACACAGTGCCGAAATATCGCGAGTAGCATACTGCGCACTTAGCAGACGACACAATCGATTGTTTTATCTTGTCACCTCAAGTTTAAATCTGGACTTGATTTGGATTTGATTTATGGTGTTCTGAAAAACATGGATTTGATTTAAATCCGATTTGACTCGTTAAATCCGCAACATGGTTACAGCACCCTTAATGTACTGTCAATGAGAAATCAGATGCACTTGTATGCAAGTTGCGACATAAAAGATTACGAACCAGCTCCTTCATCTGCATGTGGCGGAGCATAAAATGAAATTATACCTGATATGTTTTGTAAATTTCTCTGTGCACATTTGTTGTGCATTATTAAAGGTTTTGCGATGCCTTATCTAAAGTTACGTAAAATAAACTTCTACTGATGTAAACCTACATTTCAAGTTTTACAGTAAGAGGGGAGCAACAGATGTGTCGGAAACCGACCCTGCGAATAGATGATGCAAAGAACCACAATTGTCAAACTGTCACAACCTAGATAATTATATATATAATATATATATATACATAACCCTCTTATTTATTTTGAAAATTCTTGACCACATCGCTGTCAACGCAAAGCTGCCGCTCCTGAGTAGCTGTGTAGTGGCACAGCAATCACAGAGGTCATGATGCACCAGGACTATCACAAAATATGAGTGGAAGGATTTTTTCCTGATTCACAAGGATTTCCTAAGGAATATATTCACAATCCATTTGATGAGCTTTCATCAACGCGGATTCATCAACACTCATTCCTCAATGTGAAGCATCCATTTCCCGTCCTCTGTCACTCACTCTGAATTCCATTTCCCACATTGAATTTCAACAATATTTTTGGACTCAAGACACAAAATGCACTAAACATTATACAAGACCACGGCAGAAACGTTACACGAGCACGCAAGAGAAGATGTGCAACAGCTGAATTTCTTTTTCTTTACATTTTTTTTTCTCAGTCTGGTTTGCTCTTTTCCACGAGAAATTCAGACGGCATACTGACAAGTACAATGTGTAAAGTAACTATACTCTGAGGCTGGTACACACAGACAAAGAAACACAACAAAAGCCTCATGGTGCCTAACAACGTGAGAGACTGATATATAGCAGTCGTCGAGAAGAGACGGCGGCAGTCGTTAGCAACAGACAGCGGCTAGAGCAGCTGACCGGCAATCAACAGGTACATGGTTCGACTCCAGACATTGTCTGTCTTTTTTCGACAACTGCTATCCCAAGCAGCACAATATTGGCTGGATATCGGCAATACTGGTCCAATATTGGACCAGTATTGATGATATTGGGCCAACATGTTGTGCAGCTTGGGATATTTCAATCTTCCACAGGTACAATTGTAATACAATAAGAGTACTCCTCTAGCACAATAATAAGACTGAAACGGATGTTTGTCTTTTTTCGACAACTGCCATCCCAAGCAGCACAATATTGGCTGGATATTGGCAATACTGGTCCAATATTGGACCAATATTGACGATATTGGGCCAACATGTTGTGCAGCTTGGGACATTTCAATCTTCCACAGGTACAATTGTAATACAATAAGAGTACTCCTTTAGCACAATAATAAGACTGAAACGGATGTTTTAAACAAAGCAATAGCGAACTATGTTGCCCAAGAAAGCGCGAAACAAACGCAAAACTGAAGCCACAATAGCAGCTTGCATAATATGCCATGTCAGGCAAACTTCCTAAAGAAAGGAGCAGAAAGCAAAGCTGCCATAGTTGCTTACCTTGCTTAGGTGACTTATTTGCCATGGCTGGTGCACTACATGGTACCTTCTTCCCGGAGATATTAGCACCTGCACAGAAAGGTATTTCACAAAATTAGTTAATCATGGAGCATGTAATTAATGCTTGCCTCGTTCTCATTAATTTCAGACACTGACACGTTTCAACAGTGACATCGACTGTCATCTTAATAGACACTAAACTAAAAACTAAATATGTGTAATCTAAATAGGTTCAAAACACTGCCACAAGTGTGCTGCAGAGGTGTGTGTGTGTTACGATACTTTCTATTGCAATATTATTACCAGAACATCCCATTTTCGTATTTGTGTTACACACTGCAATACATATTTTGATAAGCAAAATTAAGTATTTGTATTGGCACTGAAATGCTAAAAAAAGTGTAGTACAGGTATTATATCACTCCATGGGACAGTAACACAGCCAACCCTCGATTTTTTAAACCCTTGATTTCCGAATTTCCTCACTTTATGAACGGTGTCCTTCGAGATAAGACACTGCCCATTCCTCATTCCAAACCTAAATTTATGAAAGGGTTTTCCGGGGTGCACAGATCGCGCGTTGATTGTACTCCTCAGCATTCATCTCAGAGGAGCAACCGCTTAAGAATTTCAAGAAGAGAAAGAAAGCAAATCATCACAAGCTTTCAGACAAAATTGGGTAGAACTATAACACACAAAATGTAAATAGCTGAATTATTATCAGACCACAGATCTGCATGTTTTTTTTCCCTTGGCAGGCAGGTGCATTTGATGATATGTCCATGTTTTATGGTCATACAAAAACATCGCTGTGAGTTTTATCATGCATGAAAATGCATATTTTGCCGGTCGGCACGTTTCATTTTTTGTTGCATGTTGTTGCATAAAACTGTCGTTTCGACTGGCAGGACGTCCGCATATGTGCCTTAAGGTATTTTTGATGGAGAATTTTGAACTGGTTAACCCATGGGACATTCATTTCGGTGTTCTTCTGATGCAGCAAGGTGCATGGCGGAACATGAAGTAACACACTTTTACGCCTTTAGAAAATTCGCTGAGTACGGAATGGTGATACTGGTGCCTCGCTACCAAAAGAAATATCGCCCAAGTTGCTTCCAAGTTTTACGTAAGCTCCTGTGACTATACGTGCGATGCTGAGAAAAGCTTCTCAGCATACAAGCTCATTCTGACAGAAAACTGTGAGCGTTTCAACCAACGAGAATCTTGAGTGCTACATTGTAGTGTATTGTAACCAGAGTGTCGAACCGTAAAAAATACGAGTTCGGTTCGGGATCGCGCTGCTTGGATTTCGTTCCGGTTCGGCCATGCCAAAAATCGAACCGGTTCGCAGCCCTGGACCGGTACGCGAACCGGTTCAACGCTTCCATTTTATATATCCCATAAAACTGCTTTTATCAGGAAATGAGTGGCTAGGAGCTTACTGCGGTTGTCTTTTGGCGAGAGAAAGGAGAAATGGATGAACACTTGCAAATAGCATCCACGCTGATGAACCGATGTAGACCTACTACTTTCTGTTCCCAAAATCTTGTTTTTTCACACGCACAGTGCAAGCAAGATACACGTAAAGAAAGCCCAATAAGATGGACAGCATTTTACGCAGACAGCGGCACTCGCCAGCACACTGCATTCGCAGCGTGAATCGATCTGAAACCGTGCTGAAGCATGTCGTAAATAAGTCTGCCAGCCTTGCATTGTCCGAGCTCACAGCAGTGTACCAGTTAATCCACAACACAAAGGCAATGTGTCTCGACACAACTGCACTAGCAGTAAGCAGAACTACATTTACTTTTCAAAGCACGACCAATCAAACGGGCACTGTTCTGTGTACGCTCCTTCTCCACTTCTCATGTTTCCGACCTGTTTAATTTTTACTGCTCACGTGTAAATGGAAATGTTGGGCGCTTTCTTAACCACATATTCATCCTATAGAGCTACACAACTGGCCTACTCCACTGCTGTGTCATTCGTCCGCGTGGCGCCTCCTCTCTGACGAGCAGACGCCACAGCGCGTGCTTGGGGCGCTAGCCGCGGCGCTCACAAGTTCAACTGCGCTTCAACGTGTTGAAAAAGACGCTGAAAGTATACTTACTATACGTCCTCGTTTGACTGCTAGGTGAAAATTTGCGAAATCCATGATATGTGTCCTCGTTCGGGGATTCAGAGGCACTTGAACTCATGTCCGAACCGTTTTGTTGAGAACTGGTTACTGCTATTATTTTTCCAGTTCGGGTTCAACAGTGTCATGAAAATTTCGGTTCGGGTTCGGCTCCGGCAAGAATAACGGTTTGGGTACGATTTTCGGTTCAGGTTCGGTTCGACACCCTGACTGTAACCAAAACTACAAGTAGAGGCATTCATTGTCTTAATTTCCACTATCTAAGTCACTTGCGGGAAGCGTTTGCAAGGTAGTACCCTGAGAACATGTGCTATACCACAGCAAAATGAAACTGCGTTAGTTTCATACTGCATATTTTATTGCATGTTTTGTCATTTTTGCAGCATATTTGCATGGCTATTTCGATTGTTTTTAGTGCATATAAATCCGCGGTCTGATTATTATCGTTAAGTGAAAGTACACGTGTACACGTTTTTGTGATCCTGCAGCAGTGGCAACAAATCACTTCAAAGTATAGCGTTCCTTGCATGGTTTCCGCTGTTTCCCATGTGTTCCGCTTACCCGTGCAATTTTGTTTTGCACAATTTACATTCAAACTCATGTTTATCACAACGGAAAAAATAAGTAACAGCCCAATCCTGAACGAGCGCGAAAGAAGGCCGTACGTGACCGCGACGTATGCATCGCCACAGACATGGGCCCACAGCTGGGGCGGGGAAACACCTTCGTGTAGAACGCGATATCGGATGCCGACGGCGATTGATTCATCCTGACCTACTCCGGAGCGCGAACTAACAGCCAAGGCAGACAATGCAAGGCCGGCTATTTATGGAGACCAAGGATACGTAAACAGATCGGCCCGATCTGTTGTGAAACTGCATGCGATCGAAACGACATGCCAAGGGGTACAACGGTCGTCTGCTAATGACATCGTCGATTCATTTCGTGAAGAATAACCCTTCGCAAAGTTTTGTCTGGGGAAGCGACAATGACCGCGCTTCTGCGCCAGCATACTGGTTCAAACAAGCAGCTGCCGCCAGAACGGTCCTCTGTTTCACATACAACGTACTTACATGACACCTTTCTTAATGACGTCACATTGCTTTGCTTCTTTTCTCTCATCTGCTACGCCCTAGCCTTACACACGTTCTTGGCACGCTTCCAAGTAATCCCAAACCAGCTGCGAGCAGACGACACGGAAGCTAATCTAACCATTCGAACGGACAACAATGGGCGTTTATGCTTATTCGCTCGGAGGTGTTCCGAGCCATGTATTCGCTGAGTCCGAGCGCCTCCGAGCGAATAAACGTAAACGTGGCCCCATATGTTTATCTCGCCATCATCTTCACCAGAATCTTCTGTCTCGCACACTCCATTGTTTCTCCAGACAGACCATTGCGAGCGACATCGTCTTCCACAGGTTGCGGCCAATACCACCTAGATAGAGAAAGCCTGCTCACTCGTCGATGTGACGTAACAATTAAGAGTCAGCCAATCAGGATCGTGTTTACAACGGCCGTAGCCAATCACGAACGTGCTGTCAGCGGCCGTAGCCATGGAGACGAACCACTGTCGTCTGCGAGTAATGACTGAACGACTCCGCGTACTAAATGGGAAAACTTTAAAATAAAGCATAAAACGGTCCCATATCTTTCTCAAGACTGATTTTCTGGAAAGCGTGTTGCACTTTTTGTCAACAGGTTCAAGTCTACAGGTTAAGTTAGGTGCAATCGTTTGCAAGTTCTGGAATTCGCAGAACGGCGAATCGCAGCAGTAGCAGACGAATTCTGATTTTATATGTCCACGCAGCGACGGAGGGAGAGGAGGCAATAAGCAGGCCTTCTGTATCTAGGTGGCGTTGTTGCAGCACCCTGCGTGTCCACGTACAGCCATTAGCAACCGGTAGCAACCCCCGCATTAAAACTGTCTTCCCGTTCAGGCAGCATGATGAAGAATCCAGACGGGAGCCTGGTATGCAAGGATATAACTCGCACCTCTGACCCATATTGTAGGCCATATGACCGTTACCTGATTATGTATGGCTTCTCACGCGAACGCGTTCCGCGTATGCATCTCACGCACTCCAATCGATTCCGCTTCGGAACTGGTTTTACAAAGGCTATTTTTATATACTTGGTCCTCTTTGTTCGACCAGTCTTTGGCTCCCCCCCCCAAAAAAAAAAAAAAAACATTTCGAGACTTGCATTTTGATGGTGCTTAAAATCAGGTTGAACCACCAAGGTATCCGACACCCTTTGGCTTTGATGGAGGCACCCGATCTTCATGCAAGTGTCACAGTTCATACGGGTAATAAAAATTTAACGTGGTCACCAAAACATTTGGTAGACCGGACTGGGGTCGGAGCTCTGGTCCGGGGCCAGTTCAAGTATCGAATGCCCATCTCACTAAACCCATCCTACACGCAGTGGCGGATCCAAAGAGGTGTGTGTGTGTGGGGGGGGGGGGGGGGGGGGCTAGGCCACATATTACTTTCCTCCTCTCCCCAATTACGCGCTTCGACAATGAACCCCCTCCCCGCAAAAAAAGCAAAAAAAAAGCGCGGGTCTGGATCCGCCCCTATCTACACGACAAGCCCTGAGTAATAGAGCGTTATTTGGCTGGTACACTATGGTACCCTGGAAGTACTGAATCTGAAGATTATTTAGCTTTCATTGCTATATTCACAACCACCGACGGTCCTAGACGAAACTCCGAAAATCGCTTATCATGTGGCATCGCATTGTATGCAAGAAACTTTAATGTTTGTAAATTATATACCCAGGAGGTGACATAACTATTAACTGTTAATCTGTGTACTTCAATTTGGTACTAACTGTACGTCTACAACTAGCACTAAGGGGCGTGACATTCAGGCGCCGCAAGGTCACGTACGGCGTGACGGCATACAGCGGCATACTCTCAATGCAGTGTGTGTCTTTCGATGACGCATCTGTTTCGAAGGCGGCGGCGCGTTAGCGTTCGTGACGACTCCTTCGAAAGCAGCCGGTCACATTGGGACTGTTTCCGCGCAAACGCTTTTCGATGTCGTTACTTTTTTTCGTTTTGTTTGCATGTCAGCGCCCCGAAGCAAGTGTGCGATGGCGTTGCAATTTCAAGATTGCCCGAGCAAATTTACACTGCTAGCGTATCTGTTACAATCATCGTTCTGGTCGAAACGACAGGCGTGGCACAGTACAACACCGACGTACAGAAGGCTTATACATATACTGTGTGTGTGCAGATCACGACCTACTAGATTATAACGACCACGTCATAGGCAACCCCCTCCCAGCGCCGCATTTGGAAGCTAGCGGTGGCGCTACTCATCGGCCCGGTCATTGCTTCCTCAATTTCTGCAATACTTTGTACTTCAGCTTACCTTAGTATTTTTGTACAAGCGGTGCATGTCCCACGGAAGACACTTCCTTCTAAAGTTGATTATCATCGCCATTCTACGCGTTTTCGTATGAGCTGTTGCTGTCGTCTGCTACGGTAGTCGTACGTCCGCTTCTGGATCGAAATTCAAATTTCCATTGTCCAATCACGATGCAGATCTCGCGAACGGGCTCCTCATAGGGGTTGCTGATTATGACATGGTCGTTATAATCTAGTACGTCGTAGTGCAGATAAACCTAAGTGGCATTTGCTCACTTAGCTTGTTCTCTACTTAACTGACGAACTTTCGGTGACACATTTATGTGTGCGAAAGCTACAGAAAAATCGTTGGAGCCATACCCAGCGCACAAAATAAACAGAGCGACGAAAACACGTGCTTCCGCGCATTAAAATGGGGCAACATGGCGGTCTCAGGTGAGTTGTGTGCAGATACCGCTAGGGGCACTACCGATGAACATCCATGTGGGATATCGTATAGGTCTCTGCTGGTTTCTGCACCCGTAGCTCCCCTTGCGGTACCTGCACACAACTCTCCTGAGGCCGCCAGGTTGCCCTATTCTAATGCACGGAAGCCGATGCCCCATCGTGCGCCACCGAAAGTTCGTAGGGTAAGTATAGACAACGAGTTACGGGTGCAAATGCCACTTAGGTTTATCTGCACACACCCTGTATTACCTGCAGGGGCAGATCTTGGGAGGGGGGGGGGGTCAGAATGTCCTGATCCCCCTTCAATTTCGGCCATAATCGACTGCATATAAACTGATCTGAGCCCGTGTTTCCAGCCTGCTGTCCTTGGCCGCCTCTCCCCGCAGAATAATCCTAGATCTGCCCATGGCCACGCAAATATATGGAGCCACGATGTCGTCTGCCGATGTTACGAATGGCTGCCCGTGCAGCTGAAACCAGACGACGGCACACGTTCTTCATTCATTCAGCGGTCACACCGGCTACAAGCGCGCGGTTGGGATGGAACGGAATCGAAAGGATTACGCCGCGTTCGAGTACCCTCATTTTGCATAGAACGTGCCGGCTGTCGGGCCACGGGAAGCGAGCCTCACTTCTGTCGTTCCGGTTGGCTGGAGGAAAATCTTTCGGAAAGGCTGCAGCACGAAACAAGCTCTCGTAATGCCGCTGAGACGACGCGACGCCACGCGACGCCTCCTCAATAAACGCACGTGTGAACCCAACTTTTCTGGAAGACACCTATCTAGAGGCGCCAGTTTCTTCAGACATTCTTGAGAAAGATGCAAAGGGCGTACTTCTTGGCCCATACTGCTGCCACTAGAGGATTACGATCCACTTTCCAACAGGAGTGCCCCTTTGCACTGTTTCAACGACTAACCGCCGCATCCAGCTGATAAGTTATCCACCTGCTGTACCTTACACGTCCCACACTTGCTCCCTAGCGACCTCAAGGGGTCATCCGTTCGGTGACAGCGTCGCTTAGCGCCAACGCTTCGGCGCTGCTCGCCTACCACGAAGTAATCGTCTTCTTTTCGCGAAAGAAGCGCGTGGGTTGCGACCTCGTCGCCCACAACGATTCGGAGGAACATATTGCTTCACCGACGAGTACATAGACGATCGAGATTTTCCCTACAGACAAGATACCGTTCCTTAACCGTGTCACACACCTGTGTCACGTTCAGACGACGGACTAGACCGTAGCCGGGCAACGCGTCATAACGTGCGCCAGGGAAGGCAAGGTACATAAGCATAATACAGTCAAACCCCTTTACAACGAAGCTCAGGGGACAGCAAAAAAAAATCGCAGTAAAGGTATTTTCGTTCAAAAGGATGTCCATTATTGGACCTATAGGCTCCAGCAGGACCGCAAAAAAAATTTGCTGTAGTGGTATTTTCGTTAAAAAGGTGTTCGCTATAAAGGAGTTTGACTGTACGTGCTGTCGGTACGCGGTCACTTCTCTGTAGAGGGCAAATGAATTGCAGGATACCCCTCCTTCGTCTTAGGATCCAAACCTTTCGGGTGCAGAATGGATGATCTGGTTTCGCTATGCCATCGCCGTCCGGTTACTGTAACCTGCCACTATGTCACGTGTCACGCATGTTATTACATTCACATTAAAATCTAGTCTTTACTGTAATTGCTCTCGTCGTCGTAAGTCTTGGGTAGGGCGCTATCTTGAGCTGTGTCCTCGTAACGCACTTCTTGTACACACTAGTGCCCCGTGATAACTGAAGTACGTGACATAATCTTGCACCGGAGTCGCTCAACGCTGCGTCATTTCAAGCGCGCAAAACTCCTTCAGACTTACTGGGTGTCACTCGCACTGCAGCCTGTATACGCAACGGAGGGGGTAAGGAATTCTGGATGGGAAACCAACAAAAGAATCTGCTTAAAGCCGCCCTCGGTATAAGTAGATGCTTAATGGAGAAAATGGAAAATTGTGGGAAAAGGGATGAGAAGGCAATAAAAATAATAGTATAATAATAATAAAAAGTCACATTTCATACTTCCGTGAGAATGCATACTGCAATAAAACGAACGAGAATTCTTCCCAAGGCAGAGCCTCAATGTGTGCACTTTAATCCTCCGGAATGTTGCGTTCTTTCTTTCTTCATTCGCTCGTTTATTTCTGACCGTGTTTCAGACAGACTGCAGTAAAATGTTTAAGTACGTGGCTTTGCGTCTTCCTCGGCTGCACACGTTTTCGAACCAGCCGGAAGTAAAAATTAAGGGGGCAGCTCACTGGCTTTGGACGGACACAAAACGCGCCCATACGCGTTTCAAATATACCCAGATGTTAATACGTAACAGATTTTTGCTCGTTTATTTATTTGAAGGAAGTTACAAGCATGTTATTAGAACAACGAGAAACTGACTCAATTTAAGATTTTAGGGCCATTCAATGGCAAACGTGATGTGATAAGTTATATATACCTCAGACACAAACGTCATCTGATCAGTTATATATCACCTATATTCTACCTCATTTTCTTTCGCCTGTTTCATGTGTGTCCCCACGATTGGATCATTTTGTTGAAACTAGATCCCATCAATGGACGTACGTCTCAGTACTTATTTTCCTTCTTCCCATGCGCAGTCGTTGAATGGAATGGCCTTCCCCAGTCTCTGGTCACGATCACAGATCATGTCACATTCAAACGCTCACTATCCATGTACATCGGTGTCTAATATGCATACCATAGCTGCGTATGCACGTTTAATTGTTTATAAACACACAAAAACAATATTTTTCATATGTTCCTGTTTCATGTTCTTGTTTATTTGGTCAATGTTACTATGTTTCCTATGTTATGATATGTTGCCATTTTATCGTTTTTGATCCCCCTCATGTAACGCCCTTGAGGAATGTACATAAATAAATATCATTTTATAGAGCCTATGAACTTCCAAGTGATGCTTCCGCTCCAGAAATTCAAGTATAGAAGTTCTCCTGTAGAGGGTCTCGCCTTCGCAAAAGAATAATAAGAAACATTCGCGTCTTACACAGTTACACTCCAAGGTCATCACAGGACTATCCGAACTGTATGACAAAGCCATTGGGAGCTCCGAATAAATTTGCGTGATTACAGTCGTCCGTGTCGCTCTCCGCGAAGGTCTTCGCCCGCCATCGCATACTGGAGAAGTACGTCATAAGCAATAACAATGCACCTTCTGGAATCCCACAGCTCGCATGAATAGCAACACGGAAGACTGCGCAGGGAACCATTACTCCCTCCTTCGTTACTGTTCCTTTATCGAGCATTTTTGAACAACCATCGTTAAGGGATGAACGAAGGCGGGATTTCTTTCCGGTGAGAAAGTCCAGCTATTTGGAATAACAAAGCCACGAGGGCACAACGAGACCTCAATCAACACGTTGAAAAAAAAAAAAAAAATCATACATATAATAAACAGTTGACGGGCTCGCCAATCATTAGCATCGAAAGCTCCATAGGAGCGGTCAGAGGCATATCTCGTTCTTTGAGAAACCTTTTTTAACGGATAAGAAAATGAACATTCTGGTACGAACATGGAACCCCTCCATACAGATAACATGCGCCAGAACGGTATTCGTATACCTGATCTGATTGATTGATTGATTATGTGTTTAATGGCACAAAGGCAACAAAGGCCATAGAGTGCCAAAACCATGGTGAGTGTGTCGGAGATGATTATGGGAAAGATGATGTGAGAGAGTGTGTGGTAGTTAAAACCCATCTACAGGTATGAGGTATGAGCGATACCTGATCTGTAAGAGCGCGAGAGGGCTTTTTGGTTCTACCACGGCCCTCTAGGAAACCCTTCCCCTCCTTTGTAGAGATGACGCTGACGTCACGTGACGTAGAGAGTCCTCCGAAAGTAGCGCCGCACCGCGACGGATGAAGTTTCAGTGGGGAACGAGGCTTCGCGGCTTGCTCGCTCGCTCGCTACGTCGGTAATGGTACGCAATAACGGACCTTGGAGCGTCCAACACCACCGAGATAGAGAAAGCCTGCGTACTGCCTCCGTTCCCTCTTTCAATTGAGGGTCAGAATTCGTCTGCTACTGCGATTCACCGCTCTGCGAATTCAAGAACCCGCAAATGATTGCAGCTCACCTGGAACCTGCAAACCTAAATATTTAGACAAAGATTGCGAGACGCTTTCCAGAAAATCAGTTTTGAGAAAAATTCAGACCGTTCTGCGCTTTATTTCCCAAGTTTTCCCATCTAGTACGCGGGGACGTTCAATCACAACTCGCAGACGGCGACGGTGGTTCTTCTCCATTGCCGCGACCGCTGAAAGCACGTTCGTGATTGGCTACATCCGTTGAAAACACGATCCTGATTGGCTGATTGTTACGTCACGTCGACGAGCGCGCAGGCTTTCCCCGTCTAGGTCAGTGTTTCCCAAACTTTTGGCGGTGACGGACCCCCGGAAGCGATGAGAACCAATTCACGGACCCCCCCCCCCCCCCACGCACACACACACCATCACAGCCAGTGCATAACCAGCAACCTCTTCAGCTGCTGCGTGCTTTCGATACAGCTTCAGAAACGATTCCGGGCTGGTTTCTTCCTCTTGTTTGTATATGTATGACGCGGACAAACGTGCACTGCAGGACTTTTCTATCAGAAATTAGAAGCTAGCCGTTGAAGCATGCTTGTAGCAATTTTGGAAGTTCTGGGTGTTTGGAAATCGGGCAGCATGTACGAGCGCGTGTTTGTGGGGACGAAAATCCTCACTGAAATGTGAGAGACGGTCGCGGACCCCCAGGGGTCCGCGGACCACACGTTGGGAAACACTGGTCTAGGTGGTGTTGGAGCGCCACGCTTGGAGATCGAGCCGGGGCTCCAAGGTCACGCAGATGCTTTTGCGAATTTACAAAGACAATAAGAGATATGGCGCAGCGAAAATATTTTGACAAATGAAACTGTTTGACCAATCCCACATGTCAGTACTTCCTCGCAGTCTGTATTATAGCAGGAGCGGAGGAAAACAACAGTACAAAACAACAGTATAATAACTGTTCCATTATTCTGTCTAGCAAGACACCGGATAAGGACGTTTGTTCTACTGTCAAGAGAAACGTATTGCACATTCCCTCCCCAGCTGTTCCGTAGAGGTTGTCTTCGTTTACGCGAAAGCACTTCGGTGATACGTTCATTCCGGGCATCCGTTTATACGAGTGCAAAGACCAGTTCACAGACCAGTTTGCGGATAAACTGATCAGTAAAAATTAAAGCTGCGTCCGTGCCAGGTTCCGTTTCGGGCGAATTTTGATTTTCAGATATAGCATTCACCGGTCGCGTACCATACGTGCCTATCAGCGAAAAAAAAAAAAAAAATCAGTGTCTACTATAGCCACTTTCCTGTTCTTTTCTGTATTTTAAAGAAGCAGACCATCCGGAACTCGAATTTATCGGGCGATTGGAAACAATGTGAAATGTTCGCTCATCCAGCACTTCCGCTTTTTTGGCTCGATTGATTGCTTTTTTCTGTTGTACCGAAGTAGTACATACGTTATGGTACAGATTCGATGGGTTACAAATGCGCACCCTGTTAAAAAAAAGAAAAAGAAAAAAAAAAGAAGCTCTTCGGGTACACGTTATTCGCTACAAATACCATTTTGCTTTGTGCTATACTACAGTCAAACTCCTTTACAACGAAACTCAGGGGACAGCCAAAAAAAAATTGCAGTAAAGGTATTTTCGTTAAAAAGGATGTCCATTATTGGACCTATAGGGCTCCAGCGGGACCGCAAAAAAAATTTGCTGTAGCGGTATTTTCGTTAAAGAGGTGTTCGCTATAATGGAGTTTGACTGTATATAGTTTACTGTTACAATGAACACTATCAGCACCACCGAAGTAATACATGCTCAAGCGAAGCAGAGAGAGAGGAACACACCATAAATAAAGTAACCGGGATCATTTAGAAATACGGGCCCCAATGCAACGACGAAACCAGATATAGCGTTCCGAGTTTTCCAAATTTTCATTTCGGAAAATTCGGAGGGTGTTTATCGGAGTTTTCAACTTTTCAGAAATTCGGAGTTTCTCGGAGGATTGCGGAGCAGCCATCGCAGAGACAATGCGAGGAAAGATGCGCAAAAGTGACTGCGACCACACGATGTAATGCACGGATGTTTTAATACCCGGAGCTATTGAAGTACAAACGAGCGTATTTACACAAATTGTAAATGGTGCCCAGATTCAAAATGAGTAGCAGCTATGACGAACGCAGAACCGTTCTGTGCCAAGCTAGCCCAGTACCCGGGGTCAAGTACAGTCACTAGAGCCGAGGATACATAGAACAGATGGGACAAGTGCCTCTAGTATATCCTCCTTTTGGGCCATTCGTGGGTCCAGTGACCCTGACCCTGAGACATTAAGAAGGCTACCACTTCTGACCTTTTCTTTCTTTTTAGTTGTGAATCAGTCTGAAGTCGAAAACTAGATGTGGAAGAAGGAAACCGCCCCGCGTTGGAAAAATCAGAGTTTATCGGATAAATCCGATGGTTTGCAAAAAAAGAAAAAGAAAACATCGGAGGGAGTTTATCGGAGTCTATCGGATAAATCCGAAAAGTCGGAAGCCTAGTCATATAACCCACGTTCCGTTACTTAAAACAGGCGGAATGCCCTTTCGTATAACATTTACTTCTGACACAGTGAAACTTTTTGTAATCCGACATACCCGTTACACACCCATTGTTACACCAAGTGGGCGCCTTCTCACGTGCCCCCCTCCCCGTGCAGTGCATCAGAAAAAAAACAAAGAAGAAGAAGAAGAACAGAGGATGCGGAGGTTATCCGTGTATTCACACGAGCGACATTCTCCGCAGAAGCGGAAGACGCGAAAAACGTCATAACTTTCTGAGCACGAGCGCCCAACTTTCAGTGTTCACGTACACTAGTAACCGTGGGGAATATCCTGCAACGCAGTCACAAGATATTCTGAAGCAGACGACAAGAAAGGCGCTGACGGTGTCGTCTGCGAAGTGTCGTCTGCTAAGTGCGCAGTACGCCACTCCCGATATTCCGCTCCGTATAAATGCTCATATGACACGGGACGGAACTTTGTCTCTGTAAGCACTGTTTTTGCTTTTTCTTCCACTAGAATCTTCCGTGAAGATGTCGCTCGTGTGAATACACAGTATATAGGTTCTTCCCGTCCTCCTCCCACCCAAATGCACAGCACTATTCCCGTTGAACACAGCTTACCGCGCGAGTGAGCACGAGACGTGTGGGCTCCACGAAGACGATCTTCCCACCTGGCTCCGAGAAGACTCCTCCCTCAGACATGCCGTACCCGAACGCTCTTTCAAACGACGGTGCGGAACCGACACCAACGTTTAAAAAAAACCGCTGTCGAGTTGCCCTTACTACGTGCAGAATCACTATTGTAAAATATTTCGATCAAATTCGTTTATAACTGAATTTTATGGCAAGCGCTTCCGCTGGGATGACGTAACTGTCGGGTGACGTCACGCTTCCGGTGCCCGCCCCGTCACGCATCGAAGTCACCGATTCCACACGAGACTCTCGTGGTTTACGTTTTATCGTACCCGAAACATTAATCGCGGAGTTAAGTAAGTATAGAGTTGAGGAAGTTACATTTATTTCACCATTACCCATGACTGTTTCGCAAAGTAATATACAGGGTGTTACCCTATAAAAGTCTACCCGTGCCGCCATGCCGTATTCGCCAATTACTCAATGTAGGTGGCACATTGTGCGATCTTTATACAAAGCTCATAAGGACATTTAATCTTGGTAAATTTCAAAATGATTGAGTGCCGCAGCACGAAGTTATAACTCAAAACGTGCAATTCCCGTAGTCAAAACAAACAAGATGGCGGCGTTGAGAAGAGCACTTGACATGCTGCTCCCCACACGACAACGTGTCGCATATCCTGCCAGCCGGATGGAACTGCAGTTTTCATTTCGCTTTCGTGTAACTGTCGTATTTTGCTTAGAAGTAAGCAACGTGAGGAACGAGAAATGCCGACGCATACTCAGCAAAAGACACCCAAAAGGGATGTCGTCTGCTAACTGAGAGGCGCCATCTTGGCTGTTTTGATTACGGGAACCTCACGTTTTGCGCTATAACTTTGCGTTACGGTGCTTAATCACATCGATATTTACCATGATGGAATGTCCTTATGGGTTTTATACGTAGGCAACACATTGTACCGCCTGCATTGAGTAATTGGCGAGCACGGCATGCCGGCGCGGGTAGACTTTTATAGGGACCCTGTACTACGTTACTCATTACTTTTTCATGCTTAGTACAAACGTCATAACTTTCATCAAGTTATGATATCACTTTGGCATTACGTTCCCCAGAATTCCCCAACAGTCCTGTGTGGTGTTTGAGGAGAGTACTATAAATATGCTTGGTTTAGCCCCTAGTAACCAGTGATATGTCATTCTCTTCTGTGTCCCAGCCTCACAACATCAATTTCCATCGTGTTCAACAGGCGCCGCTTGCGTCGCCCCGTCGTATGAATGTGTGAGTGAGTGATGGGTGTGGTTTGTCCCTTCAGATGACGCAACCTTGGAAGTCATTGGAGGGGCAAGTTATAGCTTAGCTCAATTGGTAGAGCGCAGGACTGGCAATCCAGAAAATGTGGGTTCGAGTCCTACAGCTGGCTAACCTTTTCAGTGACTTCCTTCTTTCATTGTTCTTAGTCAGCTGAGGCTTGTGTGTTTGTCCTTCTCTCCCGTGTTCCAGCCTCAGAGCATCAATTTCCATCACTACGCGTTACTGGACCAAGATGTAACCTGATTACATACTTACCCCTCCACAAAACGTAATGCATTACCGGTAATGTATTATGTAATTTTTAATCGTAATGCATCCTCCCATAAAGGCCCTCTAGCGGTAGGCCTAGCCGTTACCCCGTTCCAGTTTTACTTTGCAGTACGCTATGCCATTTGGGACCCGACGTCTTTCACAAATTCGAAAACTAAATATATAGGGCGTCGTTTTCAACCTATGATTCGAGATGAAATCCCGTGACACTAATGCGGTCGGTCTTAATGGATGGAATTAATGATTCCGGTACACGTCGTACCAGGCCACGCCCACAATGGGTATATACAAAAAAAAAAAAAAAAAAAAAAAAAACGCAGGAGTACTTCGTGTACCGGTTCGGTTTGGCAACGTGCACCGTTTGCAGAACCTATTGTGAAGTCTACATGCGTTACAGAAGGGGAGGCTTTGCAATAGTGAGGTCAGGCTGGCACAGTGGCGTAACTGGGAATTTCTACGAAAGTTTGACGGCAATACTCGTGAACTCTGGTCAGGTCATTCTATGTCAGCGCCGCGAAGCAACTGCAGCTATGAGGGCTGCACAGACACCGACAGATGGAGAGAGGAAGGAGGAGACGGGAGGTGGGGGTTAGTGTGCGATCAGGGAAGTATCAGCCCAAAATCCGTCTCGAAAGCCCGAAGGAAACCTCAGAGAGCGCCAGATGGTGTTAGATTTCGAAAACACCACCTAATCTTTGGCATAATCTTAGAAGATGCCAGCAACAAACCTACAGTCACGGCCCCTCGATCGTAAAGCCTCGTTATAACGAAGTCAACGGGACCGAAAAAGAAGCGGCAGTTCGATACAAGCGGAGGTCCCAGAAAAAACAGTGACAGTAGCCTTGGAAGCGGAGGGAAACAACACCGCTGGAGTCCCTAAAAAGTATTGGAGCAAGGAAAGAAATATTGGTGAATGCGCACCTTGGCAGCCTTTTCCAATTAAGACAACAACAACAAAAAAAAAGTTTGAGCCCGGCTTGCCGTACGTTTGTCGGTTTGTCGCAGTAAGCGGAATGTGCTGTCAGCACAATTCGAATAATCCGTTTCGAAACACGCGCATTCCGATTGGGACTGCTTCAAACTTGGAATGCAGCGGTTTCGTTCTGACGAGAGTTTACTGCATGCTGCATCCACTGGTCCCACGGCCAAACGTAGCATCGCAGTCTCACTGTGAAGTGGGAACGCATTATTAGCCCACCACGCAAGCACCCAAATTTCGCACGGTCTGGAAGGAAAAGCCGGTATAACTACCCGTAAGATGCAGCCCCGCAAATAACTGGTCGAGAAAGCGGAACTAGCGCGCCAAAACGTGGCCTCTCTCTCTACATAATGCGTGAGATTCCCCCGTCCACTTTGAAACTGACCGGCCACTCGAGCACCAGTTTGTGGGCAATGATAACAGCCTGCGCATCACGAGATTTCCGCCGAAGGAATACGATTACGGTGCACGATATAGCCGCCTTTATTGCTCCTCGTAAACGAAGGAAGGGGAATACAAAACGACTGGCGTTCAAGGCGCGATCTTTCAGGTATAGCAGTTAAAGGTACTGTAAAGCAGTAGACAAGCATGATATGTCCGTGATGTGACTAGAGACTTCGTTGCTTCTAAATACCATATGCGGAACCATACGACCGACAACTCGCTATAAATATTTTTAATTTGCCATGAAAGCTGCGGCGTAGCGGCGTAGTGGAGCGGTGCGACGCCTGGTGTCAAACAACCCCCTGTACAGCAGGCAACTATGACATCGGAACTTCTTTATTTTAGTAACCATATTATTAGTTTTCCTGTTTACCTATGCATTCTGAAACCCCTGTTAACAGTTTAACCTGTTAACCCCCTGTTTTTGCGAAGTAACCCAGTGCTGGCCGCTGTTCGATGGGGGCTCTCCCTACTTCTCTGCTGCGCCTGCGCGCTCCTTTCGTTCGCGGCCTCTTTCGAACGAACAAACTCTCTCTGTGAACCTCTGTGAACAAACAAGTCCCGACGCTGTCTGGCTTCTTGGACGTCTGACACATTTTTTTCAACGGCTCAGCATTTCATTTCAGTTCGCTTATCCGTTTATCCTCAGATGTGGATCGTTGTGTGGATTGCAGGGGCGGATTTTATGGTGGATTGTTATGTCGGGCCCAGTGTTATACGCATGCAATGTGGTTGCCGCCGTATGTGTCAGAAGTACGGATTCATTTCGAATACCAAGTACAGTGTTGCCCGTAATCTTTAATTGTAATTTTCTAATTAACTGCACCGTCGATTGGAATGAAACTTGCACAGTTTTCGTCCTGGTGGCTTGGACTATCGAATAGCCACACTAAATGACATTTGATCGGTGCTGCTTTACAGTACCTTTAATAACCTTCCGTCTCGATATAAGCTTTCCATTGCAGCTTGCAGCGACTTGCTGGAATTGTAATTATAGAGGCGCAACAATATTCTAATTTTGAAAGGTCGATATCTGGAACAGAATATCGATAAATATCGACACTTAACCGACAATCGCGGAAACCAAACCTGGATTTAATCGATATTTATCCACATTCGCGAGAACAATAGAGAGTTCCCAAGCAGCAAAATGCACTGAAAGTCGAGTGCAATAGGGGTGGACGGGTAGATAAAAGGCCTTGAACAGATTCATGAAACTACAGAACATTGATAAGACACATACCGTCCACCACTAATGCACTCGACTTCCAGTACATTGCGCTGCTTGGGTTCTAGTCAGCTCCCATCACGGACGTAGTTCCGAAGGCGTCCAGATAACTTCTCCGAAAACGTGATTCATTTTAAATAGATCAGCATCAAGATGTTGATCTTTGATTTGATTAGCTTCCTTTATGGTATATCGTTCTCCCCAGAGCGCTTCCTATCTATAAAAATTCCCTAACGTCGATATTTATCTATATTTTTAAAACATCGATAATATCGGAACAACGCTATCTGTAGGTCCTATAGGACGCGACTATTCTTCTAACTACGTTGGGTACCGCTTCTATAACCCTTTTTTGAGAAAACTGACAGCACACCCATGTTTCCATTTTTTTAAACTTTTAAATTCAATAATGTTCAATGTTCACATTGTCACAGTATGGGAAGTCGGAGCAAAAAAAGCTGCCGGTAGCAGCTTCGGACTCTTTGCTCATTTTGCGGCAGCCGAAAGGAAAAATGTTTGCACTATAACCGACACGTCACCTCATGCATAAAGACGCACAAGAAGTTCTGAAAAACAAAACTGAAGAGCCAGGGAAGTGTAGATAACTTTGGGTTACCTAGTTAGTTTTAACCTATATTTGAAACTTGTATTTAAAAGTACGATCGATCTCGGGCTCTCTTCGACAAATAACTTGGGAGCTTTACAGCAAGGCTCCCCAATGAAACTGGGGGGTCGTCACTCCGCATGTGCAGGACCCAATCCGCGTTTGGGGGCCAAAACTGAACTGTTTTTCGCAGCCATTTGCGTTGTTTTCACTACGGAGTTTGTACATTTCGCGTTACAACTCCGCACTATACGACGTTCAATCACTTTGGACTCAACCATGATTGAACCATCTTGAGAGCTTTAACTGAAGAGAACAAAATGCTCCAGCTGTGCTGTTGCGTAACTGCCGTGTGTGTGGTTCAAGGCATGCCATCTTGTCGGATATGTAAACACGAGTATATTTCCTCGAGTGACCTAGCTGTCTTTCAATGCGAAGCAAAATGTACGGTAAATAAGTATAGTTCGCGTTATTCGCAACACATTTGCCAAATGCCTGCTGGGTATATCCTTACAGCAGCGTGCCAGCATCTCATCGGGCCCAACTTTTTAAATGAACAACACGAAACTCGCAGTAACGCGGCTGTATAATTTGGCGTTTCTATATGGCGTTATAATCGCACGCTCTTTCGAAATGGGTGGAGTGCTCTAGAAACAAGGAGCGCAACGGCGTCGAACTCCTCGTGCTAAACGAAATAACGAACGCTGCGTCCTAGATGAAGCCGCCGGTGAGAAAATGATTTAAAGATAGACTAAATAAATACCAAAGTGGCGTCACTCCAAGAAGAAGAAAAAAAAAAGAAAGAAGAAGAGTAATATTAGTCCTTTTAGGGACTAAATTCACTGCACCACAAAAATTAATCCCTTTAGGGAATAAATGCATGGGACTAAATGAATGTCACAGAGTGGAGACTGCATTCTACGCTCCGTTCTACAAGTCCCAAGTACATAATTCGTGCGCATAAATGAATATACTTTGAATTAAACCGCCCACCGTGATATGTCGAGTGATAGAAGATCTTGCGACGTGCATATAGGGCACAATTCTGCAAGAAATAACCCCTAACTATTTCTTCCTGGCGTGTGGATGGAAAATTGCTAAGTTAGCTAAGTTATGTGGCCTCTTTACATCAAATTCACGAAGAACACACATTTACGTATAGACTGTTGCATTCAAGAGACCATTGGCGGAGGTCAGGGACTATGTGCAATCCCCTCCGTCCAGAGGTGGGGAGTAATGCATTACAAAGTAATGCATTACCGGTAATGCATTACTTTTGAGTAATGAGTAATGGTAATGAATTACATTTTGCCAGCAAGTAATGAGTAATGGTAATGCATTACATTTCGACTGAGTAATGCAGGGTGGCATTACTCATTACTTTTGTCGAATGTTCATTGCGCCACGTGAAGATTGGGAACATCCAGTTTTTTTTTCAACCCGCCTTTAACAATGAGCACAGGGCAACAAGGAAAGAGAAAGGCGCAGCCTGGGGAATTCTGCAAGAGTTCAACAGTCGGCGGTGTGTGTCACAAATGTCTACATGATGATATCACCGATTTTCTCCTGTGTGCATTTGGAGTAAACGATAATCAATGAAAGAGAAACATAGCCTCTATGAGGGTAACACGTAACAATTGCTGTGGTGATTCGCTGTTTTGGTATGGTACCGTGTTAGTTTTTCTTGTGCTGCTCAGAGGTAGTTTTCCTCCCAGGACAGAGCTGTAGGCTGGGCTTCACCCGCCGGCTCCATAATGCCAGAAAAGTCATCATCTGCAATAAATCTTATCTATAGTTTTTGCCTATCGGACTCGCTTCTGCGGGGATTTAGTGGCACGGATTTGGGGATACTCGGGTGGCTATTGCCTACAGCAAAAAAAGAAAGGAAAAAAACTTATGCATAGCATCTTTGAGGCTTATACCCTAAAACGTAAATGTAATGCCAAAGTAATGACATTACTTCGTTAAAGTAATGGCATTACTAATGCATTACTAACATCCAAAAAGTAATGAGTAATGTAATGCATTAGTTTTTTATACAAGTAATGAGTAATGGTAATGCATTACAAAATAAAAGTAATTTCCCCACCTCTGCCTCCGTCCCATCAGTATCGGTCATCCTGCTTATGCATCACTTTGAAGTCCTCAACTCCCCTCTCGCACTTTCCTTCTTTTTTTCTTTTTTTTTTTTTTTTTGTTATAGTCGTGACGATGCCCACTTGAGTGCGGCCAACAACAGCAAGCTACCTCGACACTCCCCCTGGGGAGTAATTCCGGATTAGGAGACTGAAATGTGGGGCAATTGCAGCCCGTTTTACTTTTTTCTTTCTTACAGTGGATGATCTCACATCGTATACGCACGAAAAACAGCAAAACGCCCCAAAATCCCCTAAATGCTGGACCTCATTATAACAATGTCACGTACATTACGGGAATTTGGCTGCGCCTCTCGCAATACCTCCCGGAACCGTTAACGTTACTGTGAAACGGATCGACGGGCACACCTTTACTACCGCGGTATTTACGCGGTACACGTTCCTATAGCCTTTCAAGTCGCGCAGTGAGAGTCGCGTGCTACCATTGAAAGTTTCCCAGCCATCACAGCGCGGTGAATTTAGAGTCTATAGTCGAGGGAACCCCTCCAGAGCTCGTCTAGTCGCCGACAATTGCTCTATTATGATTTCGTTCCGCTGCTGATTTGCTGTATTACTCTCCATGAGCCGCAGAGTGGCCTACGTTTAGAACAGCGATTTTTAGCAGGTCGTGAGCATTCTACGAACGAGAAAGGAAGCTGTCAAATTGACAAGAATAAGAAGATCAGCAACGCTACGCCATGCAGCTATACTTGGAAGGAATCCAGTGATTTATCCAGACGCCCCCCCCCCCCCCCCCAATCTGGAGGAGACCCCCTAAAATTTTGTGAGATTGCACAATATTTCGTCAAAAGCATGTAAATATACACCCGCTTTGTTGCGGAGCTGTACGATAATACCGATAGGGTACGACCTACTAAAACTCTCTAACGTGGCTCGCGTCTAACCGTATCAACCGGAACCAATCAGCGGACAAGATTCTAAGTCACACACGACTGCGATTGGCTCCGACAGGCACGATAACCTTACCAACGGCGCGCTAAAACTGCCTCACATCTAGCGGTGCGGGAGGGCGCCGTACCGTGCGGGTGCGGATTATATATATCCGCGCTCACTCGAAATCGTATCCATTACAGCGCCGTCGTGCAGCTAAACGGTAACACACACACACCTAAACTGGATGTCGTTTCGCAATGGCCGTAAAACTTTAACGTCGACACGCGCCCGGCTTCGTTGCCCAAGGCGAGAGGATGACTTTCACAATACGCCGTAAAAAAATGAATCGCTCGGGGTAGTCGTTTACCCTTGAACGCGACAATTGCTGACGGCCTCCAAAAGGACGTCATTTCTGGCATGGTCACGCGTTTCAGGCGTTTCACAATGGCCACATTGTGCGATTCAATAGACCAAATGCTTACTTAGATTGTAAGCGTAAGTCAACGTGGAAGTGGTCCCCTTCCGAAGCCGCCTGACTTAGGCCAGCGCAGTTCCGACTGACCAAAACAGTTGTTTTTAATTTATTTATTTTTCAAAACTCTTCTCAGAAAATAGCAAAGAACTGTATCGTCTGACTCGTCTGGAATCCCCCAGCCACAAACTTACGTTTTCCAATTTGAATGAAAACTTTCCATAGGCTAAGCATATGGACCTTCGGAACGGGACTACTTCCATGATGACCAAACAACAACTTTATTTAAGTGATGATGCGTGTAGACGAGTGAGGTAGTTCTGTTAGACGCAAAGCGGTAGGTACTCGTGAATCAAGGTTGTGAGCTACGTCAAGTAAGCGCTGTGATATAGCCTCTCTCTTAAATTCTGCGTTTACACCGCGAAGCAGCCGTGGCTATGAGCAGTGAACAGGAGAACGGGAGAAAACTGAGAGAAGACAGCAGGAAGGAGTGGGGGACAGAGAGGATTGGTACGCGCCCTGGGCAGACTTCAGAGGGAACAACACCGACATCAGTCCGAAACTTTTGCCGGAAACCCCAGGGAAACCATGAGACAGCACAGCTGGTAGTTGGACTCGAAGCCACTATCTCCAATTCAGAGGATGAACTTCGATATCCTTAAAGGGAGACTTCGCAAGGATTCGAAAAAAATTAGATGACCATCATACCAAACACGAACCACCCCCTCGATACCGAACGCAATATTCGCATTCGTTTTGCGCGATAATTAATTCGTAAATGATGACAATAGCAAACCGAAACCGTAAGTACGAAGAGCAGGAAACAGAGCTCCGTACTACGGCGGTTCGTCCGGAGGAGGATTCCGTGACGTCACCCAGCATTGTCGTCTGCTTCCAAGCCTGCATTCTTTCTCCCTTGTCGGATGCCGGTATTGGTTTTTTGCAGTAGCTTCCAGAAGGGGCTCACCTCACTTTAGTCGGTCAGAGGTTAGGTCAGTTTGGGTTTCACAGATTGGTGGTGTGTGGGGGTGGGGGGGGGGGCAGGCACGCACTAGGCGGTGCGGGCATGAGACTGTGCCGCCGGTTAGGTCAGAAGGTTCTCAGTAAAGAGGGGTCCCCTTCTGGAAGCTACTGCGAAAAAACTCTCCTTCGGATGGATGCCGGGTGATGTCAGCAGTGTGTTGCTCTCAGCGCCCTCTCGCTTCACAGAGGCGAAGCGCTCGCTTCGTAATAATTCTTTTGAGTAATATCTGCGCAGTTTTGGACAGATACATTTTGTACACACGTTACTGCCATCCCAAAGATTACGGATGTACCGCAACTTTTGTGGTGATTTTGTTGCGGAGTCCCACTTTAACGACGGTATACTCCGTCCATTCGCTGGTATGACAGTACGCTTACACTCATTTCTTATTTGATCACAGAAAGCGCTAAACGGTATGCGGAAGTAAGAAACGCGCGTGCATCGATAATCGAGGTTGTTCTTCGAATGCCGCGACTGCTGTTTCCAATTACGTATATGGTTAAAGCGCGACACGGATAATATTTCTTCATATAACCGTGTCACCGGAAGTCGTCAAAGAAGCCCCCGATTCCAAGCAAGAATCAATGCGTTTGTCGGGATCCTTTCACCTCACGCACTCTACGCTGAAGTTACGCACGGCCGCCCACACGAAGGCTCGCGTAACCACCAGCCGAAATAATCACCGATAACACAACGCCGGGTGTTACAGAAATCGACGTAACCTACTCAGGTTGCGTATATATATCGCACCTTTCGAGGAGGAACAAATCGCGTAATCTCACTCTACCTTTTTTCTCGGATACACAACGAACACCTGCGTGCGTGCTTGTCACTAATATCCCGCATACGTGCGAAGGAGCACCATAGGAGTGCACACACAAGCCTACCTTCGAAGCTCACCACGCCCGAGTTGGCGTTGTAGTAGTACAACCGCATCCTGCGTGCTGTGGTCTCGTCGAGGGTGCGACACCGTATAAACACCTCACTGGAAACACAACACACACATACGCACGCCGACGCTGACGACGGTTTACTGAACGGAGGTATTTCGCATATCCGGCAACAACAACAACGCAACGGGGGCACAACGTGCCGACTGGTCCGCAGTCGAGGCGGGTACTGAGAGAGGTCGCATCGCATACACACACACAAGTCACAAGTATGGCGATGGGAGCGCCGTACGCCAAGGAGTAATTATGCTATACTTGTTCGAGCGAGAGCAGCGGCCAGGGAATAGAGAAGGAACGGTGCGCGTGAGGGGAGGACTGGATTATTTATGACTAAAACATCCTTCGATTTGCACTGTCAATTCAGTGGAAATATTTTTTTGCAGAGGTCGTCGCAGGTTCTTCGGATGTCGAACGATCAACGCTGAGTGTCAATGCACGCGCACAGAAAAGAAGCTTAAAGAAAAAAAAAGGGGGAATGCTGTAACATGTTTTTTTTTTTTTTTTGTCACCGCGCAATTTGTTTTAAAATAATATTCAAACGGTTAGGAGCACAAGCTTTCGAATCTGTACTTCACCTGGTGATCATCAAATAACCTGATGGTCTGCACTTCATCAACCCTGAGGAGGTGCAAGTTCCTGCACGGGAGCTCGTCATTAAAACTATGGATGCTCCTACTCGTTTAAATTTTAGTCTGACCACCTTCTTTGTGGACTTGACGCCGTTTTTCTATTTAGTCTATCAACCTATTTAATTCAATTCGCGTCCATCTATTTGTAATTGAATAATAAATCCGGCGCTTATCGCTGTTGTAACATCGCCACCGATTCGAAGCATATCGTATCCCAGTCACCTATCGCACCTCCATGCGGATCTGATATCACTGCAGGCTCCTCAGCAAGCCCAACGAGATAAGGGAGGGAATTGAGTACACAACCGCCTTGGCGAGGCGCCAAGCTTTGATGCCAGTATGCGACCCTCTCCTTTTCCTCTCGCATTCCTTCTGTCAAGGCAAAAACGAACGAAGAGTGAACCAAAGGGCCAATGAAACGCGAGTGCGCAACGCAAGTTGGGTTGAAGCGGCCGTGGGACATGTGCGCTCGAGCCAGTGCAACTTTTTCTGCACGAAAGCAGTCGGCTGAATTCGCTCTAAAGCAGCATCTCCTAGACAGCAGAAAGGCCAGTTCCCACATATAGCGCTTTGCTACATAGCACTAGAAAATTGCGCTATATTTTCCTCTTCGCATTGCTACGAACCGCTATAAAACCGCTCTTGTCGAAGTAGAGCCCCGGTCAACTTTTCTAGCGCTATATTGAGCGGTGAGTCTGCGTTAACCAATCATGAGATTCTTTCAGCCGTGACGTCGCGAAAGCTGGGGTTTGTTTTGCTTCCGATCACTCGAAGCAGCAAGACGGGAAGACGACGACGACGACGCGAAAATGGCCCCAAGTTTCATCTGCCAATGCATTGGTGTTGGTTATAAGTCTGGTATCGCGATCACAGCATCGAAAGTGTCATCCCCCTTGATGCTGCGGATACCCGACGCCGACAGTAAGCAATCACGGTAGCACCGGTGCATCACGTCGCAAAAAGATATCCCGTGACCCCAGCAGGATAGCGCTATGTGCTCGGTTGTATGTGAGAACGGCAAACGGAAAAACAGCGTTAGGTTTCGAGCGCTATTTTCTAGCCCTATAGAGGGATGCGCTATATGTGGGAACTTGCCTGAAGGCCTGCGCTCCACGTGACACAGCGTCGCACACGAAAGCCTGCTGTGGATGCTGCTATGACGTCAATGAAAGAGCAAATAAGAGAAAAGCTCGAAGCAGCTCGCAAAGCTCACGGTGCCCTCCGTGAGTTGGACAGTGCGTAGGCCTTCTACTATCTAGGAGGTGTTCCGGTTCCGGAGCCGGTTCCTTACCAGACAGCGCCAAGAACGGGTGCTGACAAACGACGTTCCAAATTCCGCTATCTTTCGGCCTCAATGATTTCCCTGGTGCACTCTAAGAAAAAAAGGAGTACTTGTACTCCTTTTGGGGACTAAATGCATTGCCACAAAAAATAGTCCGTTTCGGGAGTAAATGTACGGGAGTAAATGAATGTCACAGAGTGGAGACGGCATTTCAGGCGCTGTTGTAAGAGTGCCAGGTACATAATTGGTGTGCATGCATGAAACTACTTTGAAGCAAACCGTCAACAGTGATATATCGAGTGATATAAACTCTTGCGCCATACTAGGGCACAATTTGCGAAGAAAGATGCGCTAACTGTTTCTTACTCTGTGTGGCTGAAAAGTTGCTACGTTGTCTGAGTTATACAGCTTTATGTCGTTCAGATTGACAAAGGCCACATATTTACGTAGACTGTTGCATTCAAGAGACCATTCTCGAAGTTTAGTGACAATCTGCAGTCCTGGGGAGTAAACGTCGGGACTAAATGTCGGGTTAGGGGACTAAAATGGGGAGTAATTGCAGACTAGGGGAGTAGAAGCTGCAATTACTCCCCGTTTTACTCCTTTTTTTCTTAGAGTGTGGTCGTATTCGTACATCTCGCTATCGCACTGTTTGGTTATGTTACTATCATAGTAAATTGGTTGGCGGCATTACGGAACTAATAAATGCCACGGAATTTCGAAGCGCACGCGCGTAAGGCGCTCACCGCATTTGTCCGTAATGTCCGCCATTTGCAAACGAGGCAAGGTGAGGTCAACATGGGGCCATCCAGGGTGGCTTCAAATATGGCTTCCAGTTTATCTCTCTATTGACCTCTCTATCTCGTTGAGCAAGTCATGCAGCGCAGGTGAGGCCACGTGATAACGAGAACCAACAGAAATGGCCAGAGCGCTCGCTCGACAGAGTGCTGCTGTTCAAGCGTGTGTCTGTCCATTTTTTTCACCGAATACACTGGCCTACAATACAATCAGCCCCTTAAATTCTGGTTGACTAGAACGAAACCAATCTCGCTTTCAGGAGAGCGAAGAGAAACTAAAAGTTACGTCACTAGGCAATTCGGTTTCTTTTTTCCGGCTGACACACAGTGTGTGTGTGGTCGTATAGCTTCGTCTTTCATTTCACCTAGAAATGTACGCTCCGGGGCAGTATGTCCATCGATTAACCAGCGAGACAGTCGTCTGACTCGTTCGGGAGCCGCCAAAGTACGGGGCACTAATGAGTGTATTTCCGTAACGTCGTCGTTGCAGTAATTCCAATTGCAGAAGTTCCCGATGGCGGGGACAGGAATTTTCTCAATGTTGTTTCCCGTAAGAATACATCTCGTGCGGAAGTACACGGCAATAGCCAGCTGACATGGGAGTCACTCCCACACCCTACAGAATACCAACACCTCTCTACAAAATTTCTGACAATTTCACAGACAAAAATTATCGAAAAAATTCCTGCGGAGCGACACAGCAACGTGCGCACGGGAGTGTTTCTTTGGTGTGTTTTGGCAACCGTCCGTCTATGCCCAGTTGCTAACAGAAGAAATGCAAGTTCATCAGAGTGGCATTAGTTGTATCTACTGATACTGATATAATGCATCGCAACTTCTCAGATAACGAAGCCGCCAGCAGCCGCGAAGCGACTTCTTGGGTGTGGACGCGCGCATACGGTTGTCCCAAGAGTAAATAATACGCTAATGTAGGTCTCTCCCGTATTGAATAAAATGCTACTCTACTAACACGCGTGTTTTTAAATCAAATTACCGTTTAACTCGGATAATATTGCCTACATCACAAATTAACGGGCACGAAATAACATGTAGGAAACAAGTATCGATCTAGTAACAGCTACTAAGCAAAACTTTCTGGCTAGTAACGGCAGCATTTACTGCTTCCCACAACTCTTAGCTAGTACTCAGCTAGTGAACAACTAGTAACGCACTTCGTGGGTAGTAACTGCAGTCGTTACTACCTTTTTACTAGCCATTTTTCTAAGAGTGTAGACCTTGCCGCGTTACTCTTAATCGACTAAAATCAACCAGTCTCAATGGGCTCTTTAGCCTCGTTCCCAGCGACGACACAACAGGGGTGGACTGCCAAAATCGCGCTTCCCATTGGGATGAATGCAGGTAGAAGCCGTCTTTAATGAGCATGACTGACGATAACGTAACATTCCATATAACTAGTCATCCGGTAAACATCTGACTAGCGTATCCACGTTCGAAAGGTCAAGGAAAAAGAAGATTGCTTGCTTCCGCGTGCGATATGCACAGTTGGAGCAGTGAAAGACGGCATGATTTGTCATTTTGGCTGCGGCCCATTGCAACACAAGCTTGTGTTCTTGCAAGAAGACAATAGGGAGCTTTATAACGGCGTACCCAAAAAGCTTTGGGATTAAAGAGAAATACGGACTGGCTATACTACGCAAAACATTGGGCTCCGTGCATGCGCAGTAACGAGCGCTCGTGCCTTGGGGGCCTCAGAGCGACTGGGTATATCCTATTCTAGAACTGCCTAAAGATAGCAGCTGACCTGTATATATGGCGCAAGGAATATGTCTTCCATCTGCACGTACACCCTTTAAAGTCCACTCTTTCCGCAATCCCGTAAGAGGATGAGTGAGAACGTCACTCTGTGACGCAGAAGCAGGAAAATGCGAGCTCACGGCTGCTGGCTACGTTGCTGCTACGTCACGCCAGGGCTCCTTACGTCACGAAAGCAGACCGGACTGCGCCTCCAGGGCAAAAAAAAAAAAACACTTAGATGCAGAAGGCCCGTTTAATGCCTCCTCTCACTCCGTCGCACGTAGACATGTAAAGTCAGGACGAAGCATGCATGGCATAGTTCTCCGCGCATGGGTCCACAAAAGAAACAATATGCGCCTCACCTTGGGGTGTTACCCCCTAATTTGGGAGGGAGACCAATGGGATCGCTCAACGGGCAATAGGGGAGAGAGGGAACCGGGGAGATGCGCAGACCTACTCGCATTAACGTATTAAATCTCCACTGAATTGTTCAGTCTGATCTTGATAACGTACTAACATGGTGCCACACCTGGGGCATGGAGCTCAACATTAACGAATGTAAACACATGAGAATAACACGAACCCGCGGATACTGCCAGCCATACACTCTTGATAACACTACGCTCGATTCGGTTATTTCCTACAAATACCTAGGAGTTTTTATCTCATCAGACTTGTCTTGGAAAACACATATTGAGTATATCATCACCAACGCTAATCGTACTTTAGGATATGTTAGACGCACCTTTCATCAGGCACCTCAGCATCTTAAATTAACCCTGTACACGTCAATTGTTCGCCCGATGCTTCAGTATGCAGTTTCGGTCTGGGACCCGAGTTCAGCAGTTCTTGTTCAGGCCATTGAAACCATTCAGAACAGGGCTGCAGCGCTTCATCTTCGGCAACTACCAACGCACAGCCAGTGTAACTTCTATGAAACGTAACTTGCAACTTACTAACCTAGCTTTGCGACGAAAAATTTTCCGCGTGTGCCTGTTCCACAAAATATATTATCATAACCGATAGCTCGCGATCTCGCTTTACATTTCCACCTGCATACATATAAAATCGCGCTGATCATATCGTCAAAAAGTACACATTCTATCTTGTTCAACCAAATCTCACGCTGACTCCTTTTTCCACCGTACCGCCATCGACTGGAACCTCCTCCCCTGTTCACTGACATCAATTTCGCCCATTGCTCAGTCCAAAAGTGTCATTAGTGGTTATATAACATTGTAATCAACATTCTTATTCTGATATAACTGTTATACTTTGTATTCAGATTTTTCTATTTTGTGCAACCCGTTTACTTCAACCACCACACCCCTCTGTAACGCTAACGCCCTGAGGGTATTTTAAATAAATAAATCGCGCAGTGATACGACACCCTCCGAAAATATTTTGCGCGAACGCTACTGATCCTATATAGTACAGGGTTCGCCAAGATAAACTTCGGGGTTTGTAACGCAGATAAAACAAATAAGAGCAGTGTCGGAAAGCTCAAGTAGGTGTTAGAGGATGTATTATGCCCCAAAATTTTACGTCGACACTGCCATTTGGTCCGTTCCTCTGCGGATAAATCGTGAAATTAGAAAACCGCCACTGCCTAGTCGGCTATACCTGTGTTTCGGCTCCTTTCCGTCAGATGGCGAAACGGTCGAACGCGGCGTTGCAGACGACATCGAAATCTGAACAAGTGGAACTGAATGCAGAATCGCACTCTGCAACGCTGCGTTCGACCGTTTCGCCATCTGACGGAAAGAAGCTGAAACACAGGTATAGCCGTTTAGGCAGCGGCGATTTTTTTAATTTTCACGATTTATCCACAGAGAAACGGACCAAGCGGCATTGTCGACATAAAATTTTGGGCCATATTACGTCTTCTAACATCTACTTTGGCTTTCCGACACTGTTCTAATTTGTTTTATCTTCGTTACAAACCCCGAAGTTTATCTTGGCGAACCCTGTACATGTCATTTCACTAATCCTTAAACGCAGGCTCATTACACATCCTCTCGGAGAGGTTGCTTCCGAGGTGCGTGTCAGGTGCACATAAATCCAACCGGGCTGCAGCCCCAGTTCCGGCCCCGGTCAGCGATGAGCGACGGCGGAGCGCACTACATCTATCAGCGGCAAACGACAGAAGGGCGGACCTAGAAGGTTTAGAAAATGCCAAGGTCGCATTTCAACGCCCCCGACGACACTGCTCTTCTTATAGGTCTGCACCACGAGGGCGTCTCATCATCCTCGTCTCGTTCGTCCACCCAAGAGGACTTCATGTTGCGAAAGAAAAAAAAAAAAAAAGAACCGCGCATTTTATTTATTCTTAAAAACGCATGTTCCTCCTTGCCTCGTAAGTTGGTTTATACGTGAAGTGTATCAGAGTGGGCTATAGCAACTTAACACATTTAATACTGATCAATAAGGCTACATGTCGAGTACGAGCGAGTGGCTCCGATGCTCGAAGGAAACCGACTGCCAAGCGAGGTGAGAGTCCATCCCGACAGCGGAGGTGCACTCTGACCCGATGTTATGGGCGCCCCGAATGTGGGCCTCTCCGTGTGGAATGCACCATTGGCATGGGTGCCGAGACTATCGTCTTTTAAACCGCATGTCTGGCACACAGCACTCCTCCCCCTTTAGTATGTCACGGGTTGTCCGTAGCGTAGTGGTGACCTCCTGCGTCGTCCTGATCTTCTAGGTGGACGCACTGGAGTCAGGAGGCTTGGGTTGTGAATTTCTACGTCAGACATCCAGGTGTCATCTTCTGTGGTGATCCGCGACGCAGGTCGTCGGCGCAGTTGGTCGGCGTGACGCGTCATGTCTCCGACCGCCGTTTTCACCACAGCCATCCGGGATCCTTTTTGGTTCTGTACCACTCCCGGAATCGATTTTTGTCCTCGCCCGTAATTTCGAGCGAACACGTGCGTCCCTGGCTGAAGCACACCTGTTTCCGAACTTGATTCTTTTTCTGGGCTTGGTCGTGCCTGGTCAGGTTTTGAGATAGCCTCATTGTGCAGTTCTCGGACGCCGATGAGGTCCAATCTTGACCTGATGTTGTACCCAAGTAGCATTTCCGAGGGCGATTTACCGGACACAGTGTTCGGTGATCGACGGTAAGAATGCAACCAGCGGTCCACATTTGTGCTCAAATCCCCAGTCTTCATTTTCTTCAACGCATCCTTCACCGTACGTACCGCCCTCTCTGCTAGTCCGTTTGACTGCGGGTGGTATGGGGCTGTACGAATATGTCGTATCCCATTAGCTTTAACAAAATCCTGGAATGGTTTTCCTGTGAATGGCGTGCCATTGTCTGACACTACGCAGTGTGGAATTCCAAAACGTGCGAATACACTGCGAAGTTCCCTCACCGTTTGCTCAGACGAAGCATTCTTAACCGGAATTGCCTCAATCCAACGTGAGAAGCTGTCCACTACGATGAGTAGCATCATTCCCTCGACTGGCCCGGCATAATCAATATGCACGCGTGACCATCTTATAGTTGTCGATGGCCAGGACAGAGGTTCCTTTGATGGTGGCATTGGCTGTGCCTGTTGACATTCCAAACAGTGCCGTGCCGTGCTTTCGATGTCGCCATCTATTCCGGGCCACCAGAATAGTGATCTTGCAACTGCTTTCATTGTTGCCATTCCAGAGTGTGTAGAGTGGAGTTCCAGTAGCATCGCATGGCGTGCTTTTGCTGGGATGATTATCCTCCTTCCCCACATAATCAGACCGTGGTCCGTCGAGAGCTCATCTCTTCGAGACCAATACGATTGCAATGCCTTGTCTTGCAGCTGATGTGGCCATCCCCGCTGTATGGCATCCCTGAGTGCTGACAAGGTAGCATCTTGACTTGTCAAGTCGGCTAGCTGATTTGCTGACAGTGGCCCCTCCTCCAGGATTTGGATAGAACATACTGCTTCTGAATTTGCGAGTTCTTCCTCACTTTGTTCAACATCACAGACTTCGTTCAGCGTAACCTTGAAATCGCCACATATCCTTACTGTGCCATCTTTCTTCATGACGGGCACAATAGGTGTCGCCCATTCGGAATGGGTCACCGGTGTGAGCACTCCCGCTTCACACAGCCGATCAAGCTCCGGAGACACTTTGTCGTGCATTATATACGGAAGAGATCTTGCTTTGCAGAACTTGGGCGTTATGCCTTGCTTCAAATGTAGATGAGCAGGTGGACCTACCATGAGACCGATGCCTGGCTCAAACAAGGATTTGAATTCCTGCTTCAGATTGGTCACCTTGCCTTCGCTGTTAAAGGCATTCACGTTGACGGTAAGCAGATAAAGCGCTGCAATTACATCACGACCACATAGGCTTGGGCCCTCACGGTCAACGACGTAAAGCGAAGCTGTTGCCGTCCGGTGTCCGTAAGTGACTTCCATTTTCAGAACGCCTAGCACTGGTAGCTGACCCATGTAGCATGATAACTTGCGTTGGCATGGCAATAACGTTGGCCAGGAGGCCTCATGTTTCCTGTACGTGCTAGCAGGTATCAACGTAACAGACGAACCTGTGTCAACTTCCATGTCGACCGGGATGTCCATCCAACGAGTGGTGATGATCCACGGATGCGGCGTTGCCTGGGTGTCGACACTATGGATTCCATGCAGGTTAAGGCTTGCCTCTGAGGTCGCCCCTTCTGTTGAAATAGCATTCGTCCGACCATGGGCTCGTGGTCTTGGTTGTTGTGAGTCTGACAAGCACATCTTTGCAAGGTGTCCCTTCTTTTTACAGCGGTGGCACTCAGTAGTCTTAAATGGACATGCTGGTGCTCCGTGATCGCTTCTTCCGCAACGTATGCACATAGATTTCTGACTTGCCTGTCTTGGTGGGGTTCCTTTAGGCTCTTGACCAACCGGACGTTGTCGACCCTTTCGGTTGATGATCCGGTTCACTGAGTTGTCCAGAGGCTGACTCAGTTCCATGGCATTCTTGGTTGCCATTTCTACGGCGCACGCAAGTGTAGTAGCTTTCTCCAGGGTCAACTCCCGCTCAGCAAGCAATCGCTTTTGTATGCCAATGTCCCTGACACCACATACCAGCCTGTCCCGTATCATCGTATCCAGAGTGGTTCCGAATTCGCAGAACTCAGATAGTTTTCTCAATTCAGCGATAAATGTAGATACAGTTTCGTTCTCATGCTGGACACGAGAGTTGAAACGGAAACGTTCCACAATTTCAGACGGCTTCGGGGCGAAGTGACTGCTGAGTGTTGCTACTAGTTCCACGAAGGTCTTTGTGCTCGGCTTGGCCGGGGCCAGGAGTCTCCGAAGTAGCCCGTAGGTTTTCGGTCCCACAACCGAGAGAAAAATACCGGTGCGCTGATTCCCGTCTGTAATCTTGTTTCCGACGAAGTACTGTTCTAACCTTTCAACGTAGTGACTCCATGGTTCCACGTCTGCGTCGAAGGCTGGGGCGGTTCCGAAAGTAGCCATCTTGCTTCCTCGCTCCGGAGAACAAAGGGAAACGCAGTGTCGTCGGATGAGATGTTTTCAGACGTGCGGTGACTGACGTGTCGTCGTGTACTGCCGCTGCGTCACCAGTATCCCATCCTCGTCGCCAGTTGAAGTGTATCCGAGTGGGTTACAGCAGCATAACACATTTAATACTGATCAATAAGGCTACATGTCGAGTACGAGCGAGTGGCTCCGATGCTCGAAGGAAACCGACTGCCAAGCGAGGTGAGAGTCCATCCCGACAGCGGAGGTGCACTCTGACCCGATGTTATGGGCGCCCCGAATGTGGGCCTCTCCGTGTGGAATGCACCATTGGCATGGGTGCCGAGACTATCGTCTTTTAAACCGCATGTCTGGCACACAGCAATACGTGTCACGAGTTAGGAAAGAAAGCAATGAGAAATCATTCAACCAGTGAAAGTGTCTCATAGCAGATAATTTGGGGCGGAAAGGTCGTTGTCCATTCGCATTAAGACTTTGTTTTTCTCGGATTTTCTTTTCCCTTTTGACTCACTTTGGAGACGACTTTTCAATATAATCGGAAATGCTTCGTTCAATTAGTTGTGCGGTAAATTTTAAACACAGGAATGTGGAAGTTCGCAGAAGTGGATGTGCGGTTGTTGTTCTAGAAACCATTCTAAATGTCATCTTTGTTTGGCTCCGGAATCATGTGAACGGACAGGCGACATCTAGCGGCAGAGTTGTCTATAACAGGTATTTTCCGCGTTCGCCTATTTATAAAGTGCTAGTGTAAAGCTTAATTTTGAACACCCTGTATAGTATCTGTTTTCTCTGAGAAAGGAAATGCCTTTCGGGGCAGTATCCTTGGCGGTGCCTGTTCCCGGGAAGATTTTTTCCCCAAAAAATGCCTTTCTAAGTGAGCTTTTTGGTCCATTATCCCCATTTATGTGACGTTTCAAACTTATCACTAAATTTAAGCGCGCACATCCTTATCCAAACGTATACGTCCGCGTATTGGTCCAATATATCGCCAGTTTGGAACGCCATATCGGGACAATATCGGTCCACAATGCATTACATTTTCATGTTATGCAATTACTTCGGCTGGTACGCGCAATACACTCACTATGGAAAGAAGGCTGCACACGTTACACCACTGTTTGAGGGTGTTGACTTACACCAAAAATGGAATCAGGGTCAATTCATTCAATTACACGTCAGATGGTGTTGAAATAGCACCTCTCCTGGAGGGTGTACTTCTATCTTATAGGGCTTTGATTTACACGAAAAAGGGACTCGGTTAGGATATCATCTAATTACACTCAAGAAGGTGTATAAAATTTAAGAGTATATTGCCAAGTATATCACGTTCCTCCGTATAGCAGCTGCAGGAGCTTTAACCACGAGACTGTCCTAAGCCATTGTAACTGTTCAGGATATCGAGGTCTCAATTGACTATTGCGATGCTTAGATTGATAGTGGGGGAAGGAGCCATTTAGTGTTACTCATCCGGCTGATTGCCTAGTCCGGAGACGTTCGTTAGCACTCACTGCAGCTGTCCGCTTGATCACTCTAAGCAGCTATTATCACGTCGCTGCAAAATTTGGAAAGCAGATTCTCATCGACAAAAATAATCACCTTTTACATTTATCCTGCACAACTTCAGACGAAATGCCACAATCCCCACACTCCTGAACCCCCCCAAATGAAACTGTCGAAAAACTTGTCCGTTCCTTCCGCACACAAATCCTTCGCATATGACGCCATTCGCCGTCAGCCCCACGTTTAGGCCTCACGCTCGGAGGTGAGCCAGACATGTGGTTCCTTCCCAATTTAGTCTTCCGGCCAACGACAGAGACGACGACCCGAAGCAGCAGACGACGCGAGCTTCGTGCCTCACGCAACGGGTGAATTGCGGGCAGCCGGAACGTGGGGATTCAATGTGAAACCGAAAAGTGTTTCCACACTTGTACCCCCCCTCCTGTCATCCACGACTAAATCGTGCCGCAGCGAATTTCAACTTCCAGAAGGAAAAGTCTTTCGGGACACTCGCCCGTCGACGGCAGACACTGATGATGATCAATGCTCGAAAAATAGCCGTTCTGCTTCGTAGGAATAAAGTGCCGACTCCAGAACGCAGTCACTCGAGAACGCTCTTTTCGATTCTTTTTTTTTTTTTTTTGTGAAGAAGGAAGCGTGAAATTGTTAGCGCGAATTATTTGGCAAAATACCGTACGGACATTTCGAGACGACAGTCGCGGAAATCTTTGGCACTTTTTCTCCAGACAAATGTGATGCCGTAACAGGCTCGGGGGAAAAAAGGGGCCTCCCCCACCCCAAATTTCACGGACTGGCTGTGCCACAACGCATTTCTACATAGGCACAGGGCCACTGCAACACTTCTATAAATAGATGGTGTGTTTGCAAAGCCCTCAGAGGCTAGCAGCAGCTGCTATGTTTCATTTAACAAGAACATAATATAATCGTGACATTGCTGTTTGGAATTTTGCTGTTTCCAGAAAAGCATACCGATACAGTGGGACAGTTTTACTGCATCTTGTGCATAAAGAGTTTACCAGTACAAACTTAGACATAATACATAATAGGGGGCTCCTCAATGTCCGCTGTAACACAGCAGCCAGTAAAATGCAAACACATGCACTGTCACAGTGCCCTATCAAATTTCTTATGCCCCATGACTCACACATGTCGAGATGGTGCTGTCCTTGGTATCAATTCTATGTCCTTGTATACATTTTACTGATAGCTTTCAATGCTTATGCATCCTTGTGTGACTATAGATACCACATCACTGTTGCTTCAAATAAATGGTAAAAACTATAGCGCAGTTTCTAAAAGAAATAAAGAGAAATTTGTGCAGACATCCAGAACTGACCATAGATGCCAACGAGAGAAAACAGGACCAGCTACACTAACTTTCATTACATTGCATACGCGTATTTTCAATGAATCACACAACAAAATTGAACAAGCAACCTCAAAGTCACAAGGATTGCTCTATGGCAAACGACAAGATTGCGGATTACCGAGTCTATGCATTTTCTAAAAAATGTGTGTAGTTTGCATTGATGAAAATAATACTTATTCTTCAAAATAAATTTGTGTATGTAACATTTCAACTAGGAATAAGTTCTGGAAGAGTAAAAAGTGTGTGGTCCATCACAGAAAAGAGACATGAGTGTTTAAAATGTGCAAATTCCTGTACAAGTACCCCTGCTGCATTGTTTCACACTGAACTGGTGATACTTTACGTACATCAAAAAGGACTATAGATGGCGTGCATCTGACGTCACACCATAGCTTTACCTGTGCTTTTCCCTTTTTCTGGTGAACCAGCGCACGTCAACGCACCCCACCTATACTATAAAAGAGTTTACTGGAGCTATAGGTAAGACATGGAGGCCCTTTGAATAGAAGAAATCAATTGTGTCCTAATTCAACTGATATCTGTGTCAACTGCATAAAGAGACTCGCTTGAGTATGAGTGGCAACATTTTTAAAACCTTATTTACGTTGCATTAGGCCATTAGCACAAAAAGGGCAGGGCAGCGAAAAAGCATTTTTTAAAAAAACAATTCAAGGCAATTGCGTGCAGAAAATAGCATTACTTCTTTCGCTATTTCCGTCGCAAAAAAAAAAAAAAAATGCCTGGACACGAAGGATATGCTTCGGCACACACGAAATTATAAGCGTGTCTGTGCAGATTCCTACGGTTTGCGACCCTGAGTGAAGTGTTTCGCACGTCGAGCATTCAAGGATATCAAATGTCACGGCAGGTCGGTCGAGCGATCTGCTGCCCAAGTAATAAAATGTTATCGTGCGATGTTGCATGTGTTTCCGTCGCGACATGCCCACGAGAATATACAACGTGTGACTCATACGGTGGGCAGGGCCGCAGGAATGCTTGGATTGCGGCAACACGCTCGTCGCACCGATATTTAAATGAATGGCATTCGTAAAGCCGTGGCCGCTGCAAAGTCACTCGGACGTCTGCGAAGGAACCCGGTGTATTCGCAAGGGAACGCGCGTAGTGGTGATCGGTCGGCTACACCAGTCGATATTTATGTGCTCAAGTTGTTACGTAGAATACGACTGTGCGGATTTTATCAGATGACACGACTCTGTATCGGGAACCAAAGACTACAGCGAACCGCCCCTCAACCTGTGGCTTTCGGGAACCTAATGAACGTGCCCAAAAGTATGCCAACGTCGATTGTGGTTATTCACGCAGTCGAGAGATCAGACTGAATGAAACGTCTTCCGCAGCTAGCAGTTTAGGGTTAGCATACCCGGACCTTCATACTCTGGATTCCGTTTGTTTGATTCCATTAGACCCGGTCATCAACCTCGTATATATATTGGTATATACAGAAACAAAAAAGGGGGAGAGAAAATAGCACAGCTTACCCGATGTGTTTCTTTTTGGACTGGCAGGCTGCGGATTATCCGCCATGTCAGATTTCAGAACAGCTGCGCATGCGCTATGCGGCTGACCAACACCCAGAGTAGCCAGACGAGTAATGTGGTATAACACTGAATCATCGAACTACGATAACCCTTTCCTCATAACCTTTCGCTAGGATTATCCAGAACCCACGTTCTTATCGCACAATGCGTATTCGAATGCAAACGAGTTTGCAACACGTAAAAGCGATCAAAGCCTGTTCAACGGTTAAAATAGTCAATCACGCGCCGGCAACGACCGCCCGCGAACCTTTGACTACGCAAAACATTTCAACCAAGGTTTTTGCAGGAGTCAGCTTATTTCACACACATAATCACTCGTTATACAACGCGCACTGATAAAATCTAAAACTTGAATATCGGCGCTGCACCCTGTGAAGTATGCCTAGCACAAGAGCCTCCAGCACTGGTTGTCCCAGACCCTCCTCCCCCCCCAAATAAAATAAAAATAAAGAAGTGCACCACTCCCAAAATAGCTGTCAGATCGAATAAATCCAGAGAAGCAGCACACACTTAAAAATGAACTTCACGACATGGCACGCTCCTAGCTAACCATCACCCCAAATGACATTGCTCTCTCCCGATTTGTTGAAAACTGGAGGTATACGCCTTTTTGTGACACTTCTGCAGAAATGTTAATTGTCACAAAAAAGGCGTACGCCCCGCGCTTTTCACAAACCTAGAGTGATAGAGGTATCACTCTGTACAATGGTTGGCCAACAGCGTGCTATGTGGTGAAGCACTGTTTTAAGAGTGCAGACATGGGGGTCACCTCCCCAAGCCCCACCCACCCCGATATGAAAATCCTGGGAAATGCCCTGGCCCCCCAGCCGACAGACAGGGACTACAGACAGATCCACAAAGCAGTCAACAACAAGGACACCAGGCAGAATTGCTTTGAAAGAAACAGTGTAATGAAGCTTTATTTGACACTGTATGATATTTGCAAAGCTATGCAGGCATATGCACACAATACTATGCACTGCATCAAGAAAAAAAATCACAGTAGTTAAATCGATTGTAATCAGAGAATGCACTGCAAAATGGAAGCTGACTAGCCACCGAGTAAATAATACTTGTACTATAACTAAGATCTACTGGAGTATATGCCATACCTACGTTCCACAGACATAGCTAGTGCACATTGAGCAACCTTAAGCAAAAGTTCTTGTCAACATTGGACAAGTTTTGAGCCAGAACAATTACGAACATTGCACAACCCTGCACTTACACAAAACAGAATACAGCACGTGTGTGAGTTACAAGACACATATATTAGACACAAGACTCCTTTTGGTCCATGACCTGCTGAAGTTCGGAAAGAGGTAACAGTAGGTAGGAACAGCAGCTTGCATTCACTGTTATGTGTTCCTGTTGATGGTGATCAAGTTCATGTCAGCTACTGGCTGGTACACAAGCTCCAGAGAGGAGTTCAGAATGTCTATCTCAACCGCGTCACTTTCAGAGTTCTTGGCAGACATGAAAGAAAGAAAAACCAGGGGAAAACATCAGGTAAAGTAACACATGATTCTTTCAATACTGCACCAGAAAACACTGGCAATACACTGAATTTCATTGGACATAGCTGTATTATGAGTGTCGAACTGAACCGATACCCCCAAATTAACTGTAATTTTTAGCTGGAACTGAACTGAAACTGAACCATAATTACTAGCGCCATCTTGAAGGTGAACCAGAACTGAACCGATATGAAAACTTCGGTTACCGGTTCAGGATACCGCATCAGCTTGGGTTTGTTGTGTGGATTCGAGCTGTCTGCCTGCCTAGATACAGTAAATCTCGGTTATAACAGCCCCACTTGTAACGAATTTCCGGTTATAATGGACACATCACAAATGACCGTCAATATTTAACCAATGTAAGGAGACTCCATTTATAACGAACTTCTGGATATAACGAACAGTTTTCGCATGACCATCGAGTTCATTATAAATGATATTCACTGTATGCGGCACGTTGCTCGGGCAAGGGATGAAAGAGGGTCCCTGTTGGTCGAAAAACAGAAATACAGTTGAACCTCTCAATAACGAACGTCGATTTAACGAAATCCTCTGTTTAACGAAAAATTTCCGTTGCACGAACGCATCCCTATAGACGCCAATGTATTTTTGCATTCGATTTAACGAAATACATTCGTTTGGTCACCTCTATTTAACGAAATCTCTGGGCTCTTCTGCGCGTGTCTTTCCCCTTCACCACGAAGAAAAGGAGGAGAAACCTTCCCTCTCTGTTGTCCTTACGCGAGTTTTCGTTGGTTACTTCGGTTGTCACGTGCTGTAGGCACGAACGTGCCGACATGTGCGTCTCCGCCGCCGGTAATCGTTGCGCCGACGCTGTTTCGAAACCGGCGCGAGGGTCTCTTCGCACCTGTTTTCGGACAAGAAAACACGCATTGCTGACATCTCGAGAAGTCTAATTTGCTTGTGTTGATGAAGACGACAGTACGTTGCGGTTTTGTGCCTTTTCATTACTTGTTTTTGTTCGCGCCGCTGATGCTGACGGTGGTAAAATGGGCATGATGCCGCTGCCGTTCAAGGTTCCATCGGCGCAGACGTTTACGTGACATGTACCCGTTTCTCGTTCTTTTCGGCGGTGTACGGTTGTTCTTTCCGGACGTCATGAGTGCAAGTGAACCAACCAAGAAACTTCGATACGCGATCGCGTAGGAGAAAGCAGTCGAGGTCATCCGGAGTTACGAAGGTTATGAATGCTCAGAACGATATTGTGCACAAATTACGCATTACCTAGCGTTATGTAATGAATAAAGCTTGATATTTTGTGCCCTTCTTACCTTAGTACCTGTTTTATGACAAATGACGTTTTGCGGTACGCGCGGCGCTGGTAGTGCGGCGGCCATCTTTGTTTAACTTGGCGTGTTCCATTTAACGAATATCTCGATTTAACGAAACAAAGAGCCAGCATTTACAAATTCGTTATATAGAGGTTCAACTGTAAATGCATAAACAACGTAATAAGAGATCTTGTATCATTTTTAGTGGCTACCTATAATTTTGTAGCATATTAGAAGCTGGTACCAGTTCTGAACTGGTTTCAACCCTCTGAACCGGGTTAATGCAATTGATATATGTGAACTTCGGAGCGGAACCGAAACCAAACCCTTATGGCCGAACCCGAACCCGAAACAAACCGAAAAACGTTTCGGTTCGACGCTCTGGCTGTATTGTACATAGAGCCTCACGTTTTGTAGCGTCTCCCGTACAACACAAGAGACACCGTCTCTTTCTGGAACCTAGTTTTTCTCCTTGGACACTTTCCCTTCTCCACCACGTCCCGACTTTCTCTCGATCTACTACATGTTTTAGGGATAAACCCGGCAAACCCGTTTTTGTGCCCCCAATTTCCCTTATCGTCACCGAGGGTAAAAACGCGAAAAACCACGGAAATTGAACTTGCCGAAGTGCAAATTCAGCCACTCATACGGGCATTGGAGAATACCCCACAATGCAGCCCACCATCCTGTGTTCATCTGAGGAGTGCTTCTTTTGATATCCTGCCTAAAAATCTGTGTTTTTTATATGGTATCACCCAGTTTTATTTCAGTGCAAAAGGTGGGTGCATTTAGTGGATGTGCGTTATGCCGTTAGACTGCTTTTTACGTACTCCTTTCGCGTCACTGCTAGGTACACTTTAATGGGTCTCTACTGCACGACGGTCATGTTCAAGCCAAGAATGGCATTGTATGTCACTTTCCCGCCCTGTATTTAATCACCGGAAGGCAACATGGGGTTTGAAACGATTGAAAGCTTGCGACAAAAGTTTACGGAACATCGTGGTGTCGCATTTCTCCATTGGAGCGACACACTAGCAGGAAACAGGAGCTGACACACATACTGGTAGGGGCATACAATAGCCTGTCACCTGTTTCTTATTCGATCTCTGATACCTAGCAGGGGGTCATTCCTATGAAGAAACACGCAGATGCTGTGTTCCGTAAACTTTTGTCCCAAGCTGTACTTACGTTTGACAGAGCTCGTTTTAATAATTAAGAGTAATAAGAATACGTACATTTATAAGTTCTCCCTCAGCATCGAAGATGCTGTTGTTAGGTTCAACACGACTAGAGTGCTGCATTTCAAGAGCGCAACGGTTCATATTTCTAATTTTCACATGCATGTAGCGCAGCTAGTAAAATGCGTGTACTTGCTGCACGTAGTGTATTTCACCACGTTACCGCCAGCAATGGGGTAAGGATATTGCCCCTGGCAATTAAACTCCCCACTCATCATCATTTAAGAAAAGCTGTTGTCATTGTTAGTAGGTACTAAATGAACGACAGGTGTCATACCTTGACCCTGGCCAGGAACTGCTCTTGACCATCTTCGCGGAATACGTCCACCATAGCCGCAATCACCTCCTGTGTGTCAGCCACAGGAGTGACACCGTGCAGTGTGCATACCACTGCTTGCATTGGAATGTCCATGTACTCGTCCGGCAGAATGCGCAAGCTGAGAAAAAATCGGAAATGTTGTCACCTACACACGCCATGTTGACACTTACAGCAGCGCATACAGTTTAGCGCGTTTATAACGATATTGACGGGTACGCGAAATCTGATCGTTATACCAGAGTATCGTTAGAAACGAGCTTTCGAGAAATTGCCGCTCGGGTTTGTGCAAACGAAGTAGATCGCCACAAGTAGAACGCCGCTGAACATGTGCGTTTGTTGTGAGCACACAAGCATTTTATCTAGCTTTAAATCGACGCAGTTGTGCGTCGAAAGCTTTTGATAACGTAACCGCCGATACCGTGTGAGGCGCCGCACCTTTTGAGATCGACGACCTCATCCATTGCTCATCATCCAATGCCGTAGTCATCATCATTCTCACGATCGGGACTGCGAGGTCTATCAGAATGCGCCTCCGCCATGGGTAATCCATCGACTCGTGTTTGGGTGTCGACACGCAACTGTCTGCCAATACACGTTTTTGAAGCCGCGGTACTTCACAACGCGGTTTTGCACCAGTACGAAACCCGTAGAGCGCATGTAACTTGGGGTCGAGCCACGCGTCTTTCCTCGTCAAAAGCGTCTCGGAACCGAGGATGCCATCGTAGCATAACACGCAGCAAAAGAAGAGAAAAAGCTTGAAGACGAGAGAACGATGTGGAGAGGGAGCAACCTCCTCTACTTCTCGCGAGCTCCTTCCGCCATTTCGAAGTCATGTGCCGTGCAACGCACGCAGTCTAATCCCTGGCAGTCATGCGCGGATAAACGCACTGCACTCTCACTTTAGCGGGCACGGAGGCGAAGGCTCTTGGAAATGCCAATGTAATCTGTTTTCAGTGAAATGGTGCAATCTTGCTTTCTAATTTTCCCGCGTTTTACCGGCCGCCGGAAGAATTCCGATCACCATATGCGAGCGAGCGCTTTTGCGGCGATCGTTATATCGATGTTTTGTTTACATGTAGTTCAATGGGAGAGCCGACGGGAACCAACAATTCGATCGCAATATCGGAGTTATCGTTCTATCGAAGATCGTAATAAACGGGCTCGACTGTATACGAGTAGGGATGTGTGATATGATTTTGAAAGAGACGGAGTATTCTACACGAATGAAGCCCCCCCCAATAAAACTTTAGCAGGTGTGTAACTTAGTAGCCAGTTTCTTTTTTTGTGTGTTGCACATATTAATTGTGTTTACGAGAAAAACGCAGTGAAGCCTGTCCTTACCCCCTGAAGGGATAGCGTGCAGGCAAAGCTGGTAAAGTTCCATGATAAAAAAAAACAGGAGGCACGGACACACAAAAAAGGGGCAGACACACAGATCCTCACAATCCTAATTCAAGATCTGTGTGTCTGTCCCTTTTTCGTGTGTTCGTGCCTCCCAGTTTTTTATAGTGGAAGTTTATCCCTAAATTTCCACCATTGTCAGTTTGGGTAACAAAAAAAAACACAAAAAAACGTACAATAAAAAACCTGCAAATAAGGTAGCCACAGTGCAAATTTAGCCACGAATGCAGGTACAGGAGAACGCAAAACACTACACATTCACCAAACCTGCTCAGCACCCCCATGTTGGTATCTGAAATGCAAGAAGTGGCCTTATTTTTTTATTTTCCACCCGAAAACCTTGCTTTCGCGCCCGATATCGCCTGAAATAAAACACGATTTTTAGCTCTTACTTCTCAAAAAGACATACAGTCCAAAGAACATGAGGGTCCACAAATCTGGCTTTATGTCCTTTTGCGACCAATGTGAACTCGGTGAAGCACGTAACCCATTTGGAACCTGTTTACCTCCTAAATTGATGACTTCAGAAAATCCCAGATAGCTTAGCGCTGCTTTGAACTATGGGAACTTGCTCATAACAAAGGAGAAGAAGGTCTCCAAACTGTTTCTCGACCAATTTTCTACGAGGTGTCAAGGTGAGCGAAAAAGAAACATGAAGGACAGCTCTCACTTCCAGATTACAGTAACCTCCCAGGATGCAATGCGTGCCTACGGTTCACAGGAATTTCCTGAAATCGTACATTTTGAGCCCAAACAACGGAGTCGTGGCCTTCATAAATTGGAAAAGGACTAAGGCATATTTTCCAAAGCAGAACATCGGAGATTACTCCCTCAATATCCCCGTAGAGGAAACTGTGAAATACAGTCACCGACTGGTAATTCATACTAAAAAAAATTCGGATTCTTGAATTTTACAGACAAAACTGTTAGCACTGTCCAACGCCTTGTAGAACCAATATATTTCCGTGTCCAATAATTCAGACTATCCCTCGAGGGTCTGTTTGATTATTTGCACACATCTTGTTTGAGACTTACCGTCTTCCCCCCCCCCCCCAAAAAAAAGGGGGAAGAAAAAAACATCACACAACAATGACAAAGAGGACAAAGTGAAACTTACCTAGAAAAGGGAACAGACTCCGAGTTGCCGTAGTCGACGTAGAGCACAGTGACCTCATCTTGACCGACATTTCTCACAAGGGCTCTGTACCAACTGTGATCATAGCTGTATTGGCAGCAGCAAGCCATGCCTGCAATGCGAATATACCATAGGTCATCCATGAAAGGTAACACAACTGTAGGGTTTCCAGATCATGTGCCGACCTCACAATTCGTACACTGTCGTACGAGAAGGGAAACACGTCTGGCACGGTGGTGAAGTCACGGGAGAACCTAAAAACGGGATAGTAACCCGCAAAAATGCACCTGTCCCTCAAAAGGAATGGGACTCGTCCACGGCGTTATTCCCAATTTATGGGCAAAAGAAACTGCCATGTACGCTTTCCCGTTCCTTCTCCCTTCTCGAGGTGGTCAACAAAGCAGAGATAGGCTCTCATTGGTCACCTCAAGCGGTTTGTCCAATCATAGTGGGGGATCGTTTTGAGGAGACCAATCCGGGGCCTCTACACATCGTTGGGCTGCTTGAGGAGGAGAAGGAAAGCGCATTGCGCAGTTTCTGTCACTCATAGGTAGGGAGTGACTTTTTCGGGTTAAATGCCTTTCTCAGATTCGGGGAGTAAAAATCGGGCGCTACTTTAAATCTGTAATTCGGGAGAAATCGGGCGATAATTGTACCTTCGGGTGTTATCGAGTGTTTTTTTTCTCTCTTCTTGTCTATTAAGTCATTTCCTAATCTCTCTTTTTTGTTCTTTTCTTTTTTTGTGTGTGCGCGATCGTGACCTTTCAGCGGTAATCCCCGAAGGCATACACAGTGTTGACACACCTGGGTGTATTGCTTGGAGAGTATATGACCCATTCTTACATGTGTTACACGTGGCGACCTTTGTTCGTCTTCAGTGGAAACGTCACTCGAGGATTTCACAGTGACTGGATTTCGGGGAGAAATCGGGTTTAACCCGAATTGGTCGGAGGTCAGTTCGGGAGGGGGGAATAACCGGGCGGAATCGGGTTTAACCCGAAAAAGTCACTCCCCACTCATAGGTTGCGGGAACTGATAAGATAACAGTTCGTGTGCTCAAAAACGAGTAGCTTCTGTCGGTCACATGACATTAAGGGGGGGGGTGTTCGGCAGTTGTGCTGCCGGGGACCAGTCTGGCGGAAGCCTGGTTCGACCCTGATAAGATTCGGCCAGTTCTGTTGAAAATTATGGAATAAACTTTGCTTTGCCTATCGTTTGCATTTCCCCTTGCTGTGTCTTCCTTGGCGACAGAACGGACGGGCTGACACCCCGAGATTGTGGAAACATGGGTTTCCACAAGGTAGCGCTGTGATTTTCGGGACATGTCCCACTTTTGCAAAAGAATAAAAGTCCCGATAATGGTGTCAGCTACGAGAATATATATCACAAGTGGTTTGCATTTGGTTTTCATAAACTTAATTGTCCCAAATTTGCGCCGAGTGTCCCGGAAGATTACAGACTGCCCCGGTTGTCCGGACTTTCTCTTAAATGTCCAGTTATTTAGCAGAAACGCCCGTAGACAATGTGGTTTTTACCAGTTGATAATCCCTTTGCATGGACAAGGAGTGAGAGTTGAATTTTTTCGCCAACTCTCCTACAGCGTTGGAATCTCTGGAGCATGAGCTGGCGACTACTGTACAGAAAGCACTTGTATTCATTGTAAGCACTCGGATGACAGACATAAGGGCTCCCTTGGTTAACTCGAAGTTGACGATCAAGCATACTATACCCTCAAGTAGAGAATGACAAAATGCTGTTTGAAATGGTGTGGAACCCATGTCCAGTGGTGTGAAAGATAGAAAAGTGTGAAAGATAGAAAAGTGTGCCAGATACAACAAAATAGTGCCACAATAAAATGCACTCAGATTTGCTCAGGTCAGTCAGACTTCATGAGACACATTTGTTGGAGATAATATTTTTTCTAAACTTTCCTGTCATCTTTAACAATACTTCCCAGGACTTTAAATTTGCACAAATTAGATTCCTTGTGTTCTACCTGTCTCAATAAAACATCATAATAAAAATCCTGTATCTACGAATTTCCATTATCGTGAGTCGTTGCGTCCTGTGGCGGCTCGCCAGCGCGACGATAACGACGGCCACCTTCATCCCGCGCATGCTCGCGCTCACACGACGAGTTCACCTTCCGTCGGATTAAAAAGCACTTTGGCTCGCAACCTCTCTCTGCCTGGTCGCTTTCTCTAGGCCTCTACAGTCCAACATAAAGGATAAGCAATGATAAACGCACCCACAGTGGGAGCGGTGAGAGGCTCGAAATCGGGCGCAACGTCTGGTAGCACCTTCATCATGGCCAGGAATGAATCAAGCATTGCGTTGACAAGCTTCTCTTCTGGTGTGCTCGGATTGGCATTCTTATCGAGCTGGATGCACACGGTGTTGAAGCTCAGGATGTTGGACACAACCACGGGAAATATTCCTTCTTCCGGGGGACGAAACATCTGGTACGGAAACTCCTCGTCCCCCTCGTCTTCAGCACTGCCTTGCCTTGTTACACCATTAATGGACTGCAGATAAAGTAAGAAAGTAAGACAAAAGGTCGTTAGTTACTTCAGAATTTCGTGTTTGTCTTTCAATATCAGGAACTGGTCACACCTTCATTCACTACCTGTCGCCGACTGGTATTCAACATGAAAGTTGCTCTCAGAGAAAGTGTTATTAATTATATATACTGCTTAATTGCTCAGTAAGTGATTACTTGCAACAAGGGTTTGTGGCTTTCGGTGACTATATTTTCCGAGGTATTACGAGATAGGGCGAAGATAGGTGAGACAAAGAGAGGTTATCCTGTTATTTGATTATGTTAAGCCAATTCTATCATGTACTACTGTAATTTTGTTTTGCGTTCATTTTTACCGCATTTCGGAAGTTCTAAAAAATTATACATAATCACTGAAAACCGGGAAAGCTAATTGTAACTAGGTTACTTTCCAAAACTGTTTACCACCTTAACGAGTCTATTAGCGATTCTATACTGCAACGCAGTCACCTACACTGGTGGTTTCCTTGCTTGGCTGGCAGCTCTCTTCTTTGCATGCAAGGCCAGTCTCCAACAGAAAATCATGAAGTGCCACACCGTCAGGTAGAAAGAAATGCACCTTGCCTCTTGTATTCTCCGTCGGCCTTTCCTGAACATTGTGGAATAAGAGTTACCCTTTGGGTTCAAGATACAAAATGACAGTGATGATGCATATGAGACACACACACACATAAACAGTGCATAATTTAGACTTTAATAACGATGGCTGTTTGTCGAGACGCAGAGGAAGGTGTGTTGAGAGCATAAGAACACACTTTGTACGTCACTCATACAGACAACATCGGAGATCTGTTCTGCTATCAAACACACAGCATCCAAAATTTTTTGCTTTGTTGGACAGGTACCCTTGTTTTACAGGAATGATGATCATGTTGCATTCACATGCAAGTATGCATCACAATTCAGAAAGTGACTAACTTTTATATGGCAGAGAGCCACTGATATTTCGCATTTACTCTAATAATTGATGCGCTCACGCAATTAACGTGCCCATTTTTTTTCTTTTTCCCCAGTGTACAAATTCATACTGCAACACCACCAACTTCTGCTAACCTTTCAAAGTGAAAAATTTGCAGATTATAAGGGCACGTACAAATTTCAAGCATGAATGGCACTTCGAAGACAACGATACAATCGAAAACTTTATTTTTCACATTTGGTTTCTAGTAGGCATTAAAACTGTTTTGCTGCACAAGCATGTGGAATTTTGCTTAAATTGATTAAATTACATTAATATACAATGAAGGCAATCTAAGGCGAATTACAAAGGAAAGCAATCAAGTCACGAACAGTAGCATCAAGATTTCGCGAAATCTAGTGGCAGCAAACATGAGCCCTTCTCTTTTTTACTTTGTATTTCAATATATTCCCCACCACCCCACCTGAGAACAATCTAAGAAAAATTTAGGTTGTGAAATGGTAAGGTTTCACAGTCTGTTAATTCTGTAACCGAATAGAGTAAATGTTAAAGGACAAAGCCAGTGTTATGAAAAATTATTGGTGTGAAATCAGGTCAAAAAAGCCTCTGAATATGTGTTGCTACTAGGAGTGTGCGAATATTCGAGTTATCGAATTCGAATCGAATAACGAACGCTTGAACTATTCGATTATCCAATATTCAAATTTTCGAATATTCGACTATTCCACGAATACGAACGACATAACCCGAAAGTGGGCTTCACCTGATGCTTCCCTGCATGAGGAGAAGCCTGCTTTACAAAATTGCCCTTGCTGCAGGACCAACACAGGCGGGACGGTGTTTAGTTTAAGATAACGTTATCCAAAGTTAGTTTTGTAGGCATCGTCTGTGGAAGGGGTGGCGCCCCTCCCACGTGCAGTTTAACGGTGCCGACGAGGGACTTTGATTTGATGTCTGTGAGGTTGCCTTTAAAAAGTTAGGACTCTCGAAGTAATGACTACAGCCCACGAACAAGAAGGGTGTCTTAAAGATGTCCTTTTCGTCTAAAATTTCAGTAGTGCAACTTCCTAGGGCGAGTGCAAAGAAACTAAAGGGTGTTCATGACAAAGCTGAGGCAGGATGCCAATTTGTTTGCTTCACAAATGGCCTGTGGTTGTCTGAAGCAATTACAGTCTCATCCGTGTAACATGCTACTGCCTGACATAAAATTTTGAAATGAAGGTAACCACTCCGGTACTCTAGTAAGTGCAGGCTCACCTGGAAAGCAGGAAGCACTCTCATGTAAAAAAAGTAGGGGCTTTAAACAGAAGAATTGCATGTCTCTCTCTTGTGACAGTTAATGCCAGAAAAATTACGCTAAAGCCATGGGCTACAAAATGGAAACTTTTAGTGCGAAAGTCACATATTGTAAATTTTGCACGAATATTCGATATTCGATTCGGTATTCGGAATTTTTTTCCCCCATCCGATTCGATATTCGATTCGACTTAAAATATTCTGATTCGCACACCCCTAGTTGCTACATGTCATCATTGCAAAAAGCATCAGTAGTGACTTACAACGAATGGCTGAGGCAAGGCCAGTTCTTAAGCTGCAACCCTCTTCAACACTCAACAAGCCACATTTGAACACATGCACGCACAAAGTTTTCATTCCAGTGTACAGCACCCTGTTGAGACCCATTCTACTGAACACACAATCATCATCATTAGAGCCTGAAGTTTTCGCTAAATATTTTTTTCTAAATTCGGGGAGTAAAAATCAGGTCAATAAACATGTGCACATGTGAATTTGGGTGAAAAAACTTCCAGTACGTTAAATTCAGGGAGAACTCGGGCTCAGTTACTCAAACTAACTGAACCGGTTTGGTACAAATGGTGGTAGAACTGCGTTTCCTGCCAAACAAGTTAGCATGCATTCCTACAGACATCTCAGTGAGGGCAATTTGCCGGGTAAAAATCGGGTTCCACCCTAAAGAGGCAACCTTCAATTCGGGGTGCAAATTCGGGGAAGAATCGGGTTAAACCTTAAAGCTTCAGGTTCCAATCATCATCCACTGCAATGTGCAAGGAGTTAACATTTAAGTCAAACACATGTAGTGCAACAGTGAAGAAGGAAAATATTACTTTTCAAGCACAACGGCACTACACACCTTGACGACCATTGAGCAATTGTGTTCTACTATGGTGAAATGGATTGTGTCCAAAACCTTCAGTGGCCAGGATCCAGTCGTTGAGAACTAGAAATAAACAAGTTTGGCATGATTTGTTAGACACATCCGAGACCCTAGGACATCTGGGACATGTTATGACAACGATTAGAGCACTAGGGTTTAGAATGTGAATGCAACCTTGCCAGAATGCCCAATACCTCATTTAGTGGAGCCGTAAAATTCACTGCAGGGAAATAGACGACCTGCAGAGAGTTCTATGCCAGAGCAAAAATATTTAAGAATGAAATACGAAGGTGGATCAAATATAAACGAGACTTTCATTTTCTTTTTTTTTTATTTGTAGTAAGCAAAAACCAAGTGTGTATTATTTTTCTACATAATCTCCCGATGTAGAAATGTGTTTTTCCTAGCGGGTCAGTAGTTTTTTGATCCCCTCTTCATAAAAAGAAGTGGGTTGTGTCAGCAGCCAGTTGTGCACAAACTCCTTCACTGGGTCATCGTTGTCGAATAGTTGGCCTCTCAGAGTTTCTTTGAGTGGCCCAAACACTTTGAAAGTCCAAGGCGACAAGTCAGGGATATAGGGAGGATGTTCCAGTCGCGTCCAGCCCATTCCCCTTAAACTTGCACATGTGACGGCTGCAGTGTGGGGTCTGGCATTGTCATGAAGGATAATCATTTTAATGACGCAGTTTAAAAATGCTTCTCTTTCTTGTGCGAACTGAGCTGATAGCTGCTCACACACGTGGAAACGTGTCAATTCTGCTCTGCAGTCAAAAGACGTGGGACCCATTGGGCAGACACTTTACGGAGCTCTAAGTCCTTTGTGATTATGGATTGAGTGCTTCCATAGCTTATGCAAACATTAGAGCAAATTTTGAAAATGTTCAAAAGTCGGTCGCCCTCCAGAGGATCATGAATGGCTTGAATGTTTGGCTTGAATGTTCCGCTCCGTAATGCTTGTTCATGGGCGACGAGCATTGCTTTGGTTTGCGATCTCATCACGGCCTCCCATAAATTCCTCATGCCAGGCAAACACATTCGGCCTTGACAGTGTTTGATCCCCGAATTGTGCCGTCAATCTGTGCTGAAATTCGGTCGCTTTTACATCCTCATGAGCAAGAAACTTTATAATAATATGTTGCATGATCGACGAGAGTGCCTCTCTCTCAGACATCGTATAATTAGGGCCCTCAGTTTTCGGGTAAAACCCAATAAAGCCCGTTTTTACCCCTCGATTTACATCACAATAGTTCGGGTTTAACCCGATAAAACCCGTTAACCCGGCTCGCGAAAGTGGAAACCAAGGACTTGATCCGCACACGCGCGATTGGCCAATCGCGCGACCGCTCCCGACTTGTTCCCGACCGCGCCGCGTCTTGCTGGTGAAGTAAACAAAACACGTCGGGTTTGGATTTGTGGACGCTTGCATGCAGGTCCGATTTCTAGCGTGAAAAATGTTCCTTTGGTAGGCGTCACCATTTGAAAGTTGGCTTCCCCTAACACTTCCGTGTATTGCGGTCAAGCCCACTTTAACAAATGCTTAGTGTTGTACGTTTGTAGACTTAGCGGAAGTTTTCGATTAATTTATTTGTGTTACGGGAAAGCCACCTATGACATCATACACTTTGTTTAGTGATATATCAGATAAACAAAATACAGAAGCCGACACTGAAGATTTTTGTTTAAGTTTAATTTGTACAAGCTTTCGCGTGGAGGTCCACGCTTCCTCAGGTACAAAGTGAAGTGGTGACACACATAAGTATATATACTCCCCTATTCGTATACGCTTGTGATATATTAGGTTAGATTAGTGCTGCTGTGGCAGCTTGCCTCGCACTCCCAACTTCATTATCGAAGCGGCCATGGCCCTATTAATCCAACCTAACTTCACTAAACTAACCTAACACATCGTCGACTTGGTTAGTTTACTGATAAGTTAGATTAATGGGGCCATGACAGCTTCCCTTGTCCCTCAAAATCCGTTTCAATAATGAGGTGAAGCCGCCTTGCAGAATGGCAACGCCTACCAAAGTAATACCCTGGTTTCGTACCAAAAATGTCCTGTGTTTTTCACACCCGACTGTTACATGAAAGCTTGTGTCAATAAGTAAGTTGAAAACTTCAGTGTTGGATTTTTGCACTGTTAGTACTTTCCATGGACGTTGACGAGACCCTTTCTTGTGTTGTTACCAAAAATAGCAAAGGAATCAGGAAAAATCACACTAAACAGCGAAGAAACAAAGAGTTAAGCAACGCTCGGCGTTCCTTGAAGTGGGTTTGCACGCAATACACGGAAGTGTTAGGTGAAGCCAACTTTCAAATCTTGTAGGGAGTATCTTGTATCAGCAAAGTACGTGGAGTAGTAAAGAGGATGCAGCAACAGCCAACGATATACGAGGCATACCAACGCGAGCGCGAGCATGCTCTCAACGCTCATCGATGGATGATGCTTTACTGAACATGCAACTTATTCTTTTTATAAACAGGGGCCAGTGCAAGCCTTAGTGGTTATGCAGTGAATTATCAACCAGTCTCTTAATAAATATTCTTTCACTTAATTTCAACACTCCACAGGCCAACCGCTGTGGCGTCGCTCATGATCTCAGTTGTCTCGCGACGTAAACCTGTTAATTAACTAATTTCAACACATAAAAGTACCTTTTTTTTCACCCGAAAGTACATCACTTCTCCGTATATCACCCGATTTTACCCTGTTTGGCAGGTCCTGATTTTCAACCCGATATTTACCCCCCAATTTTCACAAAAAATAAAACTGGAAAACTGAGCGCCCTACGTATAATGGACTACCGTAATTTCAAGCGATAACCCGCACCGCAGATAAGCCGCAGAACCCATTCCTAGAAAAGTCTTGAAAATTTTCGGGCAGATAAGCCGTGGGCAATATGACGCGGCTGAATTGTGTCACAAAAGAGACCGTACAGAAAGCCATAAACCGTGTGGTCCATACTTCGGGGTCGGCATGGTGTACAACAAAGGAGGTCAATTCTAGTGTTTTACCAAGATCGGATTGTGCCTTTGTGTGTTTCTCATGGACCCACGGGTCAGTGGCCTTCCAGAAGACATCAATCACTGTCTCGACATTAGTTAAAGCTGCTTGGGAGAAGGCACCAGGAAGGTCAGTTTACCCGAATGTGGACGTGCTCCTGTTATGCACTGTTCGTGCAACGGCAGGGCAGTGCTGTTCCAGTGGTACTGTGTCCATCGCACGGCTCTTTTGATAAAACTGGTGTATGGAAAAAGTACCAGAGAAAAATATTCATCAGATAAGCCGCACCGGTGGATAAGCCGCAGAGGGCTCGTGCGAGAAAAAAAATCGTGCATAAGCCATGCCTAATATGCGTGAAATTACGGTACTGCAGAAATGTAACAAGACCGGCCGGTTTCTCATGTAACTACTGACTCATCTATCTAGAGTGTGCACAACGTCAGAGCACTCCAACTGACAGAACACGCTCTACAACGAAAGTCTCGTTTATATTTGATCCACCCTTGTAGTGTTAGCGGCTCCTTTTACGTGACATCGAAAGTGTTGCTGCAGGTCATTTTCCTCCCGAGATCCTTTAGCTGAATACTTATATTTTTATTTCACCCATGAGTTGGTAGGAGTCTCAGATACACGCGTGAGAAAATTTACACGTAACCATAAACATTCGCTATTTAAGTTACATAAAAGTCCCAGGACGAAATTGTTTGTTAGCTTTATGCAGGCAGTAGTACAGAAGAGGTCACGTACAGTCACCCTACATGTAGTCGAACATCTCGTATGGTGAATATCGTTATGGGAACAATATACGGGAAAGAGTTCCAACATATTTCCATACTGCATTTTAAAACAGTGATATGGGCTTGTTGGTGACGGACCATGCTATAATCTCTTGGAGCTGACGCACAAGAACAGAAGTATAGACTCACGTTAGACACACACAAGTTTCTACACCATCAACATTTCTTCATTCCAAGAGGATGCTAGACCGATATGCTACGACAGTTTGTCTCCACACAGAGGAGAGGGTAAAGTTTGGAGAAAACATGTGACGAAGTGTCTGTCCAATCACGAGCCAGAAATGAGCGACTATTTGTAGACCAGCACGGGTCCACAGAAGAAAACACGTGCGCCACATCCGTGAGGTGGTGAGCACGAAACCCTCTTATATTTGAGAGGGCAACTAATGAGGCTGTTACAAGGACAATAGGTTAGAGAGGGAATCTGGAGAACTTAGGAAGAGAGGGAACACTACATTCTTTCTTTGTTCCAGCAAGAAGTCCACCTTCTGAACAAGAGGGTGGAAGATTGGGCTAGTTCGTGCATCATGAAGTAACACAGTAGCACAGCAGAAAAGACCAAGACGACAAAGTGACGAGGACAAGCGCTAACTCCCCAAGTGATTTATTAAGAAATTGAAGTTGGATTGATGTTGTTGAAGTTTATTAAGAAAAACATTGGATAACATTTTTGTCCACATGCGCATCCGAAACACGCGCATGACTGAACTGGATGAACGGCTTACGCAAAATTATGCAGGGGGTACTAGAGCACTGCACGGGCCGACTTTTCCGGGCCCGACCCGGCCCGGGCGCATCGAAAAATGGCCCGGCCCGACCCGGGCCCGGACCTTCATATTTTTATGCGGCCCGGCCCGGCCCGGCCCGGCCCGGCCCGGTGACCCAGTGACTAGAGCCCGGCCTGGCCTGGTGTCTAAGCAAATAGAGCCCGGCCCGGCCCGGTGACCCGGCGAGTAGATCCCGGCCTAGTATTTCCAGCCGCGACGTACGCGTTTCTGGCGATTATCAAACAAATTTATAAGTAAATTTATAAGGAGAGAAGACAAACATACAAGTGATGGCGGTTTAACACCGTAACCGCACGAGACCAAATTAAATCCAGAACGCACGGGGCGTTATCGTTACACTGTCAAGATTTTGCGGAGATAGAGCATGCTGTCGACAAACTGCTTCTCCCAGTCCCTATCCCTCTCACCAAGCTTTGCCAAAGTGATTGTGAAATATGTGAGGAGTGAGGAGCAATGTAAATGGCTTGGAGAATGTTCTAGAGGGTCGAATCATATGCATAATGCAGTACCCTTTGCTTGTCTTTGCAAAATATGCACAGGAATGACGCAAGCGCATGATGATATGAACGAATGCATCTCCAATGTGTGGAATTAGCTACGTGGCCCGGCCGGCCATGACTCTCGGGAACATATTTGTCGGCCCGGGCCCGGCCCGGCCCGCGGTGCTGGCGTAATTTGTCGGCCCGGGCTCGGCCCGGCCCGGAGCACACAGCCAATAACAAGCCCAGCCCGGCCCGCGGGCCGGGTCGGGCCCGTGCAGTGCTCTAGGGGGTACCACAGGGCCTCCATACTTGGACCTACGCTGTTATTACTGTAGATACACGACATACTATCCCTTCTAGACTCTCCTGACATGATCACGTATGCGGATGATTCAGCTGTGTTTTTGACATGTCAAACTCTAGCGAACATAGTTTCACAAATTAATACTTACTTGGGAAGGCGCTCTAATTGGCTGAACAGAAATAAACTGTCTTTAAACATTGGAAAAACCAAGTATATAATATTTCGACTGAAAAACAAACTAATCGACCCCACCTTCTCGTTGTTGTTATTGAAAAGATGAGCAAGATAAAATTCCTTCACGTGTGGTTCAATGAAATTTTATCTTGGAACAAACACGTTGCGGAGGTCAGACCCCAAACAGACAAAACAATATTGTGCAATTTCTCGTGTTAATGATTTTTTTCCACAACTTATATCAGAGAGTATCTTTACTTTCTTTACTCCTTAATCAATCGTAAATCACATTACTGTTGCCTTATCTGGGGAAAGTCAACGCAGGGTAACCGTGATATTATCTCAGTGCTCTAGAAAAAGATTGCTCGCATCATTGCAAATGCGAACAGTTATATACACTTCCGGTAGCTTTTTCTCGAATCCCCCCCATAGTACCCCATGTATTACAAACTATGATATAACGAAGTCTGTTTGCAGCAAATTCGATTTAACGAGGCCGCACCGAAAGATATGCACCGCGTCAGCGGCAAGAAAATCCAGAGTAACAACATCGGCATGCAGCGGTGCCACCTAGGAGAGGACCGGAGAGACTGTGGAGCCCAGTCAACGGGTTTTCTTGTCGAGTCTAAAACGATTTTGCTGAGTGGTGCAGTGTAAATTTATATTTTTCATTCGCACCTGCCACACACTGCGCTGGTGCCAGACACATCGTCAAGCTTGCGCCTTTTTGTGTCTAGCATCCGCGTTTCCACGTGAAATGAAAAATAAACCGATATGATTTGACTTGAAACTGATTTGTCACAATTCATAACAAGCATAGGGCATGTTGGAATACCAGGCTACCACCCCCTGGACCTGTTCCACATGCATTTTCCAGAGCCCTATTAAAAAATGTGCGCCGACGCCGCGATTATGCTCGAGGGAAAAAGAACAAAGAAACGCCACTTCTTTCTAAGTGTTTTTCAACAAGGCGTGCAAAGTCAAAGGGGAACACATCGAGGAAAAAAAAAAAAGACGAGAAAACTGTTTGTTTGGGTTACCGGCTTTAGTCCGTAGAGTTCCACCTCGAGGCAGAGCACAGGGACGTCTTCGAACATGAGATCCGTGAATACAGCATCTGGGCTCACATACTCTATGGTACCGTAATCCACAAACTGCACCTGGAAAAAGGAACATTTGCAAGTCAATGCGGCAAAACATGCTTATAATTAGGGAGTGACTTTTTCGGGTTAAATGCCCTTCTCAGATTCGGGGGGTAAATATCGGGCGCTATTTTGAAATCTGTAATTCGGGCAGAAATCGGGCGATAATTGTGCCTCCTGGTGTTATCGGGTGCTTTTGTTTCTCCTCTTGTATATTAAGTCCTTCCTAATCTCTCCTTTTTTTGTTTTTTTGCGGGATCGTGACCTTCCAGCGGTAATCCTCGAAGGCATAGACAGTGTTGACACACATGGGTGTATTGCTTGGAAAGTAAGTGACCCATTCTTACATGTGTTACACGTGGCAACCTTTGTTCATCTTCAGTGGAAACGTCACTTGAAGATTTCGTAGTGACTGGAATTCGGGGAGAAATCGGGTTTAACCCGAATTGGTCGGAGGTCAGTTCGGGGGGGAATAACCGGGCGGAATCGGGTTTAACCCGAAAAAGTCACTCCCTACTTATAATGAAGCAGCAATTAACGGTACTGGGTAGTAGGACGTTTAAATGCGATTCATAGATCCTCGTGTTTTAGGGATAAACCTGGTAAAACCTGTTTTGCCCATCGATTTGCACTGTCGTCACTTCGGGTAAAATCCTCAAAGACCCCGAAGACAAACTGCCAAAGTGTAAATCCAGCCAGCCAATACGGGAACTGGAGAATGCTAGGCACGGGATGTCCGGTACAGCTGTTGGACATCTCGCCATCACGTGAAATGTGAAAAGCATAGTTTTTTTTCCCCTATTGACCCTATTTACAGCTCCTGAAACAAAACCATATTTTTTCAAAAAGCATAAAAACTAGGGGTGTGCTAATACAAAAAAATGTTGAATATGAATTATAAATATTTTACTTGGAATATCGAATCAAATATTGAACAAACGCAATATAATGATTTCAAGAAACTCTTGGTGGTATAAATCAGGTTTTATTGCCCGTTAAAAAAGTTTGGAAATGAAAAGTTTTTAAAGTTGAATCCTTGTTTCGAATTCAGTGAAAGTATGAATAAAATAAATCCGCAGGCACTATGCGTGACAACTGCGAATAAAAATGAGCCTCTTTTATAAGGAGAACATAAAGCAGGCCTTAGCATGCAGTTTTTGAATAACACATGTCGCATCGTAAACAGGAATGTTTTGATAAACATGCAGTGACAGAACGCTGAGGAGACGGAAACAAAACGCACACAGGAATCCTTGGTGTTACTACACAAGGGCTGTGTATGCCTGCTGTTTCGGTTTTCCATCAATCCTCAAATCCTGTACCAGGACTAGTTGAGAAAAGTCCCGAAATCCCGGTACCGTAAAAGTGGCCTGGGATTCCCAGCCCTACAAGCAACCGCATTTTTTAAAATCACAAATGGCAGCATCGACTATGAAAGTATGACAAAAAGGTCGCCACTATCGTAAGAAAATTTACAACACCCGCAAGACATGGTACTTCCTGGTGCTTGGAGGTTCGGAGGTTTGCTGATAGCCCTTGCATGGATGCGTGCAACCAGTTCCCTCTATCTCGTGGAATCATTTGTGGGCTGTGTTTGGAATTAGTGCATGAGGCTCCTGTACTCAGGAAATTTTGAATAGAGAAGAAGTCCAATACAGAATCATTGAATCAAATCTAATACGAATAAGGACAATTTTCCATTTGTATTCGAAGTATCCAATATTCGCGCAGCTCTAATAAAAACCCGGAAAGGGTGTCGTCATGAAATTAGCGGAGCAGACCGAAAGGTCGCTTTGTTGTGACAGTAGTATAACTTATACGGAGAAACTTGTCCTAAATTGTTTAAACATACACTGTCTCTATGGAAGACTGACTGACCACAAAAAAAGTTCATCATAAGTGTCATTCTGTTCAAAAAGGCATTTGTTCCAAAGGAGTTTGACCATAAATGGTAACACATTGTACGATTGGGAAAACACAACAAGAACAATGCCACTGGTCATATTACCTCAATGCCTGCTTCTCCTACGCCCAACACCTTGGCTCGGTAATACATGTGGTCAGCTGCATAGCGCGCTATGCAGGCCTGACCCCTTCTGACTGTTCTTACTGGCTGTGGTGGCTGAGAAGAATAAACGCGGTTGAGTTCTGCTTTCATGTCCTTGTATTTTGCTATATCTGCAAAAGGAAACAGCAAAGTTTATAATCGCTCCCACAACTTAGAATTTTGAGGAGCACTAATGCAAAAGCACTCATTTCATTTACAGTCAAACCTCGTTACAGCGAAACGCGATATAATGAAATTCGCGATAGAGCGAAGTAATTTGGATTCCCCGGCAGAGGGCCATAGAGATCAATGTATTTTAACTCCCGCTACAACGAAACACTTTTTAGCCGCCGCCTCGATACAGCGAAAGAACGAGATAAGGTTTATGACCCCAAAGCCGACTTTAGGTCATGAAAACAACAGGGCGCAAGCAGCGTCCTGTTCCCGCGGCGAAAGATGGCACGCGCGATTAGGGTCGGGAGGAATCTGGTGCCTACAAAAGGAAGTCTGAGCCATTGGAAGGTTAGAGATTTTCTTCCGAGGCTTCTCCTTTTCGCGCTTGTTTTGAACTGTCCGGTTGCAGCTAGAGTCACTCTAGTTGCAGCCAAGTAAAAAGAGCACGAGACGCAAGGCGCCATGGCACGCGTGGGAAACGCTTCGTTCGCGTCGCGGCGTAAGTGACGAAATCAGCCTAGATGATCTTCTTGACGGGGACAAATATGCCCTAGCAATGGAGGGCCTTACGAAAAACACACTGTCATAGACGTAGAAGGTTTGCGGGAGATCGCAACACGATATGGAGAAAGCTGCGGAGGCTTCGGCAGCGTACGAACGATGCGTGACACCGCGTCTTCTAGGCACGACGCAGACGCATATAACCGGCTATTTCACGCAAGAATAAAATACCGTAGGTGCACTTTGGCGCTGTATTTGTAGTTGTCATTTTTCACGAAAAACTTTTCCGCATCGTAGCGGGAGTTATCGACGCTTATGTACAGCGCGCGCCCTCGCAAAGGTCGCGATCCGTGACCTTCAATTCGGTACAACGAAATGTTCGATACAACGAAAGAAATTGCAGTCCCCGTGGGTTTCGTTATATCGAGGTTCGACTAGTTTATTCCATTTAGGAGGGTGTAAAGACCCGAACTGGGGGCGACTATGATGGAGATGCAAAGAGAGACAGAGTGAGGTAGGAAGTTAGTACAGTCCTCGCCAATGTGTGATTTAACGTTTAAGTTGTATCTGTAAATAGGTGTCCACTGGAATACAGGAACGTAAACCCTAGACCCTCGCAACATTCAAAATATTATAATATTTAATTTTAAATTTTAAATAAAACAAAATATTGTATGCATTTTCAACCTGCGAACTATATTTCACTCTTTGAATGTTGTATCACATGTATTTTATTTTAGTGAGTGGGCTGCAACACCTTCATGACGTTTAAAAAGAATATGTGACATGCTCTATGTAAGTAATGGCGCTTGAAATCTGAATGACAGTAGACAGTAATTTTTTTTGTTGGTCGTGTGACACATGTAATACGCAGTAGTCAGACATTTCACGTAGCAACAAAAAGAATTTTTTTTTTACACACGATGACAAATGAAGATTTTTACCACCAGAATTCCACCAGATTTTGAAAACAAAAACAAACTAAAACTCAAAACACAAGAGTACCTCAATATTGTTGTGAAACATTTAAAAAATGAGTTAGAAACAGATGAAACGGGGCTTATGAGTGTTAAAGCTATGAATAATGCTTTTTTGGCCCAGGTGCCACTACACAGTATTTTTGTTCCAATTGATCAAATTACTAGCCCATAAGATTTCATGGCAACGACATAACTGTCAGCTACATCAAAAAAGTACATAGAGCTGTACATCAAAACTCTGCTGTGAAATGACATGACACAAGCAGTCATAAATTCCGCCACACTGCTCATAGAAAACACTGCAGGAACACATTTGGTAGTGAAATTTTCGTTTTCTATATCATATTATGCTAACCTGCATTTCACTGACTTGTTGCCCTGTAAAGTCTCTGCAGTAAAAAAAATATAATTCTAATTTTAAAATGAAAAAGATAATGCTACGCTTCTTCTAGTCCCGTGAGCTGTGACTGAACTCTTACCTTTAATTTTTTTAAATTAAAAAAACACTGCAGGAACATGTTTTGTAGGGAAATTTTCATTTTCTATACCATATTATGCTGACCTGCATTTGGCTGGCTTGCTGCCCTGTGAAGCCTTTATAGTAAATTAGTTTTCATATTAAAATTTCAAAAAATAAGGATAAGATAAAGGATAAAGATAAGTTCACTCTTACCTTCCCCAAGGATCTCCACATAGATCACCGCATTCTCGTCGATATGCGAGGGCATCACCATCATTTGCTTCTCGTCAGGAAAATCTCGCTTTTTCCATTCAAACACAGGCTCCTCACTTAGCAGGAGGGGCAAAGCATCCTCATCAGAGTAGTACTCCACATCTTCTTGTTCTTCCTCCTCTCCACTTTCGTCCCCTCCTCCACTGCCACCATCCGCGTCACGTTTGTGCTCCGCCGCTTTTCCAACGGCACCTGCGTCACCAGAGCCAAACTTCTCTGATGTGCTTGGTTCAAAAAATTTGTGTAGCGTTGCGTCGGACGAAGGCTCTTCGGTTGAGGAAGCATCTCCTTGACTAGAACTGGTACAGGACGGTTCTTTCGGCACTGCAACGGACGGGCTAGCATAGGCAGAGTCCTGTTCAGTCACGAAACGTTCGGCTGAACTTCGTTCCTCCGGTTCATCAGATTCTTCTATGTCCGATGAGGCAGAAATTGGACTAGTCTTGATGGGATCACAGCTACCATGGTCTTCTCTTTGACTCTGAGACTCTGCATTTGTAAGCTGAAGTGGGTTTTCTTCGGAAGGAAGTTTATGAGCTTCAACGTCAGACAACACAGGTGGAGGAGGATCAGGCATTGTTGGCGCACACTTTGCTGCTGAGACTGTCACCGTTGTGGGTGAGATCATCGGGGTCTTCACTCGTGACGCCCTGCATCATTAGGAGGCAGTGCCTGGCTTCATATTAAACAAATAAAAAAAGCAATATCTTTTCCCCAGAAAAACGGGATATCTCGGTAAACTCACGCTTTGGGGAAAAAAGCATAGCCGTGCTCTTTGAGCGTTTCCCGAACACTTTTGTACGTCCTCTTCATGGGTTCCAGTGCTTCCGCTGCCTTGACATACTCTAGCAGCAGGTCCACTGGCTGGGAGTCGTTTAGTACCTCACCCTAGAATCGGAAGAGAGAGAGAAGAATGTAACGTGTTGTATGCATCTTATTCTGCCAAAATAGCAAGTTTGTGGTTTAAGCTAATGTCGAGTGGTTTTGTGTGTACATTCTGCTTTTCTGTGATGTGCCTGTCTATCAAATTGCAGCCTTCAAATTCCCTGAATTTCCATTAAAATTTCATTTAAAAAAACATTAAAATTTCCATTAAAATATTTGGTGAGATGGCCAAACTGTTTTATTATTAGAGCCTGAAGTTTTAGGGTTTAACCCGTTTCATCCCCAAATCCACACCCCGAAATGTAGGTTGCCTGTTTAGGGTGAAACCCGATTTTTACCCAGCAAATTGCCTTCACTGAAACGCCCGTAGGAACGCACACTTGCTTGTTTGGCAGCCAGTTTGCAGCCAGTTTGTACCAAACCAGCACATTTCGGTTGAGTAATAGAGTGATTTTCCCCCAAATTTAGCATACTGGAAGTCTTTCCACCCAAGTTCGCACGAATTTAGAGCACATATTGATTTCCCCAATTTTTGGCCCCCGAATTAGGAAAAAAATATTTCCCAAAAACTTCAGGCTCTATTTATTCTGAGAGACAGAGACAATAGCTCACCATTTTCCGAATGTACATGCCATCTGCCTTGTGGACAAGTTCTTCAAAGAACTCCATCGAGGTTTTCGACCAATTGGAACTTCCACCAGCTGGTATAATTTCTGCAAGGTGGCACTTGTGTGCAAACGGTGGCTGCTCCGTTAAAGAAGCCGGAATGGGCGCTAGACTTTCCTTTGGTAGGGTTACATCATCTCCTGTGTCCACCAAATGAACCTGGAAAGAAGGGCAGGACGACCTTGGTATGACTGAAGCTAACAATAAAGAAAAGTTGGCATACAGTGCCCAGGTAAACTTAGATGCTTGTGTTTTGGGGCTTTATGCTTCCTCGAAAATCGGGAGCAAAAATTTTGTGCGCCACAAAACGTGGTAAAAATCGGGCAATATCAGGGTAAAAAAATTTTTTTCAGGAGAGAACAAAAAGAAGTGTTTCTTGCATTTTAGATTAACACAAGATGCTGACCGGTGATGCTGAATGTACATCCAGCTTGGCACTCTACTGTGCCCCTATTGGAGGCTGAATTAGCACCTTCGTTTTCAAGGTTTTTTGGGTTTTACCCTGAGCGATGATGATACAAATCAGGGGTGAAATCAACATCAAAGTGAAAAACCGGGCGTGTTGGTGTTGATCTTGCATGATCTGGGGTGAAAACAAGCTTTAATGGATTTAGCCCTAAAACACAAGGATCCGCATAAACTGTGTTTCCACTATAGTGTATGATTAGGGTTGTTTGCTTTCCGGCCTTATTATTTTTTTAAATTTGGAAGGTAAAAACCACAAGATTTTTTAAGTTGTTCGGGGACTTCTCAATGAGGACGGCCTCCGCAATCTCATAGGCTAACGTTGAGCCATGACATGATCAGCGTCTGTGAAGCAATGCCCGTTTACTGTATCTGATAAATCAAAGAAAAAGAGAAGAGAAACACTTCTTCCACCGCTGCTGCTTACAGCACCGTTCCGAGCAAAAAAAAAACTTCACCAACGCCAATTAACATTTGAACTGAGATCAACGGTCCCTTAACTTGAAATTTACGGTGAACTCTGCTTCACTAAAAGGAGTCATTGTCACTGAGCCGTTCATCACGCACCAACTAATGCTTGTAAAAAAGAATGGAGCGTTAACTTCAAGTTTTACCCTTGATCTCGGTTCAAAGTTAACCAGCATTGGTTAAACCGGGCCATAGTGTATCTTAATAGGCAGGAAAAGCACTTGGTTTAAAGAAATGGTAGTGATTGAAGTGCTTTCAGAGCTCCTTGAAGGATTAATGATGTGATTCACCCCTTTTGTGCCTTGGTGGCCTTGTGGAATGTGGGGAAAGATCTGGTTATGACAGAATCTTAGAAAGTTGGTTCGGGGTGCAAATATTGCGAAAAATCGGGCTTAACTCAATGACGCAGTTGCACCATGTACGATGTAACGCCACGCGCCACTGCCATGACAGATTGGCACATTCTGGGATGAGGTCGAGCTTTTTTCAACGCAGCTAAAAACAGACAACAAAATTGCAAAATCACACACCTCAACGTTGTCCGCAACTGCGACCACCTTTGCCCTGTGCCACAAGCCGTTATGGTCCACTGCACACCACTGGTCGCTCTGCCACTGAATCTCTTTGTCCTCAGGAACCGACGTCGTGCTAAGTGTTTCCTGCGTCTTAGCAACCAGTCTAAAAAAAAAAGAACATACAGTCGCCGTCCGATTTTTCGGACTCGGCGGGGATCGCGCAAGAGTCCGAATAATCGAGCAGTCCTAAAAAACGAATTTCGCTTCAAAATAAACTTCACTAAGCCCTAGTAGGCGGGAACAATTTGTCGATGCTTTCCTAACGCGCTTCCAGCTCTGCCTGATAACATCAGCTTCTATTTCCCGAAGCGACATTTCGTCACTGTAAGTACACTGACAGAGGCACCGCCGTCATCAAGTCCGCAAGTCGGCTTCACCTAACGCATGCGTGCTTTAGGTGAAGCTCGCTTTACAGCGTTGTCGCGCGACTCGCGGGCGGACAGCACGTGCTGGGCCGTTGGCCAAAAACGAAGACGCAAAAGCGCTACGACAGACCTCTTCTACTCAGAGGAATGGAAAATCAACAATCATCACTGCCTATTTTTTTCTTTAATATTCTAGTTGGTTGATTTCTTTTGATACGAATTTCAGATGATACCAATGTTTTCCGTCACCCCATGAGAGAAATTCGCGGGTTGGGCAAACAGAGTCCGAAATATCGAGCGACGGAGCTGCACGACGTCCGAAATTTTGGACGTTCTTATACATCATCTCTATGGGACCCGTGGCCGTTCCGCGAACGAGTCCGAATAATCGAGCATGTCCGAAAAATCGGGGTCCGAAAAATCGGTCGGCGACTGTATTCGTGACATTTTTCAATGTTTCCGTAACGTATTGTATGCATATATACGGGGCATCCCAGCTGTCATGCACCAAGACAAAAAAGAAAAAAAAAAAAGATTATTTTTCTTTACAAATGAAACCAACTGGGTGTTATTTGTGGTTTTTGTTTATTTTTTCGCGTTAGCGTCGCGAAGCAACTGTGGCCACGAATGGCATACATACGTGGACAGGTGGAGAGGGGACAGCGGGAAGGAGTGGGAGAGGGGGGTTAGTGTGCGTCATGGGCCCCCTGTTATTGGCAATTGTGTATACACTAGTGGCCAATATTTTTTTTTCATTGTGCCCAATTGGTTAGATAAGAGTAACTATAGTCATGTTCCAATTAAGAAAGAACAGAAGTCTAGTCTGTCATCTACATATTGCCACGAATCATCTTCGAGAAACTTCCAGGGCAGGCACGAAACGGTACATCTCATCCCGGCGCATGCTGAAGACGAAGCAAGAAGCTTCCAGACACATCGCCTGCTCTCTGGCAAACGCACATGCTGTTTCTAGACTTTTCGGCGCAACGCTTAAATGCTTGTGCGCTCCAAGCTGGAGCATTCATGCTTTGGACTCAGTTGTGTTCAGAGAGCTATCACTCTTGTGCTTTTGCTACCAAGTAGTTTAATAAACCGTTTGCTGTTTATTCGACGACTCGCCGGACCATTTCGTTTCGTCACAATATATGCCATTGAAGATAGGAAGACACAGGGGAAATACTGCAGCTCCACCATGGGGGAGGGCTCACATAGTGTCATGTGGCCATTCGTAACAGCCAATACGGGAGCAGAGTGAGAACGATGGATTACATTATCTGGCGAAGAAGGGGGAGCGACGTCCTACCCGTGGTGCAGCAATATTTTGAGAGCTGACAGACTACATTTCTTTTCCTTCTTAAGCTAAACACAATTATAGCTTAGAGCTATTGGAATGTTGGCTTAATGACAGAGTTATCAATCGGTGATGTTTCCAATGTGCTGTGCTTTGTGATGAATTCTTTTTTTCTTCTAACTGAAACAAAGGCCTCCGAAAAAAGTACAGAAATAAATAGAGAGAGGGGCATGTGGCAATGCGCTGACAGCACTCGGGTGCTTTCTTTTCTTACAAAATGAAGACCTAAGGAGACAAAGCATAAATAGAAATCTCACAGGGGCATCATCATGTGGCCTCTTTTTAAAATTTTGCAGGCTTTCTTTTGTAGGTGAAAACCTTGCAGGCATTCTTTGTAGTAGAAAACAAACCAACACACACACGCACGCACATAAAAGATAATCTGATGGAAACACGTTGGTCAGGAGTTTCTCCGGAACTGTACGGCTTTCCCGCTGACAGGGCAGCCGTCAAGACAATGTGCTGATAGTTAGCTCATTAGCCTTCACTAATTAACTACTCTTTACTTATGCATCGAAAATTAAAGAAAAACTGCTGGCCTCTAGGATACACAACTCCTAGTGACAGTCAGTTGGTGCCATCCTGTCCATATTCCTAATCCTTCCAGCAGGGGAGACCTGATCCCTACCGCTTTACACTGCCTGACCGTAACAACTACAGGCAGAGAAACGTTACATGTAACATCGCAGCACCACTATTATTTAGACCGCAACAAACTCATAGGAAGTTCCATCCTTCAAACAACGCATGTCCCAAAAGGGTTTCCTAACAGCAGGACACTGGATTAGTGCTTGCAAAACGGGTGTACCTGGAAAGTGATGGAATTTCCCCGTTGTAGAATATACTCCTCTAAATAAATGTGATCTGACTATAAAATCCACAGTCGTGCGGGAAAATGCCAACAGTGAACCTGACTAACCTGGACATAGAAATGCAAACACCGAACTTGGACTGACCTAATAATAAACTGACCAACAGGCTGTTACGTTGTGTCCGCCTAGCTAAGCCTAACGGCAGATAAAATGCGGCTTTCATTCTCTAAAACAGCTTAGTCAGACATCGAGAACCTGGGACTTTGAGTGGTTAAATAGTGATGATGGATTTTTAAACACAACGTGTGTCATCTTACGAAGCAATCAAGCATTTTCTTCATTTCGAGGCCGTGAAATCGGGAATTTTGCAATTGCAGGAATATCAAAACCCTCCAAACAATAAAAAAAAAAGAAGAAAGAGAAGAAGTGAGACAAAACTGTACGAATAGGAGACGCAGCTACTCTCCCGCGATGAGTTGCGCTTCTTGCGGACTAGATACATGCTAAGTGTCCAAGAGGCCTGAACTGGAGGCCTGTCTTCGCTTTTAACGGCGCAAGCGGATGATTGGCACAGATTCCTGCTATTTTGCGAAAATGTAGCAGGATGTAGCAGGGTTGGCCCCTTGGCGCAGTTTAGCGCAGCAATCACATCACTGCATATGAAGGTTCTACTGTAACTCTCAGAAAATCACGCAGCACTTACTTCCTCCACTTGTCCTTGTCACTACGGTGACGGACGAAGAATGATGCGGGAGAGTGGACCAGAGTGATGAGCACGGCCGTAAAGCCCTCCCCAGGACCCTTAGGTGCGGGCGACGGTTGCGGCAGTGGCTGCGGAATGGGTGACGTACAGGGAGAAGTGGACTGCCTGGCTACGGCTGCCAGGAGGGCGTTGGCCGCTGTGAGTCGTCCCGTGGAGGACCTGCCTTGTTGCTGCTGCTCAGGGCGGGGGTCCATTTTGGGCTGCACTGCTGCCTTGCATGCGGCGCGCTGCACATGCACAAGTGAGATCTTCTCTGGTGCTGCCTTGCGGGGCATCACGTTTGGAACGTCGACCAGCAACGAGCTGTAACGGGTAGCCGAGAGAGAGGCAGTCAGCTATTATCTTATTCTGTCATCTGCAGGCAAGAGTACTCTCTCTGCGTTAAAAGGCAGCATGTGCTTTTTCCTTTTTCTGGGATGTGGCTGTGGTGCTCTTAAGCAACACCACTTGCTGCCGTGGGAGGTTGTATTGACTGTGAAAAATGAAAGATAAGCAAGACAAAAGTTGACCTACAATTTTAAAGACAAGAAAAACAAAGATTGCCACTTTCTTTTCTGTTCGGTTACGAGTATTTCATCACCGAGAGTGGTCTGCAGTATTTGGCGACACGTCTGAGGTCAATACTTTGTTTTGTTCTCCACAGATTTTCTGTACATTCTGAAGTATGGATTGAAACATAACAAATAATCAAAAACGATTACTTTAAGTACTGTAGTCTGTCGTTTGCGATTCCCCACATGCCCTGCAGGTAGCAAAATGCAATTTTTTGTTTCACATATTGTACCTACTAGTGCCTGCATTAACTATTTCTGGAAAATCCTGCAGCAAATTACAAGGAAACATGTGAAAAACCAGCACATAAGATGTAGAGCAATTTTTTTCCTTTTCCCTTCAGTTTTCATGTGTTGCCAGTTAAAGGGTTAATTGCACCACAAGGCTGAAAATTACAAACATTCTCGACCATCAAATGAATCGAGATATAGCAGCCATGGGGTAGAGTACTGCCACTGGCATAGGTCAGCATTTTCTAAAGAAGTCATTCAACATCACACCCTGGTCGGGTTTCTGCAAAGCCCATCACATCACATCACCATCATAAACCATCACATCAAAAGCCCGTCAGTCAACATCAACTTCAGAATCCATCATATCATAACCCACCATGCAACATCAATTTCAGGATCCGTCACATCATAACCCACCATTCCCAACTCTAGAACCCATCACAGACTTCAGAAACCATAATCAGAATTCAAGTTCAGAGCCCATCGCAGTTTTGAAATCCCCTAATTAAAAAGTTAACAAATTTTAGGTAGTTAGTCATCTTTTTGTTGCACACTTTCTTTGAGAGGGTGTTCGCCTGGCCGCAGAACTCACTGCAAAAACAACCCTATGCAGCCCTTTTTCTTTTTTTATAAACAGGTGAGAATAAATGGCGGCAAAATATTTACGCGTGTGTCAGAGTACCTTCCACAGAAAGCTTTTTTTTTTAGAAACTCTCTCCTGCAAATCTTCTTCCAACATTAGACAAATTGGCCTCAAACATGTGCCACAATAAAATGGATACTGCCACATGACCGAGACAGCAAAATTCTCACAGGCTGTTAACGAGAGTAGGGACATGTTTTTTCGGTACAATGTCATGCTGTACTAAAATAGAATAAACACGCTGTTGAAAATACGTGGTAAAAATATTGTGCCCCTCGCCTTTTCTCAATATTTTTACCCGTACCACAAAGACTGCCGTCTAGCCTACACACTCGCTCAGCTGAATGGTATATGGGAAGTGAAGTGAGTTTGGGGAATGCACTAAATCATTAGTGCACTTTCTGCCGAGCGTCATTAAAAGATGTTGTGTGACCGACAGCACACGAACGACACTAAGTGCAGGTGTCGCTCGTTGAAGGTGACACTAAATTAGTCCGTCTGACAGGGGTATTACACACTCATTATACTATCTTGTTGTTTCCACCTACAAGCACAAAGGAAATTATGAATGAAAGTAATACATAATTACGAATCTCACATTTTCCAAATAAGACACAAATACTTTTGAAGCCATCAATTACATATGATTAACGCCGGTATATATGATTAACCTGGCAAAAAAAGGAAAAGTGTCTAAATGGCTGAACAAACGAGCAAGTGGATATCGATGGGCCAGAGAAACTCACATGGGTCCTGTGCAGCTTGCTAGCTTTTCTTTCACGAGGATAGAGTTGACACAGATGTCTTTATCTCTCTTCCCAGGAATGTAAAGAGACACACTCGGGAGTCTGTCTGGGTTCGAGGCTGTTCATTAAAAAGAAGAGAGGGACCGTTCACAATGTGCATTTCATGCAGCAATAAAGACTAGACAGATGCACTCACCATGTACTTTCATGCAGAGTTCTTGGTTGATGGTAAGCTTAGTCAGCCTGTTCTTTGCCTGCGTCGATGGTTGAGATGAGGGTTTCCGTTAAAAACTGGCAACATTTTTCCAATAGGTGGCAGGAAACTTAGTGCCTGCTGCTACGTTTTGATACAGAGCCCTCATAAAACGGGTTATTTATTACGGGTTATATTGGTATATGTTAGGGCTGTGCGAGTAGCAAAATTTTCGAGTTCGAGTCGAGTTCGAGTAATACCAAATCCCTGTTTCGAGTATCGAGTCGAGTTCGAGTAGTTGGCGTTCCATTAAATGATAGGTAATGTGTAGAAACAGGAAGACAGATATAAAATTTCAAGCTGCTATAGCACCACTTTTTGGCCAACTTCCCCTTAAAAATGTTCTTCTGTGCTACAGTTAACAAAAAATGGAATGAATGAAGATTATAAGAGCTTTATGAAAACAATGTGCCACCTAAGGACAGCATTGCTAAATGAATATTGCAACCATAAAAGATTTAAAAGTTATGGGTAGGAAAACTGGTCTGTCTACAACGTGTGGTTTAACACATTTTTCGGAGGTTTGACAAATATTTTTTTTTGTGGCTGACAGTATCACTTCAAAATATGTTGCTATATAGGAAAATGTAGCCAAATGAATGCCCTATCGAATGATGTAAGTTTCATAAACAAAGCTATCCATGTATTCCTAAAATTGATTTTGGGACACCAAAAAATTGGTGTAACAGCAGAAACCTCATGAAGATATGTCTGTATTTTGAACAAAAATATCAATCTACAAGTTCTAAAATATACAAAACGCGGCAATCTTTGTGAAAAATAATACCTGAAAATATCTGAAAATAAGTTAATGAGTTGTAGAAAATAACGTTAACACTGCATGTTGTTCATGTAACTGAGTGAGAGAGTTCATTGAAGGAGTAAAACGGAAATTAACATCGTAATTTCCGCTGAAAATATTAGTTTCAGGCTCAACTTTCCTGTTGTACCCCTTATTGCTATTTCACCTCTCTTCCATTCGTCCCGGTTGGTTTTGAGAAGGAAGAACAGCAATAGTGCAAGTTATACATGCCCACACATGCAGGACAAATGTCTGATTGTCTAACACCTTCAGAGTTGTTATTTGCGCTGTAACAAACGACATCTAATTCAAATATGCTTCAAATGCGAGTATTGCGCATTTGCGAAAGAGGTCTGCCGCGGGAACGCGACGCCGCAACCAAGATAGAATCTCCACACTGCCTCCTTGGCACAGGGCCAACTTTATAAATCACTACCACAAGGAAAAGATAAAAGTGAAAATGGAACTCACTCTGTAGTGTTTGTAGTATCTAACAAATGTGACCACTTGTCCAAATCTACTTTAGGGACCGAGTAGCGCCGCTCATAAAGCGTCGATCACCGGTGATCGCCTCTGCGCGGTAAGGAAGCGTTAGTACCGGAAATTTTCGTGGTCCTACACAAGGCTTCCAGCCCTTTTCCGTTGTGTGCAGATGCACTTTCTTCACTCTTTTGAGGCAGTTTTATGAACTAGTAGAACCGAAACAGACTGTCCGGCCGAACAAACGAAACTACGAAGTGCGCTGCTCCCATGTCGGATACGCTTCCGCGCGCGAGACGCCTCCATGGCCAGCAGTAGCCAGTTGAAGCCGGTTTGCCATTCATAGCCACTACTCAGTCTGTAGCCAAGTCGAGGTTAGCCGAAGCTAATAGTGAAAAGAAGATGGCGGAATTGTGACAGCGATCGCGGCTGCGCCAAATGCGTGTTTCCAAATGGTGGAATGAATCGTTGTGACAGGTTATATCTTATATGTGATGGATTTTAATGTGGATCTAAATCGAGCTCGAAACTATATCGAGTACTCGAAAGTTGACGAGTCATCATTTGTCGAGTCGAGTCGAGTTCGAGTCGAGTATGAGATCGACTCGACTCGAACTCGAAATTTCGAGTACTCGCACAGCCCTAGTATATGTATTACAGGTTATATATACGGGTTATATATATTAAAACGGGTTATATTGGTCAGGCTGTCCTATGTTTCTACTCAGAGCTTGTTGTATTCGCGGACTGCTACTTGCGGCAACGTTGCTGTGACATCACCACCCAACCACTGATCGGCACTTATGACTCGCTGTGCATCGTCACAGCACTTGTCTGCAATTTTGACTTCAGCTGCTTTTTGACCACCACTTGAAGCTGTCGACAAAGTACCATTCAAACAAAAGTGCCCATTTTTGTAACTATATAAGTAGGGAGTGATTTTTTCGGGTTAAACCCCATTCCGCCCAGTTATTCCCCCCCGAACTGACCTACGACCAATTCGGGTTAAACCCAATTTCTCCTCGAATTCCAGTCACTATGAAATCCTCAAGTGACGTTTCCACTGAAGACGAACAAAGGTCGCCACGTGTAACACATGTAAGAATGGGCCACTTACGTTCCCAGCAATACACCCATGTGTGTCAACACTGTCTATGCCTTCGAGGATTACCGCTGGAAGGTCACGATCTTGCAAAAACAACAACAAAAGAACAAAAAAGATAGTTTAGGAAAGGACTTAATAGACAAGAGGAGAAACAAAAACACCCGATAACACCCGAAGGCACAATTATCGCCCGATTTCTCCCCGAATTACAGATTTTAAAATAGAGCCCGATTTTTACCCCCCGAATCTGAGAAGGGCATTTAACCCGAAAAAGTCACTCCTTATATATAAGCGGGAGCACAAAATCCAACGTTTATGTCAGAGTAGAACTTCCGTGAGATTGCCGGTCGGGATGACGTGAACAATGTCGAATGGTACAAGAAGAATGCCACTGGACGTTCACTTTCGTTGAAAGCACGAAGACATTTTATATATAGCTTTAGATAGAAGCTGCTCTACGCCACATCCCATTAAAGCTCATCGAATAACGTAAGCACGAATAGCGTGTCAGGCTCTGCACCACTTGAGACTGATGACATCTGCTTGCTATGATAGTGTACGTCATCAGCGCTGTCACTATCGGAACTGTGCTGCCCATTACAACATGCCTCATCAACATGTTTGATTGGCAACCCACAACTGTCTTCTAACTCACATCTTGGAAGTCTTCGTACTTTGCACTTGTGAATCAGGTACAAAACTAGTTGAGCAAGCAAAACTGTTTTGGGTAATTAGGGGTGCAGCTTCGGAACTACTGTATTTTTCTTGAATCTAATGCTGGCTTACAACTCTTTTATCCTAGTGGGAGCTAAAATGCATTGTTCCCTATAGCATCCTTACTGGGAACGTCTATTATTTCACTGTATTGTGTTTCGCTCGACTGTATTCAACCTGAAAGTCAGTCCTTCAATTCAAAATTTGAATATATCCTTCCATATTCCATTTGGTATTCGAAAAATCTCAATATTTGCACAGCCCTACGAAGTACCAGAACACTGAGAAAGTATGAGGTTTTCTTTTGCATCTGCAGCAGAATTATTTGTAATGGGTCTCTGCACCTCACCTCTTTTGACCAGGTATCATTCTCAACTGGTTGAACGTCGGCCATGGACACGGGTATGGCCTGGGGTGGCAGCTTCATGAACTGGTCGGGTATCCTGCGAATGCACGAGGCACGCACAGTTTCCCGGCTGCCGTAGTCCACAAAGCAAACATCCACGCGGGTTCCCCCGGGAAGGCCCAGCACACGTGCACGGTACCACCTCTGATCCCGGCTGTTGTAGGCCAAGCATACCATACCTATTTTTGAGATAAGACACATAATTCAATACTACATTTCTTTAAGTAACACGTTAAAAACAGGACTTAAATTTCTTTTTTAGCAAACGGGCAAAACACCAGCGTTCATTCTGATGAGGGATCCTGATATGGGTTCAGAAGCGTCCTGCTTTTCATTTGCGTTAGTTGCCGCGCAGCCGGTGCAGTTCTTAGTATCTTCACATAGCGTGTTTTCCCAAGTTCTGAATGTCAAAAACAGCATGAAAAATTTGACAACACAGAAGAAAGAAAATTTCGAATCCAAACTTTTGCATGTGTGGCACATTGCCCACAATTATCTTCATTATAGTTTCCATGTAGCTTGGCATCACTTCGGCAGACACAACACTAGCAGCCTTTTACAAAAGCAGCCACAGCAGTATATGAAGTAGTAGCTGAGGCCAACAAAAACAAGGAAGGACGAGCAGGGGACCTAAAGGAGCAGGGAAGTGTCACTAATGCTGTCTTAGACTGGTAGCCTCCAATCGCTCTATAACACGCTGGCAAGTGTTTTTGGCTGGTAGGGATGCGGCGCACTGATTGCATTCGGCTGGTCTCGGAGCACTCCAACCTCCACTGTCGAAGTGGTTACATGATCTGGCAGGATTCAGATCACGTGAGTGTGGCTGCTTCTGCTGAGAAACCTTATTGCATGGTTGCTTTCGCACAAGTCACCTCCATGTTGTTTTTATACAACAGAAATTCGGAAATCACGTTTAGTTACATATCTCCTGCTTCCCTGTTCTGAGGGTAACTGCTGTGGGTCGACATGACTGAGACTCCTCTTGGTGGGATTTGGAGTGAGAGGCAGACTTGTGCGTGTGCGTGTGTACTACTAGCATTGTTTGAAATCGTGCTTCACTCGTCAACTAGTCTATCAGAAACCAGCCAATTTTCACTGCACTGCGACTCGTTACTGCGAAATTTAAAAAAAGAAAAAAAAAAGAACCTGAAAAAGCAACCATCAGCTGTTAAATCACAGTCCTTCAGAAGAATTCGCATTAGCGCCGAAGTAGTTGTTTTCTTTGAAACAGACGTACAAAAATTTTGAAGGAAATTTTGGCACAGGGTCACAAATGCCCTGTGAGTAAACATCCTCTTGATGAAGCTGAGGCTAATACGCAGTGACAGTGAGAGGAGGGGAGCACGAGAGATGCCACGCGATTTTCCAGGTAAGGAGGCAAGTTGTCAAACACGTAGTTGTTATTTGGGTGTATCACTTTGTTGTAGGGGTTTGCGAATATTCGATATTCGTACCGAATAACGGTACCGCGCTATTTGTATTAGAACCGAATAGCATTTCAACGAATACACAAACATATTCGAAATTCCGCAAGCTGGCTTCAGCTCATGCCTCTGAGTGTTTGGCGAAGCCTACTTTACAATTCTGCACCTCAAATATATCCTACAAGGTTGCCTCGCCTCATGCTTCTAAGTGTTAGGTGAAGCTTGCTTTACAGATTTGCGCGTGCGGATTTTACGATATCCTGCTAGTTGGCTTCGCCTCATGACTCCGAGCATCAGGCGAAGCCTAGTTTACACTTCTGTCAGTGCCGCGGGGTTGCAGGCATGGTTTAAAAGTGCGTCTTGAGGGATCACTGAAAATTGCCACTTTTGAGAAATATTTTAGTAAATGTTGGCAGGGATATTAAAGTTAGTTTAATTATTTTGAGCTTTGGCTGGACCAGCTATGACGCCATAGAAAGAGGGATCGAATCATACAGACAGCTACATTATGTCTGGAATTATAATTTTCAGGACAATTCTAGCACAAACTCATTCGTCAATGAAATATGTGTATATAGTTTGCAGTCAGTGTCATAAACTACAACTGAGCACCGGGTTTCAATGGAAGCTTTTGCTTACTATTCAGCAATAAGCACAAATTTTTGTGTGGTATTCGACATTATTCGATTCGCTACTATTCGAAGATTTTACTATTCGATTCGTATTCGATTCGAACCCAAAAATCAGCACAGCCCTACTTTGTTGACTTAGTCTCCTTTTGTGTCCGATGCTGAGACTATGTAGGAATGTGCGTTACCTACTTCAAACTTGTTTCCCCCGTATTTAAGGCATAACCAATTCCCGAAGGACTAGGATTCCAGAACGGGAAAGTCTACTACTACGGGAAAGTGAGGAAGCCAGGAGCATATGCAGACCTTAGACCTACTTGCAATAACACATAGATGAATGTTATAAAAGTCAAGCTTCACATTTACTCGTGTACTGAACACGCACCCCAACTTGAGCACCGAAAAAGCTGGTGCATTTTTGTTCCTCACATATTAAACGCCCCCCCGACTTCACTAGGACAGCCGTATCGTACAGCGCGTCCATTCATATCGTGCAACTAAGAAGATGAGTGCGACTAAGAGAGGAATATTTCCCTTGATGGAATGGAAGACAGCTTGGTGTGGTAGCACTGCGGCACGAGGAAGAATCGCAACCTTCGATTCCTGGGAGATTGCCACTGATATCTCGGAATAAAACGGGAGTTACAGTGCCACTCCACTTATCCATTTGGGGAAAACAGCGTTCATTTTATTTAGTTCGTGAAAAGAAGGTACCTCGAGGGTTCTATACGCGAAATTTCAATCCTGCTTGCGAACATTGCGCATTTCTATCATTTTTTTGAAGATCTGCCGACCTCCACTAGTCTCGATGACGCGAGGAGCACGTGACGTCATGTGTTTCCCAGAAATCAATACAGATTTAGATGAACTGTTCTTTTTCTTCTTTTTTGTGCACTGCACTAGAACGCAGATTTTTAAAAAAATGTTTTCTTAATTCCTATACGATTTTGTAACTTAGATTGTGACACATAAACCACCTGGAAGGAATCCAGCAGCACTAACAATAACAATGGTGCCGTGACGTTACACGTAGGGTTTGTCTGCCCAGTGCGACATGCTGCACGTGCCGCAGGCTAGGGCTGTGGATAATTTAGACCACCTGGGATTCTTTTGATGTGCGCCAGAAATTTCCAACACACGGTGCTGGAAGAAATGTCTACCTTCTCCACATCGCTACCGTCCTCGGCTGGGATCGGGCCCGCGATCTTGAGCTCAGCAGGCCAACACATTACAAATACTTTACTAACACGTTACTAACACGGCCCTAACAGCTGGGATGATTTCATCACATCACATGTAACTCTGAAAGGAAACTTGCTTCACTTTAAAGTCCATACCCATTGGCAACACCACAGGGACAGAGCGATGTGTCGAAGACACTGCGGAATCTTACGTCGCACCATTTCTAACTGGGTACAGTCACCGACCGCTTTTTTGGACATGTTGGATTATTCGGACTCGTTCGCAGAACGGCCACGGGTCCCATAGAGTTGATGTATAAGAGCGCCCAAAATTTCGGACTCTTTGCAAAACCAGCAAATTTCTTTCTTGGGGTGACGGAAAATATTGCTATCGTCCAAAATTCGTATTGAAAGAAATCAACCAACTAAAATATTGAGGCAAAATAATAGGCAGTGATGATTGTTCATTTTCCATTCGTCTGAGTAGAAGAGGTCTGTCCTGGCGCCTTTGCGCCTTCGCCTAGCACGTGCTCCCCCCCCCCCCCCCCCCCCGCGAGTCGCGCGACAGCGCTGTGAAGCGAGCTTCACCTAAAGCACGCATGCGTTAGGCGAAGCCGACTTGCGGACTTGATGACGGCGGTGCCTCTGACAGTGTGCATTGACGAAATGTCGTTTCGGGAAATAGAAGCTGATGTTATCAGGCAGAGCTGGAAGCACGTTAAGGAAAGCATCGACAAATTTTTTCCAGCCTACTAGGGCTTAGTAAAGCTTATTTTGAAGCGAAATTCGTTTTTTCGGACTGCTCGATTATTCGGACTTTTGCGCGATCCTCGCCGAGTCCGAAAAATCGGACGGCGACTGTAATCAACCAACGTAAATGACTTCTCACTGCGCAAAACATGTTCTTATACAAATGAGGGAACACACAAGAAAACTTACCAACTTGAGGTAAGTAAATAGATTCCCCTTCACTTTTCTTCGTCTCACAGTGCACCTGCAGATCAGTCGACATCTTTTCCAAGTAGGCTAGATTGCTGCCACACTGCAAGATTAGAGGAGTGTGTGAATCCTAATGCTCGTGACCATGTAAGGTGTGCATGTTGTTCTGAGACATCGAAGGAAGTGGGATCTTGTCAAGACAACAGATGGTTAACAGTGAGCTGGAGCTCGCAGTTTCTGTGTGATTTTCAGAATGCAAGAAACTCCAAATGCCTTGCTTTTTTTTTCTGTTACAACAATGCAACCAGACATTATATAGAAACTACAGCAGAAATGGCAGATGGCGAAATTTTCGTCAACAATCGGTGGATACGGGCAGACTTTTTAGCATTATACGCGGTTGCACCCGATATTTAACAGTTAATTATATACAGTCAACCCTCGATTTATGAACACCCTCAGTTCCCGGAAAAATCGTTCATAAATCGAGGGATTCATAAATCGAAAATTACTTTAAGTCAGTACGATCGAGCTGACGAAACAGTATTTGCGAGTTGGGATTGTGTTTATAATGCAATATATATTGTAATTTTGCTTTCGACCATGCCTTCTGCTTTACACTTGGTCGTCCTTAATGCGTCCCCGGAAAACCCGTTTGTTGTTCGGATTTCGAGGGGTTAAAAACTGAGGGTGCAATTCCAGGAAATAAGTTTGTCCGTTCCGGCGTCATTCATAACACCACGGAATAATTCATTTGAAGATATTTGTTGACCTCGGAACGATCCGTTCATAAATTGAGGGCAAAAAACGCAGGGGAAGTCCTAGTTGGTTCCCAGAAATTCCATTCATTATTCGAATATCGAGGTTCATAAAACGAGGGAAAAATGCATGTAAAAATTTTGGTTCCTCGTGCTCATGTTCATAAAACGAGGGAATTCATAAATCGAAGGTTCATAAATCGAGGGTTGACTGTAGTTATACTTATACATTATCCAGTTGAGCTATAACAGCTCCTGAAAATTTCAAACGCCATACATCACATTTCGTCGATTTTTCGGACATGGCTTGCCCTCAGCATGGGCCCACCCAGCAACCATTCTGAATTGTCGCTGTCACTGTGGATATGACCTGTATCCTCTATCTCGTTTTTAACTGCATCCTGTGGCTGGCTAGAGATATGAGATATGAGAGGGATATGAGCTGTGCTTGTCTAGTTCTGCTTTCCTGCCACGGTCACGGCCACCATTTGTTAATCTCTCCTTTGCTTTCAGTGCGAGTGCTCCTGATGCTACCTGATATAAAGCTTAGCGATCTTGGCCCACGATAACAAAATGATCTTGGTCTGAAGTGATTAAGTCTTTGAAAGTTGGTGTAGAATAGCGTCAATATAGCTGTTTTGCTGTATCCTTGGTGACTTGTGTAACGGAGGCCTGGAAATACCCGCTGCTGTGACATTTGAGAACTTCCAACTGCATGGACAGCTGAGCCCTTTGCTGAACTGACCAATGATAAGATAGTTTAGCAAGTGCTTGATGGAGCGAAAAGCAGGATCAACGCCGAGGGAGGCTTGCCAGATACAGTGTGGCAGTCAAACTTGGAACTGATGAAGTAAGTACTTTCTTCGGAGTACAGTGACAAAATGTCCCTTGGTGAAGTACAAGCAAATGTGATCTCTTGGAAACCGAGAGCGTTCATCAGTAAAACACTCACAAGCTTTTCAGGCCAATGAACTGAATAATGATGGCAATTGATGCTCTGAGGTTTGACTGAATAAAGTTGAGTAAAGTTCCCCGTCGAGACAAAAATGATCTGTCGGCGACTGTATATGGCACAAGCAACTGTGTCTGAGTTTTTCTCAGTAAATTGCATCTGCATAATTACAATCTTGAATACACTCTCATCTCAACTGAAGCTCTGTATGCAATAAGGAAATAGGGAAGTAGAAAAAAAAAATGACAGAGAACTTCAAGTAAACATATGCTAAGACAATTGCATGTCGTATTACGTAAACAATGCCATGAAACATTTATAGCGTACATGTATGTGTCTATTCCAAATGCATGTGCTGTTATCATTCTTTTAAGTGTTTGAAACATTTCTTTTGCAGCTACATGCGTACCGGTCTTTAGATGCCATTACAGCAAAGATACCGGAAAGAGGATAAGTGAACTTGCATCGTTATTGCATACAGAGGATACATAGCATGCAATTTGCCTTCAACCCCTGCCTTCCGTCACACGTGCTCACCTCTTGAATGTAAAGTTCATGAGGGCTCTTCACCGCAGACACCAGCACACTAAGCACCTGGCCTACGTGAAACTCAGTAGGGGGATAGTACTGGCGCCGAGGAACAGATGAATGCCGAGCTGCAACAGAAATGGAGCTCAGCTTCTTCTCCCTTTGATCTTATATGAGAGAGGCATTCAGCATGCACAACAGTCGGCGCATAGCCAATTATGATTAGAGCCTGCAACTTTAGGGTTTAACCTGATTCTTCCCAAAATTTGCACCCCAAATCGAAGGTTTCCTTTTTGCAGTGAAACCTGATTTTTACCCAGCAAATTGCCCTCAATGAGAAGTCTGCAGGAATGCACACTACGCTTGTTTGGCAGCAAATGCAGTTGCATCACCATTTGTACCAAACCACTACAGTTGGTTTGAGTAACCAGAGCTCGATTTCTCCCCGAATTCGCATGAATTTAGAGTACATTTATTTACCTGGTTTTTACTACCTGAATTTATAAAAAAAATATTTCTCAAAAACTTCAGGTTCTAATTATGATCCGTAGCAAGCTGGGTCTGATTGGCAGATGCTCACAATTGAGCTACAAATGTTGGCACTGGAGAACGCTAAACATTGCACATTCAGCATAGCTGTTTAAATGTGGGAAGCTTCTTTATTATTTTCCACCTGATATTGCCCCAGCAGTTTATCCAGAATTGCAAACATGGAGGTGTAGCAAAAAAAAAAAAAAAAAAGGGGGGTGTTGGGGGGGGTGTCGGGTGTCTGGATAAACTACTGCATCGCCCTCTTTTACAGCTCCTGAGATAAAGCCTTATTTTTACACCCCCCCCCCCCCAACCAACTAAAAAAAAATAAAAAGAAAAACACAAGACCCCCCAATCATAATGTCATGTCTTCTGTACAGGTCCCAAATCTGTGAGGCATACTGCAAGATCTGACAGGCCGGTCTCACATACATTTTACACACAATTAATCCGACTCCCTGCGAGGCTTTGAGTGAGGAATTTGAGTGCGGAGAAATCGTCGATTCTACCCAACCAATTTGTACTCAAACTTGTGGTTGAATGGCAACTGGTAGAGTGCATCTGCATTTATTCGCAAAAGAAAGCCTATAACTGGAACTAAAAAATAAAAACTCGACAAAGTTTCATGTGGAACTGCTCAGTCTGGCATGGTGATTACTCCTCGGCTGCAATGTAGCAGACAGCTTCAATGAACTGGATACCCACAAGAGGAACTGTGATGTCTGCAGAGCCACAAGTACCAGGGGCGCAACGTCAGAGTTAGTTTAGTGCATGCCACAGGTTGAAACTCGTGTCACATCTCGCATATATTCCGTGCACTGTGGGAAAACTCTGTCCACTAACCACATAATATACAGGGTGTCCCAGAAAATGTGTCCTTGAATTATAATAAAAAACTATGCCATGTAGAATCATGCGGTCAACGACATTTATTCTTACTAGGTGTTTGCCACCTCCTGATGTGAAGGTCATGTAACTAAACCTTGATTTTGTAAATATTTGCGAACTCAACTCAGAAATTTGCCAAGTAAAGGTCACTTCACTACCACACCGATATGAAGAGCGTGCCGAATTTGCTCAAATTCGTGATAACTGACAATGATATTCAGGAGCTATCCCATCAGAAAAAATAGCCAAACGTCATGCTCTTCGGAGCACCCAAGCATAACGTGCGACGACTTTTTGAACGCAATCGCTGACAGTCTGACGAAAGGAGGTCGCAAACCCAGCCCCCAAAGTGACAGTAGAAAAAGCGACAGTTCCCAATATTGGGAGAGATGAAGCATGAACCCAGTGGAAGTCGGATGTGATAAGCCATGCCTCTGTGTTATCTCTTTCTACGATGCCGGTGTGGGCTGGGTTTCAAACGTTCCTTTGTCCGACTGACAACGATTGCTCTGAAAAATTTGTCGCATGTTAACCTCTGGGAGCTCCGTAGAGCATGATGTTCGGTTAGTTTTTCCGATGGGGTAGCCCGTCAATATCCCTGTCAATTATCATTAATTTGAGTAAGTTCGGCACACCCTTCACACTGGTGGAGTAAAAAAGTGATTTTTACTTGGCAAATTTCCGAGTTCAGTTTGCAAAAATTTACATAATTACACTTACGTTACATGACATCACATCAATATGTGGCAAAAACTTAGTAAGAACAAATGCCGTTGACCGCATGATTCTAAGTGGCGTAGTTTTTTTTAAAATTATAATTCAATTATACGTTTTCTCTATAATCTTCCATTACTGTTCTGCCCGCTTCCTAGTAGGAATACAGGGTTTCTTCAGTTCAAGGACGCTTACTTTGTCTCCTATTGTCTGGAAGGTGGTAGGACGCCATTTCCGAAAAAACAAGAGCATCCGATACAGAAGTCCAGTCATCATAATCTGCGTCCATGAGGTCCACAAAGAGGGTCTCTGGCAGCCGTTCCACCTCCTGCAAGCACCATCCCAGCATAGTTACAGGTTAAAATTCCCCAATGTAGGACTAAAAAAAAAAAAATTAAAAATTAAGTAAAAAAAAAAAAGTTAAAATGAAAACCCACAGAGGAGTACCTCTTGCTGTGGATAAAAGTGATAAAAAGTGATAAAAAACTAACATACTCGCTGGAGGATTATGGGACTTTCGGCAGCTACCTTCTGGAAACTGTTGCCGCCATTTATGCAAAGTACCACGCACCGCTTGATGCTGTTCAGTACAATGTTATCAATCTCACAAACAGCAAGAAGCCGTTTATAATAACAAGTTGCTTTCAATAAATAATTAAATATTGATTTTCATATTGCCTTTCATAACATCTGCTTTTCCCATGAAGGAACACACATCCCGCAGGAGCATCATGCGATGTAGCTCGGCCCACCGAACACAATATCAATCGTAAAAAGATTGATTTTGCAATAACTGTTAGCATAGCTGAATACTGGTTTTATTTGGAAAATGATGAACAAATGTGAAGAAGGCACTGTGAGTCCATTTGTGTCATCTTTGCACTCCTTCACCATGTTCCAGGTAAACTAACATGCTTTGGATCACCCAGCAGGTTTTATTGTATAATAGGCGTTTTTTTTATACTAGCATATTCGTTTTGCAAAATTTTTGCATAGGAGCTAAAAATTAGGCAAGATAAAGTTGCTTACTATGCATTTTTCATTAGTGTACATGTTTTTTTGCACAACGTTCACATATACTACAACATCCCAGCATGAGTGCATGACATGACATGCTGACCTGGAGCTCATGCTCTCAAATTGTTTCATTTGTGTTCGTCTTGGCCATTAATCGTTTTAGTATTTGTTGTAGTAACTGAACGATATACAACGTTTTCTCGAATATATGGCTACGTTTTTTTTCTCCAAAATCCAGTGTATCAAAGTCGGGGGGTCGTCTTAGATTCGAATATGCGCCCACAACGAGGTCAAGGGAGAGGCAGGAGCAGGTGGCAGGATCAGCCAATAGTGCAGCGCAACCGATATCACGTGTTGCGGTGTCAGCGTGATGCAAGTACGGCAATACGCCCACATTGGGGATGGCATAACGGCCATCACGGCGTTCATTCACTGTCATGACGTTGGTCTCCTGTGTTTCGACGAAAAGCTAACACTTTCGTGAATACAGAAACAATGTAGTGGCGGCAAATGTTACAAGGTGGCTAAAACAACAGGGAGAGATCACGAATTGTGCGAGAGCAGTGAATTTTGGACGCTTGGTGCAATGTGCCTGACGACATTGTCGTGCACGTTGTTAAGAAATGAGGTTTGTCTAACACTTTGGACTAGGGGTGTGCGAATATTCGAAATATTCGATATTCGTACCGATTCGAACCGAATAACGGTACCGCGCTATTCGTATTCGAACCGAATAACATTTCATCGAATACTCGAATATATTCGAAATTCCACAAGCTGGCTTCAACTCACGCCTCTGAGCGTTTGGCGAAGCCTACTTTACAATTCTACGCCTCAAATATATCCTGCAAGGTTGCTTCACCTCATACTTCTGAGTGTTAGGTGAAGCTTACCTTACAGTTTTGCGCGTGCGGATTTGACAATATCCTGCAAGTTGGCTTCGCCTCATGTCTCCGAGCATCAGGCGAAGCCTAGTTTACACTTCCGCCAGTGCCGCGGGGTTGCAGGCATGGTTTAAAAGTGCGATTTGAGGGATCACTGAAAATTGTCACTTTTGAGAAATATTTTAGCAAATATTGGCATTTCATCAATGAAATATGTGTATGTAGTTCGCAGTCAGTCTCACAAACTACAACTGAGCACCAGGTTTCAATGCAAGCTTTTGCTTACTATTCAGCAATAAGCACACATTTTTGTGTGGTATTCGACATTATTCGATTCGCTACTATTCGATTCGTATTCGATTCGAACCCAAAAATCACCATTCGCACAGCCCTACTTTGGATGGAACAGAGGGCAAATGAGCTGTGGGCAGACAACGACAAAGAAAACAGTAGCTAAGAAAGAGACAATGAATAAATGGTGCATTGATTCCAACTGCTATACTGCCTCCCAATACATACCTGTTCACTTTTTTTTTCCAAATTTATGTACCCTGAACTCGGGGGTCGCCTTAGATTCGAGAAAATATAGTAGTCAACCCTTAATTCATTGTATAATTAATTGCTTTTTGCTACACATTTACTGTTTTGCTTTACACTACAGCGTTCCATTTTCATATAATGAGATCCCCAGCGAAAGAAAGAAGGATGGGCGTGTTAATGGGTGATGTTACCTTGAGAATGAGATTCTTGTTAACTGTGAGCCTTGCAAACATCCCTATGGCACTCTTCCGCCATGTCCTCTCCTATAAAACAATGTTTTATAAATATAGGCCAGTTACAAGATGACAGCGGTATGCTTACCCCCTGAGAGGGAACCAGGTTGTAAAGTGAACACTTTATAGCCATGGGTGGGAGGGCCTTGAACTCCGGCTGCATGAGCCTCAGCCTGTGTCAAAAAATGTGCAACTTGGTACATGAAGCTTACAAATATACAAACGGAGTGAATAATGATTAACCCTATCAGTTATAACAACACATTGGGTGTAACTAGGGTTTCTGGTTTTCCACAATTACATTTACTGAAATTCAGCGGGACAAGAGAAAATGCCAATTTTTTTTTAAGATGGTGGCTTTTGGAAAGAAAGACATTTCCAGAACACAATGAAGACAAGGCATGGGGAGCAAGGTGCCATTTTCCTGTTCAAGCCTTTTTTAAAGGCAGAAGCAACCTGCAAGACACATACATAAGTTTTGCTGTTTGGAAACAAGCTATTTGATGAACTGGACTTGTGCATGCATACCAGTAATGGCCCGTACTGAAAGGTTTTGAGTTTCCCAACTCTCTTCTGCTGAAACGTTAACCCCTTTCAAACACAAGCGACAAGCACATGAGTATGTGAAACTAGAAATCATTGTAAAAAGTGACAAATGTTTGTTGACAAATCAGATTGAACCGTATGAGCCAAATATCCACATATCTGCAATAATTACGGTATCTGCTAACAATAGTAATAGACTTTAAGCCCCGCAGGTGCGCAAGAACTTGCTACAAACCCCACAGGGGTCCCACAATCGGGACCATACCATTCGGTAACGCAGTAATGCTACCTGCTCACCGTGTAGGAGGGATCGCCTCGGAATTGCCATAATCGTAGTAGAATACTTCCACCAGATTTTTTCCTTGCTGTAGAGATGTCGCATCTACAATGTCTACCGTGCTGGGCTGAGTGCGCAGAACTCTGCAGCGGTACCAATTGTTGTCCATGCCAAACTGGGCCAAATATATGCTCCCTACAGGGCAAAACAGAGACCAGTATTAATGGATATTGATATCAGTGTTGTGAAATGCGAGCCGTGTCAATAAAATTTCAAAATGAACCATTCGACGAGATTCGCACAGATTTGTAAAAAGAGGAGAAGGGTTTGTTCTGTCGAGTTTATTATTGTTATTGGAGAAGAGTAACAACCAGGAGACATTAATATTGATACTCAGTATACAGTAAAACCCGCGGATAGCGATATCGCGTATAACGATATCCCTCGTAAAACGATTGTTCATGATTTTACCGTCAAAATATACATTGTTTCTATGGGGAAACGACCCGCGTATAGCGATGGAGACCGCGGTTCCGAGTACTCGTATAACGATGTTGGGCGCTGTGCCTTGCGCGTAAACTCGCGGCGAAAATTGCCGCGATAAGATACAGTAGAATCTCGATGATACGAATATCATGGGGTAGCGGAAAAAATTCGTATAATCCGAAATTCACATCAAATCAAACCAAACCAAATTAAACCAAAATAAACCAAAATAAAAATTGAGGCAAGAAAATAGACAGCGACTGTTCATTTTCCAATACTGTCAGTAAAAGAGGTAGGTGGTAACGCTTTTTTGTCTCCGTATTTGGCCAATGCTGCTCAAATTCGCGAGATGATTCAAAAGGCCTAGCACATGCTTTCCACCCGCGAGTTGCGCGACAGTGTTCTAAAGCGAGCTTCACCTAAAGCACACAGGCGTTAGGTGAAGCCGACTTGCGGAATGGTGACGTGTAGTGTTGCCAGAAGTTGTCCTGCTATGTTCCCTGGTTCCCACGAGTTCTGATCGCTGCTTTCCCAAGCCAGTGCGATGTCACACCGGTTCGCGTTTTTTTTTTAGCATCTTTCTTTTTCTTTTGCTACACGCGGGATGACACGCGACTTTTCGGGGACGCGCTATTTACGTCATCCCTCGTTTAACGATGTATCCCGTATAACGATGGAATTCGCGATTACTGTCAGTGTCGTTATAAGCGGGTTTCACTGTAACATCGATACTTTATCATACTGCTACCAGGGTGCACTGCCATGAACTGTTTGGGACACGGTTGTCTAAAATCGCCAGCCTGATGCAGAGCAAATAAATAAGTTTTAGTCCCCTCCTTTTACTGACCATCCACTCCAGAACAAACAAGGACTTATTTCATTTTTGAAGTCACCCACCGCCTTTTTATGACCTGTGACACTTACCAACTTGTATAGCATCTTCATAGGAGCTCAGCTTTGAGCCAGGACTGACGCAGTAGTCATTGATGTCCTTCTGCATTTTGCGAAGTTTGGAAACCATGTGGCAGAGTTGAACGTAAAAGTGACAAGGATCCCGGATGTGCGACACGACAACCCTCTTGTTGTTCACTGGGAAGAGAATGAGGTGCCAGGTCATGCATTAGAAGAGCAAGGAGATGACATTTAAAATCATCCAAAACCCTTCTTGATGGGGAATGAGACAGGTATTTGTACATGCTATGTTGCCAACAGTGATAATTTTTCAAAAGTTACTTGCGCTACAAAGCTGCGCTAAAACGAACGGCTGCAAACCGACTGAAAATATTTACAGCACTCCGTCGTACTGATGCTTCCCGTTAAACATAAAATGCATCCCGTCAAACGTACGGCATGCATATGGTGGGGTCACCGCAGTGTTACTACAACCAGTATGCTATGCATGCCCCAACTTTTCACAATGGAGCTTCCTCATTGGCGAGGAATGCGAAATGTCACCAAGCTCCAGTTCCTGGACGTGTCAGTGTACAGTGACGTCGAGTGGCAGTCCGCTGGAGCCTTGTGATGTAGTCAAGCGATTCAGGGAAGGAGGCAGAGTCACACGAGTTATGCTTTATGAACAGCATTGTCTCTCGGCAGTTACAGTCGATAGAGATAAGGAAGTTGCACATTTGCATGTTGTGAGCTTTGTTCTTTAATGAGGGTAATATCTCGAAAATGTTCGGCAGTCTGTTCACTGCTCCTTTAAGTCATCAAGCAGATGATCACAGGTGGCACTGCACAATATTTTTGCTAAATACTAGTGTCTCATCACTTCATAAATTAAACTTACAAAATTGCTTTGAAAAATAAGAGGTTGACCTGTGTTAGTCCGGGGGTGGAATATGTTTATTATAAGAGAGGGAATTAGCCATAGGATAGTCAGCTTGTTATTCCTCCAAAAAGAAAAGAGATAAGAGAAACACTATGAATCAAGGATATACAGTAAAACCTTGTTATACTGTATATTCGTTAATCCTCGTAAATTCGGATCGCACATGATACACGAAGGTGTTCGAATTACCTGAATGTTGAAATATCGAAAGGACAACAAAATACAAGGTGTACTTGCTGTTACGCAAGGTACCTCTACTTTGAAAAGGAAGAGGTGTATGCTTTCGAGAGCAGAACTGTGCTGTTGCAGCAAGTGTCATTACTGCTGTCAAATACTCGACAGCGCTCAAGCAACCTCGTCCCAGTGATGCATACCCCCAATTGCAGGTACGCAGCCATCCAAAGGCGCTTTCGTTTGCCTCGGAACCTCTCACCTTCGACGGCCTCGAGGATCTGTGTCTCGTTCCTTACATATGTTGCCAATGTACTGCTCTTGACGTCCTATTTCTCCATTACTTCTGGTCTAGGGAGGACATCCTTCAGGACTTATTTCCATTTTCATCTCATCCATTGTCAAATATTTTAAGTCGATCCAAATATCGAATCGAATGGGAGAAACAATATTGAATATCAAGTCGAATACTACACATTCGTGCAAATTTTACAATATGTGGCTTTCGCACTTAAAAGCTCGCAATTTGTAGCCCGTGGCTATGGAACCTGATGCATGGAAGCATCAGGAGAAGCACACTTTTGGGGAGGTGTCGAATATTCGCCAAAAATATTGGACAGTCGATTCGTGAATCGAATATGTAGTTCTAGCGTTTGATATTCGATTCAAATTCGAGAACTTGAATATTCGCACACCCCTATGGTAACCATAGCGTACTGCGCCCACTATTTTTAGTTGTAGAGTGGCTTCATCTGTTGTCATTTTTCTGATCGTTCTTCATGGCCACTGTTTGCGCTGATGCACTTCCTTCCTACGTGACTGTATGAATTATTCGGTGTGCACCCAGCTGCTTCTAAATTAACAACTTTTTTTGCCATAGACTATTATAGATGCATGGCTAGTCCGAATTATCCGAATTAGTGGGGGTCAAGTTAGCACAGTTTTACTGTATATATGTACAGCTGACAATACACAGAACATATGAGAGAACATCAAACTGAAAATTATCATTGGGGCCCCCCCGAGACTTTATGCACAAAAATCTTTCAAAATATGCATTGAAATATCCGTGCAAATACGTATGTGGCACAAAACATCTAAATATGCAGAAATATCATGATACCAGGAGTTTTGTTCCGGAAGCTTTTACATGCCTTGGAACTGTATATGTACCCAAATTGCCCGAAAAAGATCTACAGTAAAACCCGCGGATAGCGATATCGCGTATACAGATATCCCTCGTAAAACGATGGTTCATGATTTTACCGTCAAAATATACATTGGTTCTATGGGGAAACGACCCGCGTATAGCGATGGAGACCGCGGTTCCGAGTATTCGTATAACGATGTTGGACGCTGTCCCGTGCGCGTAACCACGCGGCGATTTTCGCTGAGATAAGATACAGTAAAGTCTCGATGCTACGAATCTCACGGGGTAGCGGAAAAAATTCGTATCATCCGAAATTCACATCAACAGAATTAAACCAAAATAAAAATTGCGGCAAGAAAATAGACAGCGGCTGTTCATTTTCCAATACTGTCAGTGAAAGAGGTAGGTGGTAACGCTTTTATGTCTCTGTATTTGGCCAATGCTGCTCAAATTTGCGAGATGATTCAAAAGGCCTAGCACGAGCTTTCCACCCGCGAGTTGCGCGACAGTGTTCTAAAGCGAGCTTCTCCTACAGCACACAGGCGTTAGGTGAAGCCGACTTGCGGAATGGTGACGTGATAGTGTTGCCAGAAGTTGTCCTGCTATGTGGTCTGGTTCCCTCCACGAGTTCTGATCGCTGTTTTCCCAAGCCACTGCGATGTCACACAGCTTCGCATATTTTTTTAGCATCTGTTTCATTTTCTTTGGCTACACGCGGGGTGGCGCGCGACTTTTCCGGGACGCGCTTTTAGGTCAGCCCTTTTTTAACGATGTACCCCGTATAACGATGGAATTCGCGATTACCGTCAATATCGTTATACGCGAGTTGCACTGTACAAGTGAAAACAACGCACATGCCTTATTGGCAGTTTGAACGTACTTTCGAACGTATTTTCGAACGTATGTTTGAACACACAGAACATACATACTACCTTCTGTGTGAAATATTTCTTTCGGGATCCGCACGTATGGACGTTTTGTGTGAGAAGGACATATATTTTTTTCACGAAAATCTGCGATGGTCGAACCACGCCATTGGGACGTTTGAGCTGGAATGACCCTATAAACCGTGTAGATGCTGAAAGATCTTTCAGCAGGTATAAAATGACTGCAGACAACAGACCGCATCAGAGGAGAACACAAGATAGCATGTATGTAATGCTGAGCCACAACAGTGCTTTGAATCTGTAATTTTATAAAATATGTTTTGTTGTCACATTATTGAAGAAAATAAAGAGTTTCCAGTTTCAGCCGTTGTCTGCTCGCAGTGGAAAATCGTGGAATTTGCAAGTCGGTGCCGCCGAATTTTGAATCCGCCACAGCAGAAAACCGAGGGCCTCACATATCTTACTACTTACACATATCGATAAGAGTGCACTCAATAAATATGCATTTTGCATGAACTAACGGACCCTGAGAATAAAAAATCTTTGTTTTACTATATCTTATACAAGTTCACATATTTTTACAACATGCACTTGCCATGGCAGCACGATTACTGTATAAGTAGCAATTTTCTCAAGGACTTAATTTTTGTGAATTTCACGAAAGCTATTTTTCTGCGAAATTAAAGTCCAGCGAAGTAATTGACACCCCTAAGAACTCCACAGTGCAGGATCAATCTACGGCAAAGTATTCCCAAAATGTGCCACCGTCCGAATTCACGAATTATTACGACCGCAATATTTAGCACTTGTACAGTATGCAGAAGACCCAATTTGCGTGCGAGAACTCGCTTCCGTCAGTACTCACAAGTGTCATGACTTTCTGCAACATGGCCGTTGTCTTCGCTGGTCTGGCTCGCCGACACTTGAGAGCTATCCTCAGTAGTATTATTTTCGTAATACGAGGAAGATGACTCCGTATCTGAGGGAGAAATGAAGATGAGTGTACAGAGAAAGAGAGAGGAAGAGAGAGAGAGAGAAAGCAAGCACGACAATACAGGAGGCTCACCAGTATCGTCCCCCTCACCAGCAATGTAATCTTCGGGTAGGTCTCGCAGTGGCACTATATTTAGCCTGGAAAATGAAAGGCACTCGTGGCTATAGTAATGTTTTCAGTGCTTCAATTACCGTAATTTCACGCGTATTAGCCGCAGCTTATGCGCAATTTTTTTTTCCCACGGGCGCTCTGCGGCTCATCCACCAGTGCGGCTCATCTGATGACTATTTTTTCCTGGTATTTTCCCCATACGCCCGTTTTAATGAAAGGGCCGACAGTGTCCCTGGAATAGCACTGCCCTGCTGATGCACAAACAGTGCGTAACTTGGATGGGTCCACATTCGAGCAGATTAATCTTCCTGGTGCATTCCCCCAAGCAGCTTTAAGGAAGGTGGTGACAGTGATTCACGTCTTCTGGAAGATCACTGACCCATCAATCAATGAAAAAACGCCCAACAAGTGCACAATCCGATCTTGGTAAAACTCTAGAGCTGACCCCGGAGTATGGGCCACAGGGTTTATGGCCTTCCCTATGGTCTCCTTTGTCGCACAAATCAGTCGTCTCGTATTGCCCGCGGCTTATCTGCGAGTGCGGCTTATCTGCCAGAAATATTTCAAAGCTTTCCTAAAAACGCGTCCTGCGGCTTATCTGCAGTGCGGCTTATACGCGTGAAATTACGGTACTAGCAGGCACGCATCATTCTCTTTTTCTTTTTGACCCTTGCATGTAATAGACTAAATGATATGCAAGATATCTGCTTAAAGGTTTAAAGGAGCAGTCTAGAGGCACAAAACTTTGTTTCTGTTTTTGGTCGGTATGGAATGTTAGGCGCCCGAAAACAGTTTTCCCACAACTAGTGCAACCGTAGTGAAATTGGGTCACCTGCAAAATCCCCCCGAATCTCCCTCCTTCATCTTCACAATAGACAGGGGCGGATCTAGGATTTTTCCGGGGGGGGGGGGGGGGGGGGCGCTATGGACAAGTGCCAGGTGCATGCCGGGATTGGTCCATTGAACCCTATGGCTATTACTCTTGTGATCGCTATCTTATTTTGTCGGGCTGCATATATGCTTTGTTTTTCAGAAAACATGATATAAATCAGATAGCGAATAGAAGTCAATAGAGGTCACAATGTTCGTAGCAGACGGTTTTTTCTACCAAGAAATTGGGGGGGGGGGGGGCTCTCTGCCACAAGCGTCACACACCAGAGTGGGTATGGTCTGCTGTTGGAGCGCTCCGACCTGTCACCGTGTCAGCGATTTTGCAAATTAGCAGAGCTGCAGTGAAACAACTTTGGACAGAAATATTTTCTGAGAATGCTTTTCACATATTGCTTTACAAGATGACAGCAGTTTTTTGCCATGTTGGATACCCCTTTAATGCTCCTTTAAGTCAGCGTACACCGGCAAACATCCACAAGTAAATTTGAAGCGTTCTCAAACATTCCAAAATGCTATTTCGACTAATGTAGTTGCTGATCCATGCCTCTTTAGATCTGCTGAAAAGATCTGGACCTTGTGTATTATTAGTGAAGGCAAAAAATTGTGATGCAACAAAACTGCGAATCAAGAAGCAAATACAGACATCTGGCAAGAGCATTGAGAACAAAAAGTGGCATGATGTTGGCATACTTACTTCTCAAGCATGGCAAACTGTACATCACCGTAACACTTCAGAGCACCTGGCAGAGCAGGATCAAATTGCATCCTATCCCAATGAGAGAGAAATTCAAATTTATTAGATGGAGAATGATTGTCCACAATGAAGATGTCCACAAGAACTGCCCATCGATTAGAATCGATCAAGGTAAGTTAATGAATCACATCTTTTATTTCGGTGAAAGCTGAACGAGATGAAGGAGAGAGAGAGATCTGGTCGCTTATGTAACAGCCCTGAAGTGGAGAGGGAAAGTTGCATGGCCCATTTCTCACCTTCGACTCTTCCAGAGACACTCTCACTAGCTATGAAGAATTGTTATAGTATATTATTAGGGCCTGACTTTTTCGGGTTTTATTTTTGGCCAAATTCAGGGGGTAAATATCGGGCGATATTTTTCATTTGAAAATTCGGGTGTATTCGGGTTAAATCCCGTTACGGCATATTCTGTCGTCAGGAATTCGGGTGTATTCGGGTGATTTTTTTTGTTTAATAAAAATTTGTCTTAACATGGAACTAATGTTTAGCAATGTTATCAAACTTTATTTTAATGCACGCTTATGAGTGTGCCACGCGACCCAGATGGTTTCGGGTAGATTCGGGTTAAAGCCGAATTTTACAGATTTCGTTCGGGGGGTAAATATCGGGCGGATACGGGTTTAACCCTAAAAAGTCAGGCCCTATTTATTATATAACAAAGCAATAACTTTACATGGCAACCACCATGTAGGTCTGTCTATAGCATCACAGGACCAGCTGACAGTCACCCCAAGACCATTACCGCCAACGACGCCCCATAGGGCAACTATATTTTAATGCATTTTGCACAGCGTATTGCGCAGTGTAATTTCTGTTCAGACATTTTATTATTTCTTTACTTTATTATTTGAAGTTATTTGGAGAGCTTATTGAGGAGATTGAGGCATAAACAGTCCAATGCAGATGAAAAGCGTTTTGTATGAACTGCGCAAAGCAAGTTTCAGGTTTTTAAAAAAATTTTGGATGTTCACCACTTCTCTGAAAAACCTCTACATACGAGGTCACGTGTATGGTGAGCAAATCCTGTTTTCACGTGTTCCCAAGGAGAAAGACCACTTCAATGTGGCTGCATTCACTACACCATTTCGAGCAGTGCAGCACATTCGTTCTGTAAAGTGCATGCCCATTCCTGAATGACTTCATGGACAGCCTGCACTTGCTGGATAGGATGTACAGGATATACATCTACAAGTGCAACTACAAGTGCAACTACTACTACGAACGGTGTCTCCTGGTACAAGACACCTCACACTCTCCAATGGGAGACAAATTCATTTGACATTCTGGACCTGGTAGTCTGAAGTAGACCAGCAGTGTTCTACAGTAGGATCTCGATGATACGATTAAGCATCATACGAGTTCTTTTCCGATCCCGGCCGGAATGCCTATCCTTCCCATGTATTCGAGTTCGGGTGACACAAACGAGTTAGTATCTTGTTTTTATGGATGATACTAACGAGCCGAGGATGCAACAGAGGTCGTACCCCCGTGATGCGCGAGTCGCGCTGCTCCTTCTTTCAAAAAGGGAGGGAGATCCTCACCATCCTCACCACAAACTCCCTTACATCATGTTGCGCAATGCAGGCAATGACCCTCCCTTCGGTGGTAGTGGTGGAGGAGATAAGATCAAAGGGGTTACATGGCCTGGACCGTTATCACCTTATCTCTCTTCTTTCGACCTTTTTATCCCCCTTGCAACAATAAACCGCGAAGCTGCGTGACATTGCACTGGCTCAGGAAAGCAGTGACCAGAACACGTGGAGGGAACATACCAGGATAATTTCTGGCAACATTACGCGCCACCATTCTGCAAGTCAGCTTCGCCTAACACCTGCGTGCTTTAGGAGAAGCCCGCTTTAGAACACAGTCGCGCAACTTGCTGGTGGAAAGCACGTGCGGGGCCTTTTGGGTTGTCTCGCGAATTTGGGCAGCACTGGCCAAAAACGGAGACACAAAAGCGTTACGACCGACATCTTTCACTGACAGTAATGGAAAATGAACAGTCACTGTCTATTTGCCTGCCTCAATTTTTATATTGGTTTAATTCTTTTGATTACGAAAGTTTTCCGCACTACCCCGTGAGATTCGTATCATCTTTCTTTTCATTCTATTGTATTTTCATTTCATTCATTTCAATTTTCATTCTACTGTAGCAGGTATAGTAGATGTGATCTGAAGTAGCACATCAAGCACAGTTCTAGAAAGGACTAGGAATGATGGAGGAGCGTAAATTTAACTTAAAGAGCTGTTATGATAGAGAAGCACGTCGCAGTACGCGCTCGGACATGGCATCGTGATGACTGAGATAGGGTGACTTGAAATGTACATACTGTTCGATAGGGCGGTATGACTTGGGGTCGCTTGTGAGGAAGCAAGGCATGTCCTTGTAACGCTTCAGCTTCTCCAATACGAATGCTGCATTGCCAGGCGTTGAGGATGAGAGGAGGCTCGTTGCTTCTATAGAACGACAAAAACGTACAAGGGATTTGCAATTTCATATGGGGGCTCTGAAGACCTAGCGGGTTCCAAAATAAGCGATAAGCAAACGGAAAATTTTTGCAATACGTTTGCTAAACTTGTTGCTTTAAAATTTTGAGTGCCTGACTACAGACACAGTTCCCTTCCTCAGTAACTCCCTCTAGACATGTTTGCTCCTGCTAAAAATCTGAAAAGTGATCAACTTGTTACAGGTGAAGGGAACATACCTTTTTGAAGACGCAAAAATTCCTGTAATGAGGACGATATATCCTTGCCCTGAGGAGAGACGCAGCATGTGAAATCAAAGCACAAAGGATAACAACACTACATTGCTTCAGATAAGTTACTGCTTTTTATTACAATCATACTGAAATGTCATATACTATACTGTATAAGTAGGGCCTGACTTTTTCGGGTTTTATTTTTGGCCAAATTCGGGGGGTAAAGATCGGGTGATATTTTTTATTTGAAAATTCGGGTGTATTCGGGTTAAATCCCATTACGGCATATTCTGTCGTCAGGAATTCGGGTGTATTCGGGTGATTTTTTTTGTTTAATAAAACTTTGTCTTAACATGGAACTAATGTTTAGCAATGTTATCAAACTTTATTTTAATGCACGCTTATGAGTGTGCCACGCGACCCGGATGTTTTCGGGTAGATTCGGGTTAAACCCGAATTTTACAGATTTCGTTCGGGGGGTAAATATCGGGCGGATACGGGTGTAACCCTAAAAAGTCAGGCCCTATATATACTGTATAAGTGGTTAAATTCGCGGGCTCAATAATTCGCGAATTTGTGAGAAGCCGGGATCAGGCAATTATTCGCGGAACCTTAAATTCGCGGTACCGCGGTGCATCGACCGGGGCCCTCCGCCTTAGACTTCCTGGAAGAAGCCAATAAAAGGTATCACAACTGGGCAACTCGTTCAATTTGTCTTCCTTTTGAGCAGTTATGACTGAAAGGGCTACGATTAGGGGGTCCTACTCGGCTTGTATCTGTGCCATTGCCGAATTGCCCTGTCTCCCGTCATTCTTGTCATCGCATCGAGCAGGTGCTATTGGCGCTCGATACTGATGTGACAACTTTTACACATACAATTACTCTGCTCGTGGCAGAGTACATACGAGCTTGCTGCATGATCCAGGCTTACAAGGAACTGGAATCAAGGGACGCCTACATCTCCACGGGATTTGTACGTGAAGGCGGGACTACTGTCTCCAGTTGCAGTGGCGAACAGAACACTTTGCGAGGCAATGCAGTCTAATAGCGTAAGAATACCCGTGCACATAAGTTGCCTCCGCGTCCTGGGTCAAATTTCTTATATATTTCGTTCACATATTTCTCTGTCGTTGGTTAAAATATTTCGCGGAACTTTAAATTCGCGAAAAATAGGTCCTCGCGAAAATTACTATTATATGGTAAGTAAATATTAAGCAAGAAAGACAGAAACAAAAAATAGAGGGGCTAACGATCGAACTTAACCACACAATGATTCACAAACACAATGTCAGTGTGTAAGAAACACTTTGTTGAAGCACACAGTGAAACACTTGCCTGTTCTTGCAAGTCCCTCGCATACTCTGCATTAGCCTTCTTGATTTCCTCAAGGAGCTGCCAGCACCTGCGCAGTTAAGGGTTCACAATTTGATTACAGTTGAGCCTGTTTATAATGATAATGACAAAATCTAACATTGCATCAGAGTGTCATTATATGAGAAATCACTTGTCAGGATCACATCTCTCTCAAGAGCGCATCTCTCATTTCAGACACGCATGATATGCTGATGGCATGTGTGCATGGAATGTGCGGCGCTCCTATACTAGTGGAAGGCTGTGCACTATGGGGCCTCTCATGGGGCCACTAGTCCTGTCCGAAACGTTCGAAGGTCTCAATTTTTGGAGTCTGAAATATCCGTCTGTGGCTGTAGTACGCATATCACAGTGTGCAGTTGTTCTGTGTGCATGTTCAAGAGAAAACACAAGAACTGCGCCAGCCACTTCACTTCATTCAGTGTTGGGTTACGGAAATTCCTCACCGAAGCTGCAACAACCCGTGAAGATGGTGAAAGTGGGTCATGACATTGTCTGCTGCCATTTGGAAATAAGAATCGATGCCAAAGCGTATTTTTTCCAGTTTCTGAAACATAAACGAGCATGACTGTAAGTTCACATCACGAATCATTGCATTACAGGCATAGCCATTGTGTCCTGTGTGAAGACGAAAATCTAACAGCTTCCATATCTTCCGGAATCGATAATGCTCAAGTTATAAAGGAAGACCCCCACCCAAAGAAGAAAACACAGGAAATGGCTTTTGTACGAAAAAAGGGGAAAAAAAAAACCCTGTGTACAACACATGGGGACGCACACTGGTGTGCAAAACAAGAAAAAATTTCGAGGAAATCTTTTTTGAAGAGTCGCATAGAAGCCAGTGTGAAGCAGAGTACCAAAGCCCGAAATCTTTGAAAACAAATATTCAGCGTCAGTATTAGAATGGAACTATGGTTGCAAATACTAGTACCCTATAAAGCTTCAGCATTTAAAGACATTTGGCCAAATGCCCAAAGATGCTGTCAACTTTTTCTACGCACCTTTTCTGTCTTCTTGAGCCCCTGAAAGGATCGAAGTCCTTCCTCCAAAGCGGGTTTTATTTCTTCCATGGCCGCTTTGTTCTGCAAAAATATCCACCTGACTTCCAGCTGCTCAAAGTTACACAAACCATACCTGATCAGCGACTGCCACAACGGTGTGTGGCCTATGCCCTCCCATCACAACGCAGAAGCTACAGATGAGTACATTGTCCTCCTGGCAGTAGAATTCCAGCGTACGTTGATGTTCCTCACAGAGCATGTCCTGAGGGGAGCTTTAAACGAGGATGGTGAGTACAGTTGCAGGTCAGACAGGTGGACTGGAGGAACGCTACTCGATAGGTACTCAACAGAGAAGTAGAAAAGTTCTGACAGGGCCTATTAAAACGTGTAAACAATGTGACAGTTGGATAAATGCAGCATGATCAATGTGCACATGTAGAATTTCCATGTTCAGCGCATTCAAATATCGATACGCCATTGTTCGACCACACAGCTGGTTGGAAAGAGGTGTCATCGTTCTTCCTGCACATGCTCATCCATCACGAGTTATTGACAGGGCAGGGTATTGTTTAACATTTTTAATTCTGCACAACTTTGCAGAATTACTGCTGCGAACTGTGAATGCAAAACTGCTTATGCTGGTTGTTCATTTCTTTTTGTGGTGTGTGAATGTGATGGGGTGGAAAGTGAGGTGTCTAGAGGGGTGGAGCATGATGGTCTAGATAAGTTACAGAAGCGATATGCAAGCACGCTTTCACCGTTGACGTTGATGGCGAAAACGTGCCTCCATGCGATGTCTACTACTCACAGGGGCGAATCCAGAGGGGGGGCACATGACTGCACATTCATATTCGGTACCTAAGCACGTGGAGTATGAAATGTCCAGCACATCCGCAGCGGAATGAATGTACCCGGAAGGAACATTCAGGACAACACTAGATAATTTGGCCGTTATTGCCTGTTATCCGTTTTCAGCCTGAATAAATTTTATATCACTCGAAAGAGCGTGTAATAAGCAATAAATCAGCCGTTTTTTGTGAAAATCGGATGTGGCCACTAAGCACGGCAGGCCCGCGAAACCTGCAAATTTTCGCGTACCGTGGTTTATTCGTCCTGTTGTGTCGCACCCACTAAATACAGAGGAAGCTTAATCTTAGTACCGTTACAAAGATTGAAAAAATTACTTTCCAATGATGTCAAATTCGTTTACATATGATGTCTAGCCTTTGCGTAACTACTCCCCGATGGGTGAGCAATTTCGCTTTCTGGAGCAAAGTTGCGATTTTCTACGGGATACACTTTGCAAACTAGGCAACGTTTTCAGTGGCTAAAATAAGAGTTCACAGCCTGTAAAATGAGCTAAAAAAATCCCTGGACTTCTGCTTCTAATCGTACCAAGTTATAAAGCTTCAAAATGTGAAAAAACAGTTCACAAGCATACAGCCTTGCTTCACCGTGTGACCTGCCAGATTTTTTTTCTGCGCAAGCACTATGGGTTCAAGGTCGGGACTTGTGACGTTCCTCATAATAGAGATTGGGTCATAACATATAAAATGATTATCGAAATCGATGACCCCATGGGGACTGGCTAGCCTGAATTGAAATGAAATCACCCTTCAGCAATCTTATTACTCGAGCATTAGTTAAAACACAATCATGTGGTTCTGCAGCTTTGCAGTTTCAGGACACAACAAAAGGATGTCAATGTTGCAGACATGAGACACAATACAGGACTATGGAACACTTACACTGAAGCAAATTATGCTGTGAACCATTGCACTCATTTTTTCATAGAATTCTTACTGCCTTACCTTTTCTCTGCACCACCACAGAAAAACAAGAATTAGCTGAGGCGAGTCTCATTCATGAATGACACAAACAGACACGTCTAAGCAAAAATTAAATTTTAAAACATTCCTAAGAGGCAGTTTCACCTGATTCAATGCTTCCACAGCACCTCCTTTTTATCCCCAAAATGTTGGAAGAATGAAATTTCAAAAAAGTTAACATGATGATGACGTACTCAATGGGTGCGTTAAGTAGGCGCCCCGGTGCTCGAGTGTTTCAGACAGCACTCACTTGATGATGGTGGCTGGAGTTTTAATGGCGCACTGACAACACAGGTCATAATGTGCCAACACTGTGATTAAAATTAGACTAGTAACACCACTCACTTAACAAGACACAAGCGCTCCTCGTGCAGCAGGGAGTGTGAGACTCCAAGCCGCTTTCCCCGCTCCCGTTTATCAGACTGTTATCATGCTTTTCTGTTAGTGTTCAACCTCAACACGGATATCAGCGCTTATTCGCGGGAAACGCAGTGCTCTAATGTAGACATCTTCACGCCATGCAGCCATCTTCACGGTACATAGCTCCGACGACGTCTGTTACAAACTGCCATCTTTTCCATTTCATTCGCTGTTCAAGAAGTCTTCACAACTGCAGTTGTCCCTTGCAACGTTGCTATAGGTTCGAACTAAGCCAACCTGCCCTCCACGTGTGCACTGCATGAGCGGAGGACAAGTGGAAACGGCATCAGCGAGAGAGTAGTGTAGCGCTCCAAAGTTGCTTTTTTGCTGTTCAGTGGTCGCTCTGGGTGTATCACGCCCCCGATTTGAGTGCGGCAAAAGAGGGGCGCCTACTTAACGCACCCATTATAAACAGAAGAACCGTCTCTGTTAGAAATATTGGGGCTCAAGACCCGATGCTTCTGCTTCCATGTGCTTTTCAACAGATCACTGGGTTTTCCACTTTTATACATAGGATATTTTTGTTTGTTATTCGACGCAGAGTTTTTGTTAAAAAAAAGACTACTAGAGCTGCATAAATTTCGTCTTCGCAGGTCCGTCATGCGGCCGGGCGGACATCCTACAGGACGTGTGCGCAACCACTGGACGACTAATTAGCTACAATGAATTAATTAACGTATTAATTAGATATTTTCTGGGAAATGTGAGATAGAAGAATTGGAGCCAGTCATTATTGAAATGCATAATCTCTACTGAACATCCTGAGAAGCTAACGTACCTTGAGATATACAGATATAAATTCCCGAACTTTGCTACAGAAGAATCTCGATACGATCAGGGATGATACGAATTTCTGGACGATATGAATTATTTTCGGGTCACGGTGGGAATGCCAATTCTCCCTGTGTATTACAGTTCAGATGATACGAACGTGTTACCTTGGCTTTACGGATGATACGAACGAGTTGAGGAGGCGACAGAGGTTGTTCCCTGTGACAGGAGAGAGCGCCAGTCATGCTCCTTCTCCTTTTGAGGACGGAGAGAGATCCTTACCGCCCTCACCACGAACCTCCTTACATCATGTTACGCAATGCATGAATGACTCTCCCTTTGGCAGTGGAGGAGGTGAGATCAAAGGGATTACACAGCCTTGAACCTCATCAACCTACCTCTGTTTCGATCTTTTTACCCCCTCGCAACAATAAACAATAAACCGCGAAGCTGTGTGACGTCACATTGGTTTAGGAAAAGAGCGAACAAAACACGTGAAGGGAGCATATCAGGACAGCTTCTTGCAACATTAGGCGTCACGATTCTGCAAGGAGGCTTCACCTAATGCCTGTGGCTTTAGGAGAAGCTCACTTTAAGACACTGTCGCGCAACTCACAGGTGGAAAGCATGTGCTGGGCCTTTTGAATCATCTCGCGAATTTCGGCAGCATTGGCCAAAAACGAGGACGCAAAAGCATTACAACCGACCTCTTTCACTTAAAGTAATGGAAAATGATCAGTCACTATCCTCAATTTCTACATTTGGTTTAGTTCTCTTGATACGAATCTCGGATGATACGGATATTTTCCGTAGTCCAAAGAGATTTGTATCACCGGGATTCTATTGCATGCAAATGAGCCGAAACCAGAACTGCGCACTTCTCTAGCGTTTCCCAGAAAACATCTCATTGATAAGTTAATTAATTTTAGCCAATTACTCATTCAGTAGTTGCATACGCTGTTCTACAGGATGTCCGCCTGGCCGCATAACTCACCTGCGAAAATGAAATTTGCGTGGCTCTAATAGTTTTTTTAAATAAGGAATCTGTGTTCAATAAAGAAGAAAGAAAGAGCATCCTGTAAACTGGTGTGACCGTCAACTTACGGGACTGAGTTTCTCGGCAAAGGCTGGGGCTTGTGGCGCCGCATTGTTTTACCAATTCGGTGGACCTGCATAATATTTCAAGCATAACATAGGGGTTAACACATTCACCTTGCTTGAAATGTAGGCAATGTAGTTGTGAGGACTGTGTTGTGTTTGTCCTTGCGTGTTTAATTGCCTCATCCACTACAGCCATGTCTCACATATCCGGAAAACCCGGACTACATTACCGGGGAATGAACCTGCTACCATTGGATTTTGTCTCTGTTATCCGGACTTTGTTATCCGTATCCAGGGAACAATCTTCCAGGACCTAAGTCCTTCTCATTCGCTTATCCCGAAAACTGTCAACGTACTCTGCCTTAGCAAGTGCTGTGTTCGCGGTACTGCGGAAATGAGGCACATCTCATCAGGGCATTTTGTACTGTTTGACTTCCCTTTCTTCAGAGGTCATGAACTTTTGGTGTGTGAGGGCACACAGTAGAGATGGTAGGCATTAAAGGAGTACAGAGGGCCATCCAAAAAAATTTCAGATTAAGACATCTGATGAAAGTGTGTGTGTCATTATACCGAATAGCGCGAAAGGTTTTGATGTGTGCAATTTGTTTCCCAGAAAAAAACTCGCATAAACATAGCTCCGTGCCTTCACCCTTAACTCGCCACTCCAGCTCTAACGAGGATGAGGAGGTATGATCCCACGTCACCGATGACGGCATAAGGGACTCGTTCTGGTTTGCCGGTCAGTGGGGGTCAGCGCATTGTCCCTTTGCCGCCGTAAACCTGTTTTGCCAGTTTTCCCGGAGAATTGGGGATAGAAGGAGCGGCCGAAGCATTACCGAGCAAGGAGAAAGGCTTTATCAGAACCCCGAACAGCCGAGTAGCAGACGACAGCGGAGTAGCAGACAACATTTCTCTAGGCCAATCAGCGAGCGTTCTCCTTATAGCGTCAGCGCGAGGTTCCAGGCAGATCACAGGCTGGTACTGCTCTTCACCACCGTTGCGCACGGTCGCTTTTTGCGGCGTATTTTAAATTCAATTTATGCGATAATTATAACTCTGTGGTGTAAATTCGCATGGTGCATCTTACTGGCAAACTTAACAGTTTTATAGGAAGAAAACAGGGTGTTAAAAATGACTTCTGTGCTACTTTAAGCGGAAGAGGTGCCCTGTATCCATCCGGCGCAAGAAACCCACATGCGAACGTCAATGTCCAGGCCGTCCGAAAGCATTGCTAGACTTTTCGCCCATACCAAAGACATTTGCAAAAAAGTAAAAAAACATGTGCACAGGACCAACTTTCTGATACATTACCACTGTTAGAACAGAAGGCTGAAGCGACAGGTGCCTTGGCTGTCAAAATTCTGTCACACGCGTGCCTACTAACATCAAGCAGCTCAATTTGCACGAATCTTTGAAGTGACGATCTTTCCATTGGTTCTTTTTTTTTAGAAATGAAGAGATCTCCCAAATTTTTTGGGTACCTGGAACTTTGCTTGGTTCGGTTATCTAGAAATTCGTTACCCGGACGAAAAGTGATGACTCCTGAGGTGTCCGGATAACCGAGACATGACTGTACAACATTCCTGAAGGTAGGCTGTGGTGCAGTTGCACGCAGATTTAATGCAAATCATGCAACACAAAAACCCTTTTCTGTGAACGCCGTCTCGTCGCGAGTCATTCTGTATCAATTTAGCCCAAGGACTGCTTAAATAAAATGCACTTCTCGCATGTCAGGCAGAGATTCCTGGCAGTTGTGCTGTTCGTGCATCGCTTAGCATTTTTACTAGTTCACTTTCGGGGATCTTCGGGATTTACCCCAAGTGATGATGCAAACTGGGGGGCACAAACAGGTTCTTGCTAGGTTTATCCCCCAAACACAAAGCCTTATGTATGCTTCACATTGGCAACATGTCACTAGGCTTGCGGAAAAGACACTTTGGGGAGGACTACACAAGTTGCACTTGACAACTGAAAGCACACTATGTTTGCCAACCATGTCATGTTTTTTGTTTATTTGTCATCACTAGGAAACAAAGAACAAGAAAAACCGTGGGGCGTGGCCAATAGCTTTCGCTAGTACAGGCTCATGCCCCGCGGGGTAAATGGAACAGAAAAACAGGTGAGATAAATAATGCAACAAACAGTTACATTCCTGGGTTCAAATAGGCTGAAGTGTCCATAAGGTATCATCGTAGCATGTTGCGGAATGACTGGCTGTTTTTAACCTCAAGAGGCATAGAGTTCCAGAGTCGCGGCCCAAAACACACTGTCAATCTCGTACCATACATATTTTTTGGCCGATATAACATAAAGTCATTCGACATGACGCTTCGGTTACCTCTTGGACATTTTTGAAATATGTTGTTATTAAAAGGAACGTTATTCTTTACAATTGACTCTACAAGTAAGGCACGACGCTCTCGAATAAGATCAGGCAGTGGGAGAATATTCAAAGAATTAAAAAACTCAATACAGGAAGTGTGCTGCAAGTATGTTGTGCTGCCATGTTTATCCAGTGTTTCTTTCCGCATTTTGTAGTTTGAGTGACAGTATCGTCCATCACGTCAGTTGACCACCACCCGAACATGTGAGCAAATCAAATAAAAGCACCGCAGTAACTTTGGTAGCACTGACGGTAACCCGCGTGGTTAGCAAAAAGCAAGCACCACGGTCGCTGACACACGCAGGCCAGATATCTGCGCGCGAAAACACGGGTGCGCAAATTACACAATTTTTTATTTTCTTGTCACTTTTGGTGCCAAACTAGGGGAACGCAAATTATGAGGTGGTGTAAGATACACAATGGCATTATATATATGGGAGTAAATACAGTACATTCGGGTCAATACCAATTTGGTTGTTCTCATTAAAAAATTAATAAATTAATTAATTGTATCCACATTCACCCATATGCGATATGACAATTTCCTGCTACGCCCTGGGCAAGGCACATAACAGGTTATATTTAGGGCCTGACTTTTTCGGGTTTTATTTTTGGCCAAATTCGGGGGGTAAATATCGGGTGATATTTTTCGTTCGAAAATTCGGGTGTATTCGGGTTAAATCCCGTTACGGCATATTCTGTCGTCAGGAATTCGGGTGATTTTTCTTTTTTGTTTAATAAAAATTTGTCTTAACATGGAACTAATGTTTAGCAATGTTATCAAACTTTATTTTAATGCACGCGTATGAGTGTGCCACGCGACCCGGATGTTTTCGGGTAGATTCGGGTTAAACCCGAATTTTACAGATTTTGTTCGGGGGGTAAATATCGGGCGGATACGGGTTTAACCCTAAAAAGTCAGGCCCTGGTTATATTGTTGTCGGAAGACAAAATGTGGTAAGAAAAATGTTCCTACTCACCTGCTCAAAGCATATTTTGCAATAGTTTGAGGGACAAGTGTCACATCTGCAAGATGCCGACTGCTCCCCACATTCATCACATGGAACTGAAACATTCACAGCATGTAAAGGAATGTGTGACATGTCCCTACATAATTTTTTTCTTTTTTACATTTTTTAACTATTGAAAGCTGTGTAATGCTCTGTACCTTTCCTGGATTCCTCCTTACTGGATGAAGCGGGCTTTGCAACAGTGTAAAATGCCTCCCCATTTTTGTATTTAAACCTGCACATGCCATAAAGCTGTTACAAGACATGCAGCGTGTAATGCAAACAGGGACAATACAACGCAGATCACTCGTTATCTCAGATACAGTGAAGACAGAGAGGAAATTTTTTTCACGGCAACAGAAATGTCAGGCACCATTTGTTTGCAATATGCCTCACACTGCAGCAAACTACAAGAACCTAGTCGAGCCTCTCAAAACGTTTGTCTGACACAATCGAGACATCGTTTGTTGTGTCTGCGGGTTCACGTAGTGGGTCCAATCACTTTCAGAACAATAGGCTTGCGACAGTAAGCTGTACGCCATTTAAAAGAATTCTACGGAGCTCAAAAATAAGACAGTTGCTTCATTTGTCAACTCCACATATCATCACTCCTGATTCATCAACGTGAGATCGAGTCTCCCAACTGTGCCTGCGTCTGCCTGACAGCACGTTTACAACATGGCGACCAGCGTAGTTCGTCTCAACTACAGCCTTCCGCAAAGGGAAAGCAGGGAAGTTTGAAAGTACAATGAGATATGTCTCTTTTACAACAAGAAAGCATGCGCGTGATCCACCACGACCCAGTTGCTGCTCACATCCGTCTGGAATACGTTTAGGGACGAGCGATTCTTCGGATTTGCTAAAGTCTCTGTAGTTTGCATCCGATAAGCTTTTCGAATTGGCGGGAGCGTTAATTTGGTTCGGGCAAAAACGACTCGCAAAAACTCATTATCTCATGAACGTCACGGAGAATAATCTCTGCGGCTGGCAGCGTTGCACCACGAAGGTCGATTCCTGTTTCCTCATCACTGCAGCCGGCAGTCTTCCAACTTGGGGCAGAGAGTGGAAACATGCGCTGTTACGGGGAGTCAGATGCCAAAGCTCCCAGTGACATCCCGTGCCTCTGAAGATTCCAAAACGACGAAGTTTCGCGGGTTGCTTGAAAAATTTGTGGAAGCGCATAACAGTAACACATGACGTTTATATTTTGCGTACAGAGTTCTTCAGTTAGGCAGATTCATAATGCCAAATAAAACGAGACAGTTCATCCCTTTCAAAATATGTGTTTGCACATTCAATTAACTGGGAAAGGAAACAAGTTCCACTCTCTGCCGGCACTCACCAATCTGGCAATTCCTTTCCGAACTGTAATTGGCTCCCCAGTATGTAAGAATCCACCAAAAGGTCCTTGATTCTGTTGGGATCTGGAACAGGCTGCGAGGCCTGCATCAAGGAATGAACTGGTGGTTAGGAACTCCACTTTCTTTGTAGGATCGTGTCTATCAGCATCATGCACAGTTGTACACTTGTTGGCAGTGAAGTGAACACAGCTGCTTGTGTGCATGCTTTAAAACAGTAAACACCATAACAGTCTTTAATATTATGTGATTAAGTACAAATATTGTCATTTTGTATAAATATTACATCATTTAGCACAAACACGTCATTACGTACAAAAAAATGGGTAGCAATATGCGTTACCTTGCACACAGGGCAGACACAGACACCAGTCTGAGCTGAACGGCTTTTAATGCAAACTTCACAGCAGGTGTGACCACACTGGAGAATTCTCGGCGTGCGACTGCCGCGATACTCTGCAGGATAGTAGAAACAAGACAGACAAGCTCAGTCAAAGGGGGTAAAACCAAACGCAAATAATTTCAAAAGAACATGAAAAATGAATGTGCAGATATTCCACTTTTATGAATAATAATGTAGCTAGCCTTAGCTTATTTTCTTGATGCGTCCTTCGAAAGCATGTTTTTTAAAGCCAGTGTATACTTTAAAAAAATAAATAAATTACGGCTGCGAGAGCTTGTAAAATGAACGTGACGTTCACAGTTCTGATGGGAGGGCTGGCCACATGACCTGCTGTCCCGGTAGTGATATAACCCGGTAACCCAATGGAAGCTTATGGATGCTTCCGTGATGCCATGCAGGTCTGCCGACGTTATGCAAGGAGATTAGGCCGGGCTGATGGCTGCTTTCGCCTGGCGTGTTTGTAAATTTGATTGCACAGCGACAATACGTCGCACAACGAAAACATCGGCTCTTGGTAGACTGCTTGATGAATGAAAAAGGGTTTTGAGCCATGTTAAATGTTGCTCCTAGCTCCTTTAAGGTGGTGGTACACCTTTGGTGCCTCTATAGGATTCCCAATGCATTTTCAAAAATGCATAGTGCCACATGGGATTACTCTATCTTGATGGAATTGGTCTTGGATGATAGAGTACGACGAGTTCTACTGCCTTAATGTGGCTATATTTTCCATTTGGACATCAGAACTTTTGCTAGGGTGCCAAGAAACGCAATTTTTCCTCCTTCATAATTGTTGATAATCTAAAAAATAAGTCGGGCCTTAAATAAAAATTCTGACATCATTAAGCCCCAGAAAAATGTATCTAGTTTCAATATGTCCAAGTAGAGTGCATCTACGTTGAAGCGTTCAAGTTTTACGTGATTTTTTTGTCGGCTCACTAACATTTGGGCTTGAAGACGTGTGTGCGGTGGTGCCACCTCTTCCCTGGTGCAAGAATTTACTCCATCAAAAAATACAAAATGCAGTACCTGGTTGTGTGACATGTGATAACAGCCGCCGCCCCTTACCTAACATTGCGCGCGATAGCTGTGTGCTTGCCATTTTCATGCGTCTGGTTTATTACTTTTGGTATACCAGTGCTTCCTTGTCTCTTGGCAATTGTTCACAATGGGTAGGAAGCGAGAGCCATATGGTAAGTGGAAGAGGAGCAAACAAGCTTAGCTTCAAGAAGGAGAGGCGTATGGACGATTCCTCCGCAGTGTCGCGGGATCAACAAGCGTCGGTATTGGAATCGGGAGATATTTTTAGCGGTGCTGTCCAAGGCACGCAGGTGGAAATGTCTGAGGTGGACAATATGCCACAGAAGAAAGAATTGTTGACTTTATGCGCTTTTTTTTCCTGTGTCAGCGGCATGAAGCAATCGGCTATGAGCAGCGTACAGACGACGGAGACAGACGGAGAGAGTACAGCAGGAAGGAGTGGGAAACGGAGGTTAGTATGCGCCCTGGGCAGACTTCAGGGGGAACTGTGTCGACATTCGTCTGGAAAGTATCCGCAAAACCCAAGGAAAACTTCAGCCAGCACAGCCGGGCCACTGAATCACTGTACACAGTAAAGGCAATGTCGTTGTACACAGTAAAGGCAATGTAATAATGATGTTATGTATCTGAAAGTATCATATGTGCATCTCGAATATATGGTATTGTTCCAGTGAAGAGAGGGAACTGATCATATCTAGACAACGAGATTTGGCCGAGGCAGACCACACTTAGAGACGACACAAACATGTAAGCCTCATGCAGTTGTTGCATTCGATGATCATATCTGCTTCCCGTCATGGCGTAGAATCTGCCCAATAGGCTAATGTCACAGTCCGCGGTTTATCGCGGCTGGGTTCGACTGTGGACCGTGAAAAGCGGGAAGGTGGAAACACCTGTCATTCATTACTACGTCATACACTAAGTCATTCTAAAGAATGACTTAGTGTACATAAAGCAAGCGTAGTATAATGCAGTGCAGCAAATTTCGTGTGGCCATCGTTCCCATGCTTCTGCCCTTCAAGCTCTCATTTTTAAGCATGACAGAACGCATTCAAGAAGAAAAGCTATGCAGTGCATTTATTATATTCATACTATCACCATCAGAACAAGTGAGTAACGAAAAAGAAAGCACGCTGTAATTGAGTCCACAACTTGTAAGTCCAGGAACCATTTGGAAAAAGTGTTTGCAACAAGTCCTTACACATTGATGTAGTTTCCAACGGGGCGGGATTACTTTTCGCACTGTTTGAAGCTGCTCTCAAGAGCCAAGGCTGGTTGACTCTGGAACAACCTATCCCACAGTTCTTTACACATTGGTGTTGATACACCATGTGTTCTTCCCCGCAGCCCAATGTGCCGAAAGTGTGTAAGTTGACAGGCCAGTACATGGAGAAGCTTTCCCTCGTGCGCTACCAGTTCTGCGTAAGTCTAGTACAAATGCTGATGAGACGCGATCCTTGCTCATCGCAGCTACCGGTATCTATGCACCGTCTGTCAGTGCCTTCATTTCTCTGCACCTTGCTATCAATGTTGCTATCAAGTCTGTTGCTACCAAGTCCGTTGCTATCAATGTTGGGTAACCCTGTAACCTCTTCCCTTGGTATTAAGCAGTGATGGCCAGCAGTTAACTACATGTAGTTAAACTACTAATTAAACTACCTGATTGTAGTTAAAAAGTAGTTATCAACTACCTGCAGAAATGTAGTGGCAACTACTAGTTAAACTACTATTTCGAGTAGTTAACTACAGTAGTTAGGTTACTGCATGCGCCAGCTACTTCCGATTTTGCCGCAAGCTTTACGGCACAATTGTGCTTCCGATTTTTAGCTTGAGCTACTTGTTTGATGAGAACGGAGGTGCAGAGCAATTGTGTCGTGCATGTGTACTAAATCTTCACTTTTATCACTGCTTGTGATTCATATTTAGGTGTCCAAGAACACTATAGAATGGGATTGGTGTTGATGAACAACGTTAAGTAGTTATAGATGTAGTTAAAATACATTGCAGTATTTAAAGAAGCAGTTTTAACTACCTCCCCTGAAAAGTAGTTGAACTACTAGTTAAACTACTCCATCACAAAGTAGTTAGTAGTTATAGTTAAACTACTGTAGAAGTAGTTAGTGGCCATCACTGGTATTAAGTAACCACTTATGCGCCACAGATTTAAAATGAAGAGCAGCATGCTAGTGCATATCTGAGTGCTCTATGTGCCGAAAGTAAAACATAAACAACCAAACAAAACAACTGGGATATCTAGCTCCTGTCTGGCATTCCAGCTGCTGATAAGGGTGAGTTACCAATGTCGCGTGACCTTCTAGGTCTTCTAGGACGATCAACGTGACGTGATTGTAAGAAAACCCTCTGCTATGACCGCTACTGAGCCCAAGGCAGCCTTCCGTGTGCAATCTCTCACAAGCAACAAGCAAGGTACGATGTACACATCCCGCTGACACAGTTCTTCCCAGTAATGGCACACACTGCTTCTGCTACACCACAAAATGCTGTTCTCAAGTAGGCGAATTCTAATGGGTGGTGCTCAGTGATTTATGCAGCCCCCACAGCCCCCAAATGTTTGGCAACACCCCCCTAACTATTTCACCTACGCAGCAGGGTGTGCCCTTGCTATTCCAGCTTCAGACATGTCGGAACGATACGTTAAGCTGTTGTTACGTGACTACAATATTGATCCCCCCTTCCTTGGGATCAGTGGTTTATTTTTTTATTTTTTTATGGCAGTATCTATACCATACCATACATTCTGCTACTAATAATCTACCTCGACCTCTTCCGTTAATTTCAGCAGCTCTTGTTCAGCACCATGGTCATAAGACTAGCTACTACATGGCAATGAAGTAGGGGGCCCAGAGCAACATCGACGAGATGACATGCACTTGTCTCCGTCTCCTCGGCCAAGTACTTGAAGGATTTCCGTTAAGGGTTGCTACGCTGTTGCTCTCGTCGCCATGGCTAGTTAATATCGTTCATTCCCTGATAGTCCTTTGGAAAGATTTAAAAAAAAATGTTTTGTGCATTCGTTTTATGCTTCGAGTACAGCATTCAAAGGATGAAGACCCAAATACCTAGTGCAAGCGACCAATTTTTTGTTACCTTTTGAACAAAACGTCACTTTAGTGAACACAGAGGTGAAGCTACGCTTTCATGCTGCTACTTGAAGCACTTATACTTTCGGGCAGCACAGTATTTACCACAGCATATCTACTGACAACCAGGTCAAAGCATTTCTGCAGATGTAGGATGCATTGACACAAGAATAGACGGAGCTCTGAGCCTGTAACATAAAAATGTTAACGAAAGAATGGATGGATGCAAATGTGTTCTTAAACACAGACGCTCTTCGTTGTTTTCGTTGACTGCTAATTAAAGGGATATACCTTTGTTTGAATACTGCTGAGAACATGATGGGCACTTCAAGCTGTACTCAATGCGATTCATTTTAGCAGGCGACAGAACGCAATGTTCATACTTTCCGAAAATTTAACCTCTACACACTTCGCGCACAATGTTCAACAAACACGGACATCGCGCACAGCCTGCACTACACACGGCAAGGTAGTATCGTATTTTACTATTCTACTTGAGTATAGAATACAGAAACAAAACAGTAAAATAGTTTCGATTAAATTATGTTTTGTGGTTATTTAATATATACGAAAGAGTTGCCGATGGGAAACTATGAATATTTGTCAAATTTATTCTGTTTCGCCTCTGTGATTAGCTTTTTAGCTCTGTGTTTAGGTTGATAACAGCGACATCGTGTAGTGCGTAGCTCTACTAGAATTTGGCTCTAGTGCTTTAGGAGTTGTGATTGTGAACCTTTCTGAAGAATATGGATTTTATTTCAAATATTTGGAAGGCTACTACAAAAGGAAAGGATGAAGTCAAGCCGCTGGAGCCGGAAACGCCACAAGAAGCTACAGATGAGGAAATTAAAGAGCCCGTGACCGTCGAAAAGCAGGGTGATGGCAGTGATTCTAGCTCGACTTCGGGTCCAGACTCCGACGGTCCGATGACTCCCGAAACACCAAATCCAGACCTGGCGAAAACGGAGAGGTCCGCGAGTGGAGCAAGTATGAGTGCACCTCTCGAAAATGTGTCTCACAAGGCGATGGAGTCTGCAAGATCTTTCGGAAGTAAGATTACTCGTTTCACAGCTGATGTTTGTTTTGTTTTGAATTTCCGTTCCTACGCAGACACTCTTGCATGTCATTGTTCTTAGTAAACGTATCTGTAGTCGTTTTCTCATTCGTGGGTTTACGTGACAAAGACCCATCAAAAATTATAGTTTCAGTTGCATCTCTGGCTGAAACGGACGTTTTTGTTGTCTGTTTTGTGTCGTTTGATGCAGTTATTGTTCACTTTGGACCATAGTATAGAGGTAAAAAGTCTGCTGAGTTTAAAAGATTGCGCAGTTTCGATAAAATAAGCGCAGGGAATCACTTCGTAAACATTATACGCTTCTTAGAATATAGTACGCCTTCCCCAGCTGTTCCTACACCTGTATTTCGTCGTCGATAACTGTGCGATGAAAGAGCAGTATAAACACTCGAGGCATTGTTGCATTATTGCGGAATAAGGCTTCATGACCTTGCATTTGCCTGTGCTGCTTTTCTGATTTTTTTCAGCGAAAATATCTGATTCTGACACTTGAATGACAGCAGAGAGTATAAGCAGCAGAGGTCGGCACTTCTGACTCCTGCTCAATAATCTCCTGGGCCCGCTTGCACGAAACTTCTGCTAGGGTACAAACCTCGAGGAATTTCCCTTAGCGCAGCCTTGCTAATGCTTGTGTCACGTGCTACTGACGTAAACTTTCCTAGAGGTGAAATGCACTGCCAGAGCTGTGCCAAAGGAAATGCCTCAAGGTTAGGATCCTAGCAGAAGTTTCGTGCAAGCGGGTACTGTTCAGCTCCTCGTTTGCTCACTCATGCTCTCACGCACTCACTGCTCAGTTCACCACACTACAGTATACACACACTCACTTCATGCTCAATTCACCGTTTGCTCACTCATGCTCAACTCATTCATCACATTGAGCATGAATCGGCATACTCAGAAGTAATTTTGTCAAGTAGCTATATCACTGTAGCAAATGCAGCAGGTGCTTTGACCATGGCACTGCCCTTCGCCAATGGTGTTATGCTACCATTGTTGAGGATATCGAAAAGGACTTAATGGTCTGTTATGATGGTTAGATTGATAGTGGGGAGGGATCCACTTAGTGGTACTCACCTGGCTGATCTACTCTGATCTACATAGCGCCTGAAGTAATCCGGAGACTTTCGTTACCACTCACCATATCTCTTCATTTGCTTACTCATGTTCACTCACGCTCAGCTCTCTGTTTTCTCACTTATGTTCAACTCATTTGCCACATTGAGCATGAGCGAGCATGCTCATGAGTGAGTTTTGTCGAGGTATGATCCGTAGCAGTGTTCAAAAGCAATACATTCTTACATTTGATTAGAGTAAAGTTGGCCTCTCTCTGCTTCTCTCCGCAGACATCTGTTAGGTGAAGGCAAAATATAAATATTGGAAACTTATCAGTACGAAAAGTATGAAGAAGTGTGTGCTGCTTTGTGTATGCCATCACAGAGGTCAACCCAACTTGGTGGCATATGTCAACAGCTACGACTCGCTACGAGCTAATGCTCGCTTGTCTCCCACTCAGCTCCTCGTTTGCTCACTCGTGCTTAGAGGTGAGTGCGGGTAAGTTTGTACCCGCACCTCACCCGCAGATGGGCCACCCGCAACCTGCTAACTGTGATGCTGGTATACCTTTGGATGTGGTGCGGGTACGTTCAGATCTTACCTGCAGCGTCATTGAATTTCTGCTCGCAAATAGCAAGACTGCGAAGTGACAGAAAGGACGACACCAAAAGCGACGACGCGAAACAAGCAGCTGCTTGTGTTGTGTACTTAATTAGTAATTATTGATTACCTATTTAATTAATGAGTAAGTTGAAGAGGCAGAAGGTTGCAATAACAACTCTTCTTGTTCTTCTTGTCCTTGTTTCTTGTGTGCATTCTAATGTGTCACGGGGCAGAAGGTTGGCCTAGTGGGTGCACGTAATGCATGTGTACCCCCACTACCCGCAGATGCATTGCGAATGTACCCCCGTTTTACGTGCAGCAACGCTGGATTTCCTCCTGCAAATCACAGAACTGTCTTTGCAACCTCTGGTATACCCGCACCTGTGCCCACCTCTACTCATGCTCAATCACTCCCTAATCACCTCTCAATTTCCTCACTTGTGCCCGTTCGTGCTCACCCACTCCCCGTTCAACTCACTGTTTTCTTGCTCATGATCTGTCATCCTTGGCTCAGCCCTTTGTGTGCTCATGCTCAGCTATACACATTTTTGCCTCCTGCTCATCATGCTATCTCAGCATCCTATCTCAGCATCCTATCTCAGCATCCTATCTTGGCATCCTAAGGTGCCAAGAGTGTAAAGTTGACGTCTGGAGAGTTGAGCTGATATGATAGGGATTAGGTGAAGTTGATGTTTGGAGAGTTGAGCTGATATGATAGGGATTAGGTGAAGTTGACGTCTGGAGAGTTGAGCTGATATGATAGGGATTAGGTGAAGTTGATGTTTGGAGAGTTGAGCTGATGTGACAGGGATTAGTTGAAGGTGGAATGAGACCACATGTTCCTGGTGCTCACTGTTGGCAGCACATTCTTTCTCTGAGCTGCATTACCCGCTTGAGTCGTTAAATGGTGTGTGCTCACGGGTGAAGTCTGAAAAGAAAAATAGTAAGTAACATGCAGGTCAGTAGTAACAACCGGTAGGTTAACTGCGGAACATTTGCTGCCGCTGCTGCATTCGGAGCATCACGAAAAAATCAGCCGTCCCTGTTCTCTCTAGGGTAATCAGATACATATACTGTGATTTCAGGCTTCCTGTATTCAGTGGCAAACAAGGCGGGAAAAACAGTTCAAGAAACAGCCAAACAAATCAAAACGACCGTAGAAGAAAACGTAAGCAGTTCTGCAAGTGCACGGTGTGCTTGGTGAAGGCAACGCAGTGCATAGGGATCCGTAGAATGATCGCATGGCATGTCTGTTTCAGAGCATCTTAGCAGACTTCAATCGTGAGCAGGATTCTTTCCTGAAGAGCAAGCAGAAGACTGAAACTGGAATTCTACCATGGGTGGGATGTGAAGATGAGGAGAATGCAAAGCAGCAAATCCTGTCTCTTTCTGCTGTAAGAAAATTGCTTCACTGTTGCTATCTGTAAGCTCCTTGTTCAGGCCGCAGACAAAGTGTGAACCTTTTAGGGCAGCGAGCTTGTCCTGTACGTGCTCCCATTCGTTTCACAGATGGAGTTGTTATCTAACTCCTTGTTATGTTAATTTTTTATTGCTCACTATTCAATACATGGAGACACTTACGAGCATGCCATAGTTTCTGAGAAGTGAACGTACCTTAAGCTATAAACTCCCGAATTTTGCTATACAAATGAGCCGAGAGTGACAAGCGTTCTACGCAAGAGGACAATGTACTTTAGAGCAGTGGCGCTGATTGGAGTAGGCACTAAACTGTTGGTGAGGTAGACAGCTTTTTCATCCCAGGTAAATCCAATTTTGTGTCGTTTCTGGGCTAGTGAATTGCGAAGTTCTGGTTTACGCTCATTTGCATTGCAGAATTCGGGAATTTGTATCTGATGATACGTTCGCTCTAATATGGACGATGGATTTGAATAATGACTGGCTTCAATCGTGCTATCTCGCATTTCCCAGAAAACATTGAATTAATAAGTTAACTAATGAATTTTAGCTAATTGGTCGTCCAGCAGCTGCATACGGTCCCCAAGTTGAAACTCTCCAATCAATATCATTTAAATAAAGTTGTTTGTTCAACGAGATTTGGCAACAAGGTTTGTTGCATTCGTTGTTTGTTCAAGGCTGTATGTATCAAGTTAGAGGCAATAAGTGCAATATTTATGCAATTTCGAGAAATTCCATGGTGGCTGTTCATTATTTCGATCCCCATACGTAACATCATATGGCAATTAGATGCTTGCAAAAAGCTTCTGATGTGGCAAATGCACATTAGCAAAGGTAATTGTAATGGGAACTTATTGTCCTACTTATGTATCTTTATGCTTAGCCAAAGTGAAGAATTTTTATCTTGTTTCTTAGGACAAGCGCAATTTTGTGAGAAGTCCACCTAGTGGAGTCCAGTTTGAATTTGACATGGATACCATCTCGCCTGTTGCCATGGCAATGCTTCAGGAGGACCCCAACTTGGAGAAAATGCGCTTTGAAATCGTTCCAAAGCTGTGAGTAAGCTACTATACTTACAGGCATCTTGCATGGTCTTAGCTGCAATACGGCTAAGCTTCATTTTTACAAGTGGCATAGAAACTGGAAAATTCCATTGCTACCGCTGATGCGTAGTGCTAGAACCAAACTCTACCAATGCAGCGATTGCATGTCTTGTGATCGTCATACATTAAACGAGCTGCGATCTGCATGTTACTTCAGGATCCCTGAGCAAGACTTCTGGAGGAATTACTTCTACCGGGTATCCCTCATCAAACAGTCAACCCAGCTGAGCGCCCTGGGACGAGACAAAGGTAGGGGATGTGCTTGACATCAAGTTGAACAAGGTTTTAATAGAGTACAGAGGACATCCAAAAGACAGGGTGTTCAAAATTAAGCTTTCACTAGCACTTTATAAATAGGCGAACAAAAGAAAACTGGTGCAGCTTTTTCTGTTCCTTGAGTAAGAAACAGGTGCTACATAATTAGCAGCACCTGTTTCTTACACAAGTAGCGTAAAGTTATCATCCAGTTTCCTGTCATCGCTGTGTTTGCGTAGCGCTCGTGAAAGCTTAATTTTGAACACCCTGTATTAAGTTTAAGACATGTGAAGAAAGTATATGCGTCAATTTGCCGTACAGCACAAAAGGCTTTGATGCGTGCAATTTTTTTTTCCTAAAAAAAATGTACACAGCCACGCTTGTTCCCTCTCCACTCGCCCACGGGGTGTAATGAGGAGGAGAAGGACAGACGATGACGGCGTAACGTCAGTGCAGTCAGTCGAGGACAGCACCTGCGTTTTTTTCTTTTGTGTGTGAGGGCTTTCTCCTTTCATAGTCAGTAAACATATTCCCTTGGGGGGGTGTTAGGAGTTGAACGGGCGACTGTGCGCATGGAAGATTTCATTGTCCTGTCGGAGAAAGAGGTAGACTAGACACAGGTTGCCGTGAGAGCCAGGCCAGTCGAACTAGAGCCCGAGCTGGCCGAGGCAAAGGTTTTTATTACCCGCGCGCCTAGGTTATTGGTGCGCGGGAATGGTAATGGCGATGCCGCTACAGGGCTCCCCCCCTAGTGAGGCGTCGGAAGATGTTGAGCGATACATAGCTGTGGGGCCCAGGTGACGTGTCGGCGGCGGGGGGGAGGCGATGAAGTCGAGGGTGGAGAGTGAAGTGCGGACGAAGTGGCAGGAAGAATTGGCGTCGGCCCTGTGTCGGAGTTAACGGCGCTGGGGGACGTCGCAGGAACGTCGAGGAAGGCGGGCTTCAATCGCTGCAGGGCGACAGTCTCCTCTCGGTTCTTTACCAGGATGGTGTAATGCGTAGGAGATCTTCGCACGACAGCGTACGGGCCGGAGTATGGGTGCTGAAGGGGCCTCTTGACTGCGTCGCACCTGAGGAAGACGTGTGAGCACGTTTCGAGTTCGGGGTGCTGGTACGTCGCAGCAGAGCGTGGCACACGCGGGGGGATCGGGTGGAGGGCGGCCATTGTTTGGCGAAGGCGGGACACGTAGTCGGCTGGTGATGGAGACGGGAAGTCGGGAGGTGGGTCGATGATATCGCCAGGCAAGCGAAGAGACGTCCCGAAAACTAATTCCGCCGATGTGCAGCCTAAGTCTGGCTTATAAGCCGACCGAACTCCCAGCAGAGCTAGGGGCAGGACTTCTGTCCAAGGAAGGTCAGATGAGGTCAGATTGGGTCACCAATGTCGGAGAAAGAGGTAGACTAGACACAGGTTGCCGTGAGAGCCAGGCCAGTCGAACTAGAGCCCGAGCTGGCCGAGGCAAAGGTTTTTATTACCCGCGCGCCTAGGTTATTGGTGCGCGGGAATGGTAATGGCGATGCCGCTACAGTCCCGCCAAAGTTTTCCTGTGTGCAATCTCCTTCAGAGCCCTGAACAGCTGATTAGCAGACAACATTTCTCTGAACCAATCAGCGAGCGCTGGCAGTGTGTCGTCAGCACAAGGTCACAGACTGGTACTGTTGTCCACCACAGTCGTGCACGGTCGCTTCCTGCGGCTTACTTTAAATTCAGTTTCTGCGATAATTATGACTCTGTGGGGTGTGTCGCTCCTCATCTTGTCCCTTGTACCTCTTTTAGACCCTGGGTTTATCGATTTTAGACTGAGGGTTTTATCGATTTTAAGAGTGCTTGACTCTTTCTCAATGCAATGAGGCATCAACCAGGCCAGAAACGTTAGGCGACTAAAATGCTTTCAAAAGGCAGACATTGAAGCAGTAGCGGGAACGAAAATATTAAAGATATGTCAAATGCAGTTCAGTCTCGACGATGCGCACTCCTCGGGGCCGCAGAGAGTATTCGTATCGTCCGAAATTGGTATGATCAGAAACGAAGTAGATGCAGGAAGTGAATACTTGCTGTGTATTGTCTCTCCACCCACAATGAGGGAAAAAAAGGGGGAGGGTAAATAAAGATAAAAAAATAGGGCTTCATCAAGTGTGACCACAAGGCTCTATTTATCCTTCAGGCAAATACCCTCAAGGCTAGCTACTGGTTAATGTCTGATTAGATCATTAGGCACAGCGAAAAAAGCACTGGCAACTACAATATACTACTGTTAGTGACACTTAGTTAAAACTTGTAGTTTCTTCTGCGTAAAGCACTCCATCTAGTCTAGTCTAACTTGTTTTATGTTGAAAGAAGATTGGAATAAAAGAAAAACATTCTCAGGAAGGTGTTGTGGCACACGGCTGAAAGTTTTGGCGCAGTTTATTCTTATCTATCACAATTGCCATCATTCGGGATGTTGCCTACACTGCCGTTGTGTCATCCCAAGCTGTGTCTTGTCCTGTGCTGTACGTTTATTTGTTCATTCTCATATATATTGGCGTATCGGGCACGTCAAACATACACCAGCTCGCTTGCATAGTCTGTCTCTGTGCTCTGCTCTTCTCAGATTTCTTCTCTTTCAAGATGCATAGTAACACAGATTTCTAAAAAGAGAGCAGAGATAACATCTGCACTCTCACATTTTTATGTGCAGCAAGCAGTAGCAGTGCCGACTCCTCTTCCACACAACCCAGCCCTTCTGAAGAAAGCAACAAAGGTACGGCCCAGTGCTGCATTTTATTTATTTTTAATTTTTATTTATTTTATGTATTCGAGACAAGGCAAATGGCACAACATGCCTGTAGAGAATCAGATTGTGAAAAAAAAAAAGGAAAGAAAAATTACATTGATGGATGCCAAGTTGGCACACGGGGGGGTTATGTGTTCATTCGAAGAAGCAGAAATGAAGAAGAGAAAGGAACTGGCTCATGGTTAATCCATAGGGCGTTGTGTTTTCAGGTTTAATGTTGTTGTTTTTTTTTTTTCTTTTTTTTCCTCTTTAATCAGAGTAAAAATCTGGAATTATTTGAGGAGCCATAGAGGGACGAATTGGGCAGAATTTGGCAGGAAAGCCGTCACTTGTGCAAAAAAGCATAAATGAGTGCTTCTTGCATTTTAGATGTACACGAGATGTGGAATGGTCTTGCTGAATGTACCGTGCATTGCGTTCTCATGCAGTGTGCGACATGTAATGCTACATCTATAGAAAGTAGCATCCCCTGTATGTGTTTTCCTTCTGCGTTATCACATATTTGCAGAAACAGAATTGAAGTGGTGCATGAGGCAAAATGGCATGTGTGGTGAGAACACAATTAATGGGTGTACATGTTCATGTCAACAACCAACCAGAAATTGTGCAAGTATGTGTAGACATGCTTGTGAGGAACTCTGCCAGTGGACATGGTATTACTGTGAACACAGCATTTTTGGTATCGCTCTATTTAGCCATTTATACAGTTTAGTGTGGTCATGTTACTTTTAGGCCAGGTACCACTATCGTACAGCAAATGTCACGATAATGAAAGCGCATTAAAATGTTTTTGCAGAGCAAACAAGCCAGAAGTCGGAAGGTAATTTGCCCTTGTTTGGTATAGAAATATGGAAACTTGTGTGTGGTATTTTGTGTTAGACATTACTTAGGTAGGTCCACACTCTGATACAATACCGCTCAACGCACGTCATGCTGGATACAGCTACTAATTTTTTGCTAATGCTATATTACCCTTCTGATAGTACAAGTAAGTATAACACTGAGGTTTACTTTGTTTAACACTTACATTGTACTATGGTTTACATTCCCTTTCTCGCTGGTTCAGCTAGCACACACATACAAGGTCTTGCATCTCAATGCTGCTCACATGTGTTCAGCTTGCTCAAATTAATTTTACTGTACATGTGTCTGTGTAGTTTCATAGCTTGCGCGTGTGTGTCTATTCATGATGAAGGTCCTACAGCTAGGACAAATACAGAAACAGAGAAGAAAGCTATCCTTGTTCTGCACTCCATTTTGTGTAGCAAGGAACTTAAACCCATAGTCTGCAAGTCCTCAGAAATACAAGTTAGACTATTTCATCTAGGTGACTCGGCTGAAAAAAGTACCATGTACAGCTTGGGACAGAAGTTTACAGAACACCAGGGTGTCGCATTTCTCTATTGGAGTGACACCCTCGAAGCAAACGGGAGCTGGCACACATACTGGGAGGGGGATACAATAGCCGGTCACCTGTTTCTTATTCAAGCTCCTTCCGATGAAGAAATACGCAAGTGCCGTGTTCCGTAAACTTTTGTCCAAAGCTGTACCTAAGTTTCCCCATAGTAGAATCCAAAGGTCAAAGCCAATGCATGGAAACTTCAACATTACTAACCTGCTAACTTTTTACACACATAATAATTCAACATACATATTTAGCGTTATTAAAACAAATACTTGTCCAATATTGCACTGAATAATTAGGCCACTGAACGAATCATCTCATCTGGAATGGTCACTGCAGTTTACTTCATAAATGTTCAAATTATTGTACCAGTACAGTATTGTACTGTTGTACTGTTGTCCTGCAGTGTGCTTTTGTGTCGCGGTGTGCTATGTGAAGGTGTTAAGCATATGGCAGGCCAGTTTACCACAGCCATCAGTCAGCTATAGTAGTGTATGTGACTCTTCTGGGAGCTATTTATTTATTTATTTATGTATTCAACATACCCCAGAGTCCCTTGCTGACATTAAATGGGGCAGTGGGATAATGAGTCAAGAACACTGTTAAGAAATTGGGAGTATTAGATAGCAGGTATACACTTTAGAATAGTACAATATCTATAGCTGTCCTGACAATTGTGGAACCCTACTAGTCAGTATGCTTTAATCCAAGTTGGGGGTTCTCAAACTTTGGGAAGTCAAGGAACCTCAATATGTGCTTCTTTTTTTTTTTTTTTGCCTGTCAAGAAACCTTCTCCCCACCTAAAACCCGCGACAAACTCCCAGACTACAACGTGCAAAAAATTACTTCGTGACATAATTGACAAAAGGAATGGTTCCGCACACATTCATAAACCTTTTTGCTGAAACACGACTCTAAATAGCATATTATGTTTTTTTTTTCTTTCTTGAAACACCATGAGTTCATACTTAACATACCCTTCGCAGTATGAATGGCAAAACCCACGTATAATGACACATCATGTTACGATATATGTCATACAATGATTGTTCTTCGTTTTTCGAACGATGTGTTGGCTACCAAAGTGGTTACCGACGGCACCCTCGAAGAGCGCGCCAGGAGTGCTGCAGAACCCCTGGGTCCGATGGAGCTCACTTTGAGAATATCAGATCTGAGCATGCGCCTGGGTGTTGCAAAGCTTCAGTGTTGTGTCAGTCCTTCTTTGTTCCATTGGCTCAGCTAATACTACGTTGCTTGAGAAATATGTCGCCCATCACGAGTGTGTTAATTCATGTACATGTGGGTGCGACTGGCAACAACGTGTTGAGGGCGAGTGTATAACGCTCTGTTCCTAGCGTGGCTTGATTTGTGGACGAGAGCATAGCTAGCGTGGCATAACCTGTTGCATCTCTGACCTGAAATGTGAGGGGGAAATTGCATCCCACTGCTGGTGCCTTTTCATGTCATTTGCTAATCGAGATAAGTAGCTGGGCATTGTGAGGCTTCAGTGTTCTGTTTGTCCTTGTGCATTTCTTTGCTTCAGCTAATACTACATGAGAGTCCTGAAACTCACCACCAAGACAGTCTTTAAAATTTCCATTGAAACATGATCGTGCAACGTGGTGAGGACAGGGACAGAGGACACAGACAGACAGTGTTACAAAAGCAATCAAGTTTATTAGAACAGGACAGGCAGCAAACTAACAAGGCAAGTCCCTTGCCACAAAAGCAGTCTCAGTAAGGGAAAGGATTATGGACCGCTGGATCACAATATTCTGAGAGAGGTCACTGAAAATCGTTTCAACTATTTTCCACCCGAGCAGGAAATATACCGTAATTTCACGCGTATAAGCCGCATCGCAGATAAGCTGCAGGACCCGTTTTTAGGAACGTTTTGAAAACTTTCTGGCAGATAAGCCGCACTCGCAGATAAGCCGCGGGCAATACGACGCGACTGATCTGTGCGACAAGGGAGACCATAGAGAAGGCCATAAACCCTGTGGTCCATACTCCGGAGTCGGCATGGTGTACAAGAAGGGGTTTAGTGCTAGTGGTCTACCAAGATCGGATTCTCTTGTTGCGTGTTTTTCATGGATCGCTGGGTCAGTGGTCTCCCAGAAGACACCAGGAAGGTCAATCTACTCAAATGGGGACGCGCCCCTGCTATGTAATGTTCGTGCATCGGCAGAGCGGTGCTGTCCCAGAGACACTGTCGGACCTTTCGTTAAAACCGGCAAATGGGGAAGATATCACGAAAAAATAGTGATCAGATAAGCCGCACCGGTGGATAAGCCGCAGAGCGCCCGTTAGAAAAAAAAATCGCGCATAAGCCGCGGCTAATACGCGTGAAATTACGGTAGTTGAAACGGCTCTCATTACTCAACTGCTCCGTAACGTCCACTTCATGTTAAGTTGACGCTTTTTCGTATTATTTTTCATATCACCAGTACAGCAGTAGCAAATCATTTGCAGGCATAGAACAATGCACAACGCACAGTGCATAAGTAGGGTGTGACTTTTTTGGGTTAAACCCGATTAAGCCCGAGTATTTCCTCCCGGTTCAGTTTGGGACTAAGTCAGGTTAAAAACGATTTCTCCCTCAATTACAAACAAGTATCACATCGTGTCATGTATTATTTGCACTCTTTGGTAGCACTTTCCACGCATGTTTGATGTAAATAATACTTCACTGCAAGAGTATGCTATGTGAAGCACATTTGATGTCACTATAAGACACAACGTATGTACGTTTTACTAATATACACACATTAACTACTGGCGGCTTGCTGGACAGAAAGAAAAAATAGTAACCTGATAACACGTTAATGTACCAGTAGAACCCAATTCCCCCCGAAGAATCCGAGATGATGTATTTAACCCAAAAAAGTCAGGCCCTGTTTGTAAGTGAGGCGTGTATCCAGGTGCCAAACGCTGTAGAGACCTCGAGGCGGTCATGCTGTAATGAACGAAATGTTGAACGCTTACTGACAAAAGCTGTGCAGCTGTCTCGGAGAGGCTGCAAGATTAACCGCGGATATAGAGTTAAGTCTTCCGAACCAAGAAAAAACAAACACTTGTTTCCTCTGTAGAACAAGGTCCAGCGAGTCCAGAGGAGCAGGAAGGGATGCTGGACAGCCCAACTCACGATTTTGTCTCGGACACATATGAGGGCAGCAAAATCTCTGAGGAGGAGGTCAAGAGAGGCATGAAACAACTGGGCATGGGAGACAAAGCAGGTCAGACACAAAATTACTGTGCTTCGGAGCAATTGGACAGAAAATATATAGAAGGAAAGAAACTTGAGAAAGGGGATTCAGGACTTGCCTGTATTACTTTTCTTATATTGGACTGGGCAAACTGTTTGATTATGTCTGTAAGACATGATTCCCTTCTTATTTGTCCGGTTTTGTACTTCAGCTACTTTAAAGAAGCACAGAAAGCACTTCAGCCACTATGCTTTTTTTAAACCAAGTAGTTACCCTTCTATTAAAATGCACCATGCGAAGGGATTAATTCGACAGATGAATAAAAATTGCGACCGTGCGCAATGGTGACAATGCCTGCAACTAGCCACGGCGGTCTAACGGCCCACATACTTTTTAAAAGAATGCTTTGCCATATCCGTTATTCTGTGTTATCAGGAAGCAACGTGGCAGGGGACCCGGAGGTTTCTCACAAATGCTCTTGCATGAGGGGTATATGACACTTTTGATGCATCACACAGCCTCGCTTTCACGTCTGCTTTCACTTGTGCACGAGGGCCAAAATCTCACTCCCATGAAAGGCCACAACGTCTGCGCCTATCGCGGCATACGCGTACACCCAGCCTTCACGGTGCGCCACGCAGTGGCGTCTTCTCGAATAAGAGCGGACTCCAAAAACCTAAGAAAACCGTTTCGCATGCGTTTTCAGTGACCGAAGCACAGGGTATTTAGAAGATCATGGCACCGTATTTGCTCAGGATTAAGCGTTTGTTCATGTTTGTGTTTTTTTAGAGTTTTGTGCGCATCGAGATGCTTAGTAAGGGAACGGTTTCTGCTCGCTGTCAAACGAAAATCATCTTTGGGGTCTGAAAGCGCAAGCACTCCTGCTGTTGTGCCAGACTTTTTGGCCGAGAGAACTCGCTCCGAATGTAGCTCCAATAAAATGTCAGTGTATCGTTTTGGCTGACGTTCATGTGCTCAGATCGGAGGAGATCCGGCATCGCAACTGGGTCGTCTATATTTTTATGGGCCGCAGGGCGGCGAAGTTTGGGAACCACTGTGACAGATGACCTCATGCTATGGAATTAAGGCAGCTGCCTAGCAACACACATGCATCCCATGTTAAACCAGGAGCTTTAGGTTGCAGTTCACTGTGCTACAAAGTTGTCCTTATACAGTCTGCACTTCCTTTGAAGAACGAAGTTGATGAACTAGCTTGCACCTGAGCGATGTTCTGAGTGTCCTGCTGCTGTGCTGAGAGAGAACTCTGTGTCGTAGAAGCAAGGATAACAGTGGGTCAGGACACAGAAGTGAATGGTCTAGATCAGCCCTTTAAGGGTTGGAAGGTATCCCAAAAGATAAGACTGAGTGTATGTTCTGGACCCTGCCATGGATGTTTTCCCAGATGCCCGAGCTGAAGTGCCCGTCCCGAAATGCCCACGCAAAGCTAGCTCCCTGAATGCGAAACCTGCTACCACACATACAGACCCTTTAATCTCAGAGCCCCACTTCTTCACAAAACTAGGCACCGGGCACAGATTTATAGCTACCCGATTTGTTGAATTCTGGATGCCAAAATTGGAGCTTAATTTCATTTCATTTCATTTTCATTTATTTATTCTATAGGCCCAAACTGGGCATGAGCCTGATCTTGAGCCTGTGATGGGCCTCATGTTGCCCACGCCACGTTTTATAAAACCAGCCTTGGACATGCTTTTGCTGCAAAGTAGAACAAATGTTTACTACTCAACTGTACAACTAACTGTGAATTAACGTTTGGGATTGGAGCATGGTTTTTTAAGTGCCAATTTTTGCTCGACATTTTTGTGTGCCCTTAAAATTTGCAAATTGTTCAATTTCCGAAAATTAGGGACTCTAGAACGTTAAAGTGTTTTACAGCACATATCGGAATTTATCAGTCATGCATGAGAGACGTGATGTCCCACTTGTGTGACCAGCCATGAATGTGTACGCGTTTGAATACTGCTCTGATATATGACACACAGCTGACTGGTTCGATTGTAAAACATTGGGTGCGTTCAAATAGTCTGAGATGCATCACTGCAATATCACACACCAGAGGTTCCGCCGTAATGGTGCGTCACCCGAATTCTCCACAGGCGCACACGTGCATCACAGAAGGTGCACTTTGGGAAGTCTCCTCTGATGCAGATCTCGCAGAGTGCTCTTCGCGCTTGCACCGATTTTCGGAGGAGTATTTGTAAAAACATTTAGCAGACGACAGTTTGCAGCGGCTGTTTTGTTTGAACAAATGGTGGCATGCCATTGGCATACCGTGAAGGCGGGGCAATTACACTATAGTGTCTCCCATTAGATACATGTTAACACATAAAACATTTTTAATTAACAAGGCAATTAACCGATTAATTAAACAATGAAATTAACAATAAAAAGACAATTGTTTCATTGGTGTCCATCATTGAACTTCTTGTCTGCTATTATATGGCCTATTCCATTCGCGTGCCTCCTCCTATGCGCCCTCTGCAGTCTCTTTATTAAATATATGTTGCAAACGGATGGCAGTAGATGGCGCACATAGCGGTTTCTCAGAGTGCTCATTCGAATACTTTGGCTCGAAGGCGCACATACGACACACACTGTGACGGCATATGTGACACATCACTATTCGAACGCACCCATTGTCTTGGTGACAATGTGGAGATATATCTAGGAATACAATGGAAAGAATTCAATGCAGCAAACCATAAACTGTTGCCATTTTCGAGCCGATGATAGTTAGAAATAAAAATGCTTAAGAGGGAATGTCGTATAAATCATTTCCTTCGTTCGCATTGTTCTCCCTTATTTTAATTATATTCCAGTTGGGTTCATTAGGACTAGAGTCGGTTACGTAGCCAGAAAAATATTTTGGGAGAGGTTCGATAATAACTTAACATGGAGGAGGTGAATTCCATCCTCGTTTCCCTCTCCCAAATTCACTACCGAAGGTACGGTTTCGGCAGGGGTTTGAACCCCCCAAAATCCCATTGGCTATGCCACTGACTAGAGTGACATGTCCAGACTCGAAAGCAAAAGCTCTTTTGCATTGGCTGTGTGCTCCAAAATATCAAATGAAAAATGGTAATACTGCAGTGCAATGAATGAAATTCTGCTTTCAATTTCTAGCAGACGACGACTGGGAGCAAGAACTGCAGCAGGAACTGCAAGACTACGAAGTTGTAGCCCAAGACACCGGACGACAGGGTGATGACCCCGAGTGGGAAAATGAGATTCAGGAGATGCTGAATTCAACAAAGTAAACCCTTTTCTTCTAAGTACACGCATGCAAATGATGTGAGACAATGGTCGTGCCATTTTCATGGCACAGACCTGCCTCAACCATGCAATTCAGGAATAGGAGCTTTGTGTTTCCAAGACCAATATTGGCTTTTAGGATCTCCTCACTAACTGTTTGCCTGCATTTTCTTCCTGCGGGCATTGTGGTCTGATGTTTGGAACTGACCGACTTTGTTCCACACACAGTGTTGTTACATGTTACTATACTGCCTACTGAGCCAATTGTGTGAAGGGAGGGAGGGAGGTGGCATGACGTCTGTAAAAATGATACGAGGGAAGTAGTTTCTTGGAGAAAATGTTCCTGTATACTAACCTAGTCTTGTCATATATGCCTGCTTCCAGTGATGTTTAAGTGAAGTTATTGTTTAAAGGGCATGCCCCAGGTTACAAGTTTTGAGTGCTGCTGGTTTATTTTTTTGCTTTGAGTTTTTTATTGTGAATATCTTGTTAGCATGATTCGTGCTCCAGAGCCCTTTGACACTCAAGACGAGAAAAAGCGGTATCTTTGTCATAATGTTGGTGTTTTCTCAAACTTTGTGCATGGAAATATATTTGCTGTGAGGTTACACGTTCAAGGACTGTGCGTATTCATCCGCAAACATCTGCGGGGTCTGCTCAGATGTGACCGAAGCAGAGTGCGTAAAAATGCGGCGGCAGCGCGACCTACTAGATCATGACGACCATGTCATTAATCGGCCGACCCTGTGAGGAACCCGTCCGCACGATCCGCTAAGGGCGCTACTCATCGGCCCGCGAGATCTAAATCATGATTGGACAATGGAAATTTGAACGGGACGTACAACTACCGTAGCAGATGACAGCAACAGCTCCTAGGAAAATGCATAGAATGATGACAATGAACTTTTGAAAGAAGCACCTCCCGCGGGACGCGCAGCGCTTGTACAAAACTAAGCTGAAGTACAAAGTATATTTAGGGCCTGACTTTTTAGGGTTAAACCCGTATCCGCCCGATATTTACCTCCCGAACGAAATCTGTAAAATTCGGGTTTAACCCGAATCTACCCGAAAACATCCGGGTCACGTGGCACACTCATAAGCGTACATTAAAATAAAGTTTGATAACATTGCTAAACATTAGTTCCATGTTAAGACAAATTTTTATTAAACAAAAAAAAATCACCCGAATACACCCGAATTCCTGACGACAGGATATGCCGTAACGGGATTTAACCCGAATACACCTGAATTTTCGAATGAAAAATATCACCCGATATTTACCCCCCGAATTTGGCCAAAAATAAAACCCGAAAAAGTCAGGCCCTAAGTATATTGCAGAAATTGAGGAAGCAATAATCGGGCCGATGAGTAGCCCCACCGCTAGCTTCCAAATGCGGCTCTTGGAAGGGGTGCCTATGACATGGTCGTTATAATTTAGTGGGTTGTGTGCTACAGCACTGGAATCTATGTTAGGGGCGCGCACCAGATCAGGCCGTTATTTTATTCCGCTGCCTAGTTATTGATATACTTCGTATCCACGTATGTATCCAGTTGTGAAATTTGCAGAGAGCCGCAGCATGAACTGTGTATTCACTAGGAAGTGCAGGGTGTGTTCCTCGAGCTACATGTTTCTCGTTTAGCATCGTAAAGTACTTTGTAGGTTGAAGGCTGTATGACACCACAGCAGGTGTCGCTCAAGATCCGTTGTGATATAAGCAGACGAACAATGTAGTGTCATTAGGCCTTCCTCTGACCTGTAGAGGTCTTGACTGCTACAAAGCAAGTCAGACTTCCTTGGATGTATGTGCTGGAGTAAAATTAGGAATATACTGTCCCTCGATGTCTTATATTCTTACGGCTAGCCTGCTGTTATTGTGTTTTTCCTTCTACTTTTAAATGCTGACACGTAGTATCCTCTGCTCTAGTGTGATCCAAATGTGTACACAGCCCATTGTTGCATTTACGGGCCTTGCACGTTAAGTTCCCCGCATAATTCCCCACGCATCTAATCAAGCACAAAGGGTAACAATCTTACAGGTGTCATTCTTTCAATAAACATTAAAATTCACGCTTACAGATATCGAAAAATATTTTTTTGAGACAGCTAACTACACACTTATAGCGTGAATCACGTTTTTCTTTTCTTTCTGCTGCATACAGCAGTAAAGAAATGAGAAAACATTTATGTAAATATGCACACACAATTTATGTAAGAAGCACGTAGACCGTTTCCGAGCGCACTGTAATCATTGTTTCAGGAATGCTTTCAGATGTCAGCATTGTACAGTGCTGGAAAAAAGTTTACGGAACACGTTCCGGCACATTCCTTCCTCAAGAGTGACACGCTTGGCAGCGAATGGGACCCTACGCATTTACAGACATATGCATAGGTAACGGTACTACGCATAGGTACGGTGTCCGTATGGTACTATTCGCTGCTAGTGTGGTACCCCGAGGAAGGAATGTGCCGGAGCGTGTTCCGTAAACTTTTGTCCAGCACTGTACCAGAAGTGAAGGGCATCCCAGTGGTTTAACGTGGTGCCAGGTGTGCAGCTACCGCACATTAGTGCAAACGCTGCGTGCATTGAAACACACTTGGAACAATGGCAGCTATTTACAACTGTCGCAGTTCAAAGAATGGTCATTACAGTGTGTATGCACTCACTTCCCTATTTACGTGTTTTGGGGTTTTTTGAACTCTCATTGATTAGCTCCACCAGCTAGCTACCCTTTGCTGCTTTTGTTTTACTGTTCACTCCAAGAGTACCGTAAAACCATGTGACTTTGCTCCAGAATGAAAATTTGGCTTTAGTGTAAGTTTGAGGTGAACCTTCTTTTATACTTTTGTTTATATGTGGATCTAATTCAACTTCTCATCTGATTCAGAAAAAAAAAAAATATTCTCAGGATAACATTTTCACCAGAAAAGATTGGGAGCTTTGCTCCTTTTTAATCTCTTCATTGTTTACTTTTTGTACACATTGCAATTTTTGGAAGCATACGCAAAAAATGGTAAAAAGTGGCGCACAAAAATGAAAATTTTGTTGAAAAGAAGGAATATTCAACAGGAAAAAGCATATCATGTACAGATTCGAATACTTCATGCTTTTGACGTTGTACAAAACCTTTGGAAAGGAAAGACAAAATGTTTTATAGGAACGGCTCCCTGAACTTTTATGCATCTCATGAAATTACTATAAATCTTTTTGCTGTGTCTGCTGTAGCACACAAAAATTAATCCGTGATGTGAAAGTGAAAATTACTTGCATACAGGCTTTCTCAGGTCATTTGCACACAATCTTTATGCAAATATGGCACTCACGGAAATTTACGCACCACAAGCAGTTTTTCAAACTAACATATATAAATTTAGAGTTGCTCATGCACTTTCAAAGTGGTGCTTTTCTGGGTGTATATAAGGGAAAACTTTACAACAGTAGAGAAAGGTGGGAGCAAGGTTACACCAGCTTTACGAAATGAGAACACGTGCGAGCTAACATCTACATCCCTGCGAGTTTAATCAGCAGCACTAATTTGTGTGAGACGGTGTTTACCCGTTTGCGTTTCTTATTAAACCTTCCGTGAAGAAGCCACATGTTCTGTGTGTTACTACTGCTGTGGTTGTATTATGGCCTACTAACATGGAGCCCTCCTCAGACACAGAAACATTTTCATGTACAAAGTACGTACAAGCAATTTTGGCATTCACGTGTACGAAAGATAAGCTCTTTTGGTGCGCCGTTAAATTCCATTCCTGAGTGGGACGTCTCTGTATTACGTTGTACCTCTGTCATGCCTAAGAGTCCTTAATATATGCATCACAATATTCAGCGCATGAATACACCGTTATACATATATAATATATGGATGTAGACACAAAATATATATATCAGTGGGCTAGTTTATGTCAACTAGCAGATTGATTTAGTCAGAATTGGCTCTGCATTTGTTTTTAAATAGATCTTTCAACGGCTGTCTCATAAAGCCACGCTGTACAGGTATATATTACATTGTGCTTGCATGTAATTATTTGCTTTATCTTGTTACAAGGGATGATGTATTAAACGTTACATTCCAGAAATACTTGGGCTCATTCTTGCTTTGACTTCGGCTTCCACTAATGAATACTGTCCAGGTTGGAATATGAAGGGTCAACAGCCTTGCTGTCGAAGCAAGGGAACAATGACTGTGAGGTGACTCATTATTTCATTTCCCGCATCACCACCAGCAATGGGGTAGGGTATCGCCCCTGGTGAGGAAACTCTCCAATCGTCACTATAAAACATAAGTAGTAGTTGTTTTATTTTGATGAAAACGAGTGGAGTGTTTTAATCCCCCCAAGTGGTGCTGTACGACATTGCTTGCAGTAATCTGATGAAGGGCTTCACCGAAGCAATTTTGAACCGTCACCTTTGTGAACCTTGAAAGTACAGGGCTGTGTGTTCATGGTTCATGTTCACCAATTGCCAGGCTTTTCCGTGTATGTTGCAAAGGTATTAATTGTAATGGCAAATTGCAGTCGTAAAGGAAATCGTAATGGTAACGTAAGCCAAATATTACCGATGTCAGAGCTGGCGATGGTAACGAGGACAGAAACACATACAGCTAGCTGGCCTCTGACCTTTTTACGGCTCCTCCGAGGTTTTCCAAAATAAAAAAACATTAGGGGGGACCGTCAATTACGCAAGGAAACCTGGCACTCCCTCTTTTTATGCGGCCAATGTTGCCGTGCGGTAGTGCCAAAGTGAGGGTGCGCGAAATATGCTGGAAGGAAGTACCAACGTTTGGGTACACAAGCTAGGGTGACAGCATTGGAAATGCATCATGGGATCTTCGGGACGCATCTGTTGCTCACTCGTCCCAGTCTGCATTACTTTTGCACTTTATGCAAGATATATTCACACTATAGTCGTGTTAAACTTAAGAAGGAAAAGAAACGTAGTCCGTCAGCTCTCAAAATATTACTTCACCACAGGTAGGATGGCTGGACACAGAGAGGTCACGCTCGCTCCTCCACGAGATAATGTAATCCGTCATGCTCACTCTGCTTCCGTATCGGCTGCTGAGACTGGCCACATGACACTACTCTATGTGGTGGTGCTGCAGTATTTCTTTTGGCACGCTATTGCATCTCCTTATCTCCAACGGTGTATGTAGTTGATGGACTAGCTTTTCCTTCTTAAGCTGAACACTACTATAGACTTGATGAGGTAGCACAAGGACACGCACCTACAACCTTTCCCTTCGACGTTGAGATGGCAGAGCTGCTTCCGTTCTGTGTGGCCCTTGAAGGAAGGAATCCTGATTGTGCCAATGTAGAGTTACTGGACTCTGAATTTCAGCAGAAGAATTTCACCGTATGAAGACGCATTCCCACAGGTTTTGTTTTAAATCCCACCAAAGCAGGATAATCATGTCTGACACGTGGAACACAACGAAATTACGATAGAACAAAACAGAGTCGAGCCCGTTTATCTCAGACCTTCAATTGTTCAAGTACTCCGATATTACGACCAAATTGCTGGTTTCCATCAGCTCGAAGTATCCGTCATTGAAGTACATGCAAGCGAATCATCGGTATAGCGATCATTCTCCCGCTGTCCGGTAAAAGCGTGAAAATCGGAAAGCAAGATTCCATTTTTTTCATTGAAAACAAAATGCGGTGGCATTTTCAAGAGTCCGTTGCAAGGCGCGCAACTTCGAAGGGGCTCACGAAAAGTAGAGAAGATCGCTCCCTCTCCACAGCCATATCCTTGCAGGAAGACAAAAAGATTGTCGCCTGCGTGCGGTGATCGCAACTGATTGGGCTTGCGTTGCCCGCCCAAGCGTGTTATCCCGCAAGCCGGCGACGGTGTAGCCGAGTGCCGGCGCTGTGGCCGCGTCGCACTCTCCACGCGCCCTCTCCTTCCCGTTCCACTCACCGCGCATGCGTTCAGCGCCGGGGTTACAGACAAACCACGCCGCAATTCTTGCGTAGCGAGGACTATAATGCTAACGCATTAAAAACCGTGCTCACAGAGGGTTCCTCATGTCGTCGCAGAGAAAAGAGACGAGGTACTGGTGCGGCGCGTCACCCGGCGCGGACCGCACCTCCCTAGTGACGTCACTGCGCACGACCGGCTGCCTGTTCGTATCATTCATAGCGACCCGAGCCGTGTAGCCGTGTATTCGCCATGAGTACGAGCGCCTCCGATCGAATGAACATAAACGGTATCCCGAATCGTAACACGGAGGTGAGCGCGGGTGCGCGCTCACCCGTAGGTACGCGCGCAGCCTTGCGATTTGCGGGGAGAATACGGGTGTACACGCGGGGGTAAACTTGCATCCACTAAGTTCCCCTTCTGGCCACCCCCGTATTCATTGATTTGGGCATTTTGCACAGTATGCTCGATATTAATAGCACACAAGTAAAACCTGATCTAGACCACTTGATCCATACTGCATTTTGGAAAATACAGATCTGCTTAATAGTTATTTCATTGACCAGCATCACCGAAATATTCATATTTGTCACAGCATTAATCATACCATGAGGAAACTATGCTCTGATCACCCTTAAACCTTTGATTTAATAGAATTTCTGCTGTAACTTTACAGGATTTTCAGTTTGCATGCATGGTAGAATTTTCTTTCCTTTTGCCTTGAATGAATATGTGGTATTTGCAATAATCCTGAAGTGTGCTTGATATGTTTCAGCTCCCGAGTCTCAGGGCTTAACTTTTGTTTTTCCTCTCTACCATCTATACCTGCATACCTGCCACATCACTGCACCTGACTTCATTCTGTTATCCCAATCTGGCAACAGCTCATTGCCATGGCAACATCACAACAAACGTCTATTTTAGAGCAAAGGGTGGTTGCCATGTGAATATCAACAGAGTGGATGCTTATGGCTTCAGTTAGAAATCTGACACATTAGCATGTGGACAGTTGCAGCCGTTCATAAGAAAGCCACTGGCCCACTGGATTCCTACGACAGCCTGAGTGACAAGCATCTTGCTGAATACTTCCGCAAATGCAATGTGAGGCGGCGTTTGGCCAGAGTAGGTGTAGTTGAAAGCTTAAAATCGAAGCAAACAGGTTTTGTAAGCAATTACTGTTATTGTGGGAAAAAGGGAACAGCTTTGCCATCTAACAAGTGCAATAACCAAAGATCAGGAGGTCCAGGAACATTCAGCAGGTCTCCAAATGCTACAGTAGGGAAGCAGAACACCATTGTGAACTGCCAGTGCCAGACCACATCGACATCCAAAAGGCATCGCTCCATATCTCCATACCTGCTGCCTGTGGTGCCATCAAAAAACCAGGCCTCTCCAGTGCTGAGAAATGGTGAACACCTGCCAAAGCTTCCAAGCAGATCAAACCCCACAATACAGTGCGAGAGCAAGATGTCTGCAAGCCGAGAGACAGCGTCTGAAAAGCGCTCCAGTGTGCCTGCGAAAACAAACTGCGAAGTGTCTCTCATCTTCCACGGCAACCGACCAGTCCTGCAGAAGTCTTCTCATCTGCAACAGCAGCACATCAAGGTCCTGCAGCAACACTGCGGGGGGTCGTCACGCGTCGTGTTCAATGGCAACGTCACGAGGGGCGCGACCTTCCAGTTTGCTTCGCAGCGACATTGTGGTTATGCTTTTAGTGTGGTGATATTTGTCGATCAACTGAAGGACATTCAACTGAGCAGTTGCTGCGAGTACAGGTATGCAAAAGGAAGTCGTCTCGGAGGTTCACAGGGTCACTTTTCGCTCGCTAATGTGAGCGGAGGAAATCCATGCTACAAGTGTCAGCTTGAGGGTCGGATGGGGTCGCTCAGTCAAACTCCAGACCTGGTTCCGAAAGGAGCTCTGGAGGCGATGGGACGGGACTTAGCGCAGAGAAAATCATCAAAGATGCAAGAGAAGGAGGCTGTGAAGCCAGTAGTCGCCGATGCAATTGAACAGAGCACGAGCAGGAACGATGAGGACCGGTTTGTCTCGGAGAAGACAGTAAAGCACGAACAATCGTCGTCCTCAAATGAGGACCAAGGAGATGACGAGGAGGATTATGATAACTATGGATCTGAAGATAATGGTTCACAGCACGAATCTGGATCTGACGTAGAGTGTGAAACGGGGGATGAAAGTAACCAACCCGGAACCAAGCATGAAGATGTGGTTAACGACGATCCAAAACTCAGTTCCCTAGATCACGCCGTGCCACTGACGAACCAGTCGGGTGCTAGAATGAGCAAAGCCGAGGCATATGACTCGGAAACAATTCAGGCGAGCGAGCAACCCAGCAATGGCACGGCGGAAGAGAATGAAGGCAGTTGGTCGCCCTCCGCGAGTGATGACTCCCTGAAGTATGCCGATACAGCAGAGCTGCCACTGAACACTCAGAAGCTGAAAATTGAAGAGGCCGTTGAAGGAAAGAATGTTGGCAAATGTGCCCAAGAGCATGCAACGGCGGTGCACGACAGTGAAGTGCAAGAAAGCCCAATACAGTCGACGGCATACTTTGTCCAGGACAAGAAGAACCAATGGGGTTCTGAAACGGGGCGAGGGGAAAGCTTTTCATCCGATGAAGATGTGCATGAAGCTGTGGTAACAGTTGTGACGGCAGATGTGCACGCCAGTCCTTGAATGATGAAGAAATATGTGATGATGTGTATGTATATTTTAGACATAGCCAGGGTGCTACGCTACCTTTGCTGCATTACGAACTTATAGAGCAGGAAACACAAGGTTACAGTTGAGAGACTGAAAGGGGCAGCCTGTCATCGAATTAAACTACGAAATTCCAGACAGCGGAAGTAGTCTGAAAATATACTACAGTTAACGTTGGCATTAGGTAGTGACAGTGTCAAATACAAGTGCAATAAAGTGGATAACAAAGTGTATTATGTAACCAAGTGTATGCTAAGGGAAAAGCCTCAAGACAAGAGTCACCAATATTTCAAACAGAGACTGTCCTCGTCATCGGTATGGTATTTAAAGGGATAGGGATGTCTTGTTCGTGGGTACATTATAGGTCAACAGCGTGTGTGGATGGAAAAAATCCTGGTTGGCTTTTATAACCGAAGTGAACAACCGTTGTTGAAGCTCTTTCTTTAGGCGCAGAAATGGAACAACTTTATTGCGAGATGATGAATGGGGAGTTTCATCGCCAGGGGCGATGAAACCCCCATTGCCACCCCCAAACACCCCATTGCTGGTGGTGATGTGAGGAATGAAATAATGAGCCCCTTCACAATAAGAATCGAAGTCCCATGGTATCCAGAAAGGCGAAGAGAGCTTTGAGTGCAGAGCGTTGGTGGGCTGGACGTGGCCGGGGACCAAGCAATTCCTGAACCGCCACCCTCTCTCACGAAATTGCAGAAATGGGTTAGATGAATTCGAAATCTTTTACCGACAACCCTTCTCTTCATCAGAGCTGAGCATCTTTACAGCAAAAGAGCTTTCATTGGATTATGCCCTGTGGAACATAGAAGACATTGTGCACAAATGTATGTGCCTACCAAATGAGTCAAACTCTTACGACGTTTTCAGATCTCCGCGACAAGTAATCACAGACATTGCTCATTCATAATGTGGGATCGAAAAAAAAAAGAGAAACACTGTCAGAATTGACACACTTAGAACACGTTTTGGGGGTAGGCAAAGGAGAGTGCAACGAAGTTTAATGCATTCTCGTTTCAATATGTCAAAGATTTTGAAATGTTTGTGTGCATCAAGACAGGAGTAGTTTTTGTTTGCTGTGGAAATGAGCCGAAACTGAAAAACCGATCCTCAGTAGCGCATCATCTACGCCGACGGAGGCTTATCTGTGCCGGAAAGCGGATTATCTGGCCAGCAGATCGGCACGAATAATACAGACTGGCAGAATAACGCATCTTTACAATAATTTAGTTTACATAATTAAGGTATAGTGCGATTGCGAGATCGGACAGTCACTCTGCACTGTCAATCTGGGTGCCCGACGGAACAGTGTAACGATGGGCTGCTGGTCAGTGGACTCAGCCATCCGAACCCAGAAGCAAGTCGGTTTCTGAAAAACGTCTGTGAGACAGTCTGTTACATTTCACAACTAAATCACAACACGCATAAAAGTATTACTATCTTACTGCACTCCAATTTGTTAGTCTATATTGATGGAGTACAACGGGGACGGTACCAGAGACAAGGAGAAAGACAAGACGCAGAGGCGCCCTACTGCTCCTTTCCACCACTGAAGGGGTAGTTACAGATGACTAACTCACGACTAAAAAAAAAGCAAGAACAAATTTCTGTTAAGTCGTAACCACTTGTTACTTTTGACAGCACCCTAATCTCTGTACCCGTTACCACGCTGTGTGTGGTAATCTCACGCTGTTACCACACACCATTGAAGATGATGTGAATGCATTCCTACATGCTCTGCTTACATCCTGCATCAGACAGTGTTCAAAAACGTTTGTCCTAAGACTGTGCAGACTACGAGGTTCACGTTTGGAAGCACTGTATCCATCGCCTGGCAGGAGAGTACAAATGGGCTGCATGGGGCTGATATAGGTGGTGTACTGGCACTATTTCATACCTGCACATGGGTAATGCAAACACAATTGTACTTGTGCTCGGCCAATTATGGTACTACTACCACTATGACTGTCCTTGTCATACTAGAGGCCATTGGTGCTGAGCCGAGGAGGCAGGTGTGGCACCAGATTTCTCACTTGTGCACATTGCTCATTCCACCCCAAGCGACTGGGGCGGACAGTGTCAAAACAGTGTTTTGACACCGTTTTGAAAACACTTATCATGGCTCAACATTCCTGCCCATCTCATGCCACCCACATGCACATACTATATTAGTCCAACAGTGGAAACTGGGGGATGTCCAACTTACAAGTAGGGCTTTATTTATTCATCATAAATACTGTGACAACCATATGCTAAAAACCTTGTTGCGAGGGTTTTTTCTTTTTTAAAGTCACTGTACACAACAACGTAAGCAAGGATCGTCAGTGATCAGTGATTTACCCAAGCCCCCCCTACACCCCCCAACAAATGTTCAGTGACACCCCCTAACTTTTTCACCTGTGTACCCCCTACAGGGTGTGCCCTTGCGATTTCAGCTTTAGACACACATCGGTAATGATATGTTAAGCTGTAATGACGTAACTATAATAATGACCCCCCCCCCCATTTTTTCCAACACTCTCCGTGCTTGGGATTCCGGATAAACCACTGATCAGTGTTACAAAGTCATTGCTGGAGTGTTGAAGGCAAACAGAACATGTAAACATAATTTTAACTACACTTGCACAGATACAAACACTCAATGTTTTTTTTTCAGAAAAGCTAGTATGTATATGTAGACATGTCAAGTCATCTGCTGCTGAACAGGGAAAAGCAGGACCAGAATATTCTACCAAAAACTATAGTGTCCTGTTCACATAAATAAGGCTTTGTGTATCTCCATTTTAACAGTCAATTTGGCTAGCGTACCTCGTTCGGTAACCACCACCTGGTTGTGTCCCAGAACAGTACAGTAAAACCCGCGTATAACGATATCCCTCGTAAAACGATTGTTCATGATTTTACCGTCAAAATATACATTGTTTCTATGGGGAAACGACCCGCGTATAGCGATGGAGACCGCGGTTCCAAGTACTCGTATAACGATGTTGGGCGCTGTCCCGTGCGCGTAACCTCGCCGCGATAAGATACAGTAGAATCTCGATGATACGAATATCACGGGGTAGCGGAAAAAATTCGTATAGTCCGAAATTCACATCAAAAGAATTAAACCAAAATAAAAATTGAGGAAAGAAAATAGACATCGACTGTTCATTTTCCAATACTGCCAGTGAAAAAAGTAGGTGGTAACGCCTTTTTGTCTCCGTATTTGGCCAATGCTGCTCAAATTCGCGAGATGATTCAAAAGGCCTAGCACAGGCTTTCCACCCGCGAGCTGCGCGACAGTGTTCGAAAGCGAGCTTCACCTAAAGCACACAGGCGTTAGGTGAAGCCGACTTGCGTAATGGTGACGTGTAGTGTTGCCAGAAGTTGTCCTGCTATGTTCCCTGCTTCCCGCCACGAGTTCTGATCGCTGCTTTCCCAAGCCAGTGCGACGTCACATAGCTTCGCGTCTTTTTAAAGGGACAGTCGCATCGACCACAGATCGATTCCGAAACCACAGTGACATGAGATTCCCCATCCTTCACTGACCATGACTCCGAAAGTCCCATCCCGATCAACGGAATACTTTTCGCATAATTCGTGTGTAAGCGGCGCAACAGCAGACGACGGAAGCGGGCGTCAAGCGGAACTCCCTGCTGAGAATCTTTAGCAACGTCACATTGAATCTGACCAATAAGAACGCGGCGAGCCAGAGGAGTCCCCGCTGCTTGCAGCTCGGTCAGGGAGACAAAGGCGAAGGCACATACGGAGAGGGCGGACTCGGAACGCGGAAGTGGTGCATCGTGCTGTTCAAATGCCTTTAGTAATAGATCCCGTGACGAATATACATGTTTAATGACGGCCCATATTCGACGGATCCGCTTCTTCTGCAAGTAACTGGTGATATACGTGCCGTAGCTGCGTTAGCGCAACAGAACGAGCCTCAGGACAGAATGGCGTAAATGCAGGCTAGCTGGTGGATAAATTCCATGATAAGGCAAGCCTGAGCGATGGGCAAGACACGTAAACAAACACAAACACGAAGGCTCAAGTGCCTTCGTGTTTGTGTTTGTTTACGTGTCTTGCCCATCGCTCAGGCTTGCCTTATCATGGAGCCTCAGGACCACTGCTTTAGGTACGTTCATGATCGGAGTGCTCAACACTTAATCCCGTGACATTCACTACGACGCAGGAAACAATCCAAGTGTTTGTGCGACGTCTGTGCTCCCCAGGAACCGGATGAGTACCTATATGCTGCAGTGCTGGTGAAGTGGCAGAGTTGTGTAATGATGGCGAAGTAGAGTGTAAGCACGCATCACACTTTGTTCTCAGCTCTCTGTCTTCGGCCAGAACTTCTGTTGGTGTATCCACCGCAGTATTGCAGCGAGGATCACAGTCTTCGCCTACTGTACCCACGATAGATAGGCACGTTGAGCAATCCTTATTTTCGTAGTTGTCGTGGACGTTTGCACACACGACGAATGCCCCATGAAAGTTACGAAGGCTCTAACCAACTGTGCAACTCAAGGGCCGGGTTAGAATTAGAATGATTATCAGGAAATTACTGTGCTACGTGTTTAGGAAAGTGTCCTTTCTTTTTACAGCTACGTCATTTTCACTGCTTATTGTGTGTTTACAAGCTGAGTTTGGAGATTCCTTGGACCGAGAAAGAGACGACAGATACCTGGGTGTGTCGTCCGCATGATTCGCCAACGTTTTTCCATCCCGGTCCTATCAGGACTATCATCTTTTGTGTGCCTCATTTCCTGTTCACACCTACACGATAATAGACTTGCGTAGTTTCCAATTGAGAAGTGTGAAACAGAATCCGTGTTACCACAGTAATCCCGAGAAGTGCAGGGGAATAGGCAGGAGCAATAAGTGACAGTTATACTTTTAATGGTAGTGTAATACTTCTTATCATTGGCAGTATTATAGCATGTGAGGGATATAACATGTCAAATAATTTCAGGTAACGTTTCATAACTCACTAATGGTACACTTACACCTCATTATCATTGTAAGTGATACATCTGTCTGGGAATGTCCACAATTTGTCATTCCCACAGAAGATTGTTCTGCCTTGATACAGCAAAACAAATTTTGATACCTGCCATTGATCCAATTTTTTTAGCACCACTGTTTTGAAAACAGCTTTCAAGACTAACTTCAGAGATCCTTGGCAGAGCATTACCTCTTGTCTATGTATTATAATAATTATTATTATAATGACAGGCAATAAGTTACGCAAATGTGAATAAATCTTTGTGTTGACTGAGTGTTGTCCATTCAAGAGCCATCGCACAAGTCCACATCCAACTCTTCACACACAGATATTTATTATTTGCTATGCACAGACAGTTATCAGCGTGCACCACACTGGCAATGTCCCTTGGGATCTGAAGCGGGGAGTCACAAAAATAAAAAATAAAATAAACAGTTTCGTAAGTACTTCAATTGCAATGAAAACGGGACGGTTGGACAGTAAATTGGACGGTTTCATTATAACAGTGGTACACAGGAAAAAAACTCAGGGTGTTGGGGGGGGGGGGGGGGGGGATCTGGATCGATCTCTGGGCACAGCTAAGTGTAAAATTTTGGAAGGGTTAGTACATTTTGAAATGACCCTCATGCCTCAGACCCCACTACTCGAATAATGCACCTCCCTTTTACAGTAAGAGGCCTCTTACTATCTACGGCATATCCTATCAAAGCTCACAGGATAGCAAATTTGGCCACTGCTTACGTGACAGTGCCTCGTAGAAGATGCAGCTTTTCTGTTGAATTGACACTACATCTCTGGTAGCCCCTTTAATGTCTGGAGGTAGGTGCATCATTTTACATTTAACCAGCAGTAATGTATAGCATTGCAAAAAAGGAAACAAGGGCTTAGTCTCAACGCCGCATCAGCATCATTCATCATCTCACAATAACGTTGTTGTCAGCCACTGCACAAAGATTTGGGTGGACCTGAAACGGACCTTTTTTTTTCTTTTCATTTCCTGTTTTCAAGTTATTTTGTCTTGGCATGTAGCTGTGAGATGTCAGTAGAAGCCATGAAGTCATTCTCTTTACTTCTTGAACTTGGATGAAGAAAGCACTGTTCTGGAAGATCCTAATTTGTCAGAGGCATCGTAAAGGCATTAGTGTAAAAACCAGGTCTCTCAGCAAAATTGCCGTGCACACACGTACATTGTTTGATGCCGTTTCATGGATGGATGGGACTTGGATCAGCAGCACCTGGTCCTTCTATAACACAGAACGTCAAAAGTGCATCTCAAGTTGGCTACGACAACAGCAAAAACCGTCGCCCTACAGCACACAAACAGTTCACAAACAGAGAGATAAAAGGAAACTGGGAAGTGGTTTATGGCGCTTATGTTACGGACAGAGGTACTGTTTGTATATAGTGCATGTTTCTAACACCAGCACACAAACAGCGTCAGTTCTTCCTTCGGGGTTCATAGTTTGCGAATTGTTCTGTGTCCAAAAATTGTAAACACATAATATTATTTAAGTAATATACGTACCACTTGCGCTTGACCCTGTCGAGCTGCCTGCAGCTGTAATACACATGAAAACCGATCATGTCTACCACATTCCACAAAAGTCACAGGTTCCGTAACAGGGAAAGTTTCATGATAACGCGTCCGACAACGAGAAAAGCCAACACGTTCATATGAATGACATCATGTTCTTTTACTTGTTTATTGTATTTTACTTATCTAGTTATTATTCATAGGTTAGGGGATACCTTACGTTGTACCGATTTAGTCTTTTGCTGCTAAGTTACTCACGCGCAAGAGTGACAGATCCGATTGGGAAACTACATAGACATTGTGACTTACTGTCGAAGTTGCTGGCTCGCTTTGTTCGTGGAACACTGTCGGAACGGCGTCAAGTTTCAATTCGTTCCTTTTTTGTGTCAATCCAAGTTGCACTTGCACGATGTTCTCATCCAGGTACACATTATCGGTGAAATGCGAGGAGCATACACGGACAGCATGAATACTCCTTGCTTCATCTGGATACCCGCTAGTGATGTAGCTGCTTCCAACTTTCGCTTCGTCTGGGGTCTGGCTGTAGCTGTATCCTTGGCGTGCGAAATCATCGAGGTTTTCGAAGGAAGTTTTCCTGGAGTCAGGAACGCTGCGTCGGTTTCGAAACGACATCTCACGCGAAGGATGCAAGCGTAGAGATAGTATCCGCGTTACTAGAAAGTGTCACATGTGAATACGGGCGATGTGCCGGAAATAAACAAAGCAGTCCCAGACTTGGCGGCAGACGACAGCGTCCTTCAAAGCGGATTAGCCAGATTCCACCTTGCGTCACGCGATGTTGTTGGCGCTGGCGCTTTCGAGGATCAAAACAAAACCGGATCTTTTAAATTCGATTCCTCATCGCCCGGTCCGTTTTGGAAGGAGAAAATTTGGCAAATAGCTCGGTGGTAGTGTACCGAACACGTTGGTATTGGATTCGTAACCACGGTTCCGGATGCGACAGTCCCTTTAAGCATCTGTTTCTTTTTCTTTTGCTACACGCGGGGTGACGCGCGACTCTTCGAGGACGCGCTATTTACGTGATCCCTCGTTTAACGATGTATCCCGTATAACGATGGAGTTCGCGATTACCGTCAATATCGTTATACGCGGGTTTCGCTGTATTCAATAAAACATAAAAGTAAACATATTCATGGTCTGCTAACACACAGCTGTAAAGAGAGTTGTGGTTGCGGCACTTGGTCCCAAATGAATGTGAAATACACACAACTATATTTGCTTCAACGTGAGCCTGCATTACAAGTTTTGAGGCAAAACGGGTAATTAGACGCGTACAAGGTCAGCCACGCGAATACTGAAACTAAACTGGCTCCGACACCGCCGCTGGCGTACGTGGCGGTGAGGCATCATGAGAGGGAGGCCACATACTTTCGCCAATCAATGGGAATGGTCGTAGCTCACACTATTCTGAAGTCAGACGCGCACGTGTGACCATATCTTGCAAAGTACGGCATGTAGAAAATTATTTTTTCCTCAATAGTGTGCCGTGCAGTACAACATGTGCATGACATGATGAACGACATGTATCAAAAAGTGTCACAATCCCAGGCATTCTACAGTTACATTATCTTGCAGACATCCAGAGTCCTGCAGTTAAGGCACATTTGCGACACAGAGAGACACTGTAAGAGAAGTTTTTTTCGAGTGGGCAGCTACAACTTTGGTTCCATTTCTAACACGGGAAACAAAAAATTACTATAAAGTCTCCTGTTGCGATAACAGCAATTCAATGAGATAAACTGGAGCAAACCTGCTCAGCAACAAAACCAACAACAACAAAAAAAAAAACATTGTGCCCGTCAGTCTAGACGCGTAGAACTCAACAATGTTGCATGTACACATAGGAAACTGCCTATTCTGCAGTGTGGTACGGTGCACTTATAAATAATAGAGAATCACGGGTGATTCAGTATAGAGCTAATACAATTCATAGTATGCAAAAATCACGCATCCAATGTGTCCCTTCGTTGTATTCTAACGTGTCCCTGGCCACTTCATGTCGATGCCCAGTCAGTCCTATCAGAAAGTCTGTGGCTTGTACGTCGGCACGCCACATGCTCCTGCATTAATACTTTGAGAAATGCATAAGGTAAAAGAAAAGAGGTTCTAGAGAAACCCAAAGGTCATAGTTCCAACACAGACCTCCTCTGGAACTCCGCTTTCTTCTAGAGCGATGCGCTGAAGTGCCCCACAAATGTCATGCTGCAAAGATATAAAAAGCCACTGTAATTTTCAGTGAAAGTGTACAATGATGCGGCATGCATAAAACGTGCATGTACTACATTTGAGTTGTGTGTCACTCATATTCTATTCTATTTCTCTAGTGTTGCGACAAACTCTACTCGAAAGAGTCTCTCTTGTGCACAGTTAGAGAGCAACTGACAAACAAGAACAACGTAGAGTTTCAATGCATTTATTGCTACATTATTGATGATAAATTCCCAACAGATATCCTTGCTCCTCCTCCAAAGGCAGAAATTCAACAAGGCATGAGCTTTGTACATGCAAATTTGCATTTCATAACAGAGCAAAGAGACACACCCCAAAGTAAGTGAAGAGCATATGTACATGCTGTGTTTACTCACATAATTAACACGTTTTTAAACAAACAAACAAATGCAATGGCAAAAAGGACGTGCGCCAATTACGCAAGGAAAACCAGCAGTCCCTGTAGGCTACGCTGCTGCTAAAGTCAACGTGCATGTAATGCACATGAAAAAAATAGCACCAACATTGCGCGACCCATGGTGCGGTTGTATTAATTATGCAAGTAAACACCATAACAAATAACCGTTTTATAATGACAACACTCCCGAAGATTACACCACCTCAATTTTCTGCACTAAACAGAGGACCTGGCTTGTACACGACTGGCTGTTGTGCATGCATTGTGTACGACCATCGCTGTCATAAAAGTAACAAAAAAAAAGGAAGCTTGCAGCTCAGTTTTTTCACTTGAGTTCATGGTCAGTTTTTACAACGCTTAGCCTGCTCTCAAAGGCATCTCACATATATCCAAATCATAGGAGTTTCATGTTCCTCCAGAGATTCAAACTTTTCACAAATATTCAAAACTTAGAATCCTTCATATTCAGTAAGACTTCGAAATAAAATAGTGAACCTCGACAATGAAATGGGAATGGTGGTACTATCTAGATTGATACTCCATGCATTGCCGTACGAAATACAGCGGACATTCTAGCACATGTCCTCATGCAGTTATATCCAGTTTCAACACCATGTCTTACTTACTCAAGATCTCCCCTTCAGAAGTGTGGCACCTGAATTGCTGCATTCTGCTAGGGTATCCTTCTCAATCACCCCTGAAGCACGTGTAAGCACGGAAATTTTGCGAATGTATTTACTTTGACAAAAGCGAAATGGTGCTGACAAGCTGGTGCATGACTACGAACTAAACCTGTACTCCTTGTCCCGGGTTTAGTTCGTAGTCGTATTTAGTTCTCGGCGCACTGACCACTGACCAAATGTCTGTTCACACTGTTTCCTTTCCTGTTTATTGTTTACAAGTCCTTGTGCTTGTGTTGACATGTCGTGCATAGGGTTAGAAATCCTGAGCAGTTTTTGCAATCCCAGGATTTCTAAATGTGCATCCCGGGATGGGATCGGGACTTTTCAACAATCCTCAGGTTGCTGAATAGGACTACAGGCGATACAGTGTGCGTTTCCTGGCATCCCCACGGAACATTCTAGTGGAAGAAAAAAGCACAAAGAAAGAAAGAAAGAAAAAAAAGTTCACCAGGTAAAAGTCTCGCCGCGTATCATATTGAGCACTCGCACCGTGCCAGGATATTGAATTCGCGATGGAATGCGTTTCTTCTTGTCATCTGCTACGTAATATCTTGTGGCTGCGTCCCAGGATATTTCCCGCGGTTAGTAGTGCACGAGAAGATATGACGTTCAGCACTTGTACTCGTGCGGCTGTTCGCAATCAATGACTTTTTTCACATCTTCCCCTGGAGTACCCTGCGAAATATCGCTTGTGTGAATACATGGAATGGTGCATTTTGTTGTTCTCCCCATTTACTCATCCACAGTACCTGTTGTGTTCAAGTCTGGAGCAACTGAGTCCAGTCTTCTGAAAAGGCTGTCTCCATGCTCTATTTTCGCTTTCGAATATACGTATTCGAGAGGATAAAAAGAACAAAGAGAGATATTCTGCAATACTTTGCGTACCCTCGTGGATAGACTCCTTCTGATTTCGTAAGAGTTGTAATAATACTTAGGGCTGTTCTTGGCTATGGCTTGTGTGGTACACATGAGTCAGGAGCCAACGTCTTTGTCATGCGTCGTGGACAATGAAGTTGGTTCGCTTTCGGATTGCAAATGATCACTTTCGGTGTAGGGGTGGTTGAAACTAAAAGTCGGTAAGACACTGTTCTCTTTCCTTTTCACTCGTGCCACTGAATAACTCTACCAAATACTTAAGAAACACGAAATTTATTATCCCGAAATCCCGGGATCTGAACCCTAGTCCTACGCTTCGTTATGACATGTGCCTTTGTAAATTTTGCCTCACCATTCTTTATTTGCATCCTATTTAGTTTTATGCACGCCATTGTTGAGTTCGTTTGATGTAATATGGCTGAGAACAGCAGGCTTCAACTGCAATTACCACCTTGGAGAGCATCATTCAATACATGTACATCAATAGATAATGCATCAGTTGAAATTGCTCTCTGACATGGCTAAAATATGTCCTGAAAGAGTTCTGATGCAAGGTAACTTACACTCAACAACAGCCTTAGTCTCATTTGTAAATGAGGTTTCCTCAACAGATGAATGATAACAGGTGATGAAACAAAGCTGTTATGCAGCGATGCTAATAAGTCACTAATTTTGCAATTTACTTATTTCACAATGCCACATCATTTGTAAGTGAGAATGACACTCAAAGGGGGTTCATTATTCAATGTAGTCAGTATGGCATTAGAGAATGGCACGCAGGATTTGGCACAATTGTAAAAAAAAAACAGAGAGAGATTCTGATCCAGACAATATGCTCGAAGGTTTTCTGTAAGCGGCATATAAATTGGCTCTGGACCTGCATGTTGGACACAATGTCTCATAGACATACTTCATGAGCCAGCATGTAATGCTGTTCGCATAGCACAAAATACCAACAATGAGGCACCTATAATTTCTATATGCTTCACAGATGCTTCATAACATATGTATACGTAACAACAAACTTTCGATAACTACCAAAAATTGTTCTTAAGCTTAGAGAAAGACAAACAATTGTGCTTTAATTGATTTTGATGACACCTTTTAGCCCATCTTAGGGCTAGTCCCAGTCATACATTTCGCATCCAATCATTGACTTTCACATCAATGTAATCTGTACGGAGATATGCTAAAACAATATTTTATTAGAAGAACAATGACTGAACTGGTGGGCTTGCAGACATGCTCCAAGACTGATGAATTTTTTTGTTTTTGTTTAGCTGCAGACAGAGCTGTGGCATTAAAGTTTGCTAGAATTTTCATGAAACAACTTGTACTCGTACTCTCACAAAAGGCCTCAGGAAAAGGTGCCTGGATCAATGTAGCATCAGTTCACATGTCAGTGACACAGTTCTACAAGTTGTACAACATCTTCTAGGGCACTAACTACAGACTTACTACAGGCTTACTAACCTACTGCACAAAACTCCATTATCCATATTATTAAGAAAATCTGGCCCATATCTCAGAAATGGGAATAATAATCACACATGGGTTCAACCACAATCGTCACTGTACAAATCATACACAACAGTACATGACTAAGATGTACTAACTAAACATATTTACAAAAATAGTATTCGTACCACTAGGCATCATCACTTGTAAACACAGCCAACTAGCTGCAGGTTGTGAGGACGAAATGCTTGTTCATCAAATAAACATAAATTGAAATGCATCCTTCAACTGTACTACAGCACATTATCAAACATCCCAAAGCTAAAAATAGCACTCCAATAGCTGGAGCACATAGAAACACTGTAGAAAAACTCCAGTACCAGAGCAGACGGGATGCATGACCGTAGGCCTGCAAGATGTGCACCAGGAAAACAGGAACACACGCACACAAATACTCTCACGTCCGCACTGTCCTAATATAATTTGAGAAACTATCACAGAGTGCTGTGCTGTACGCACAGTTCTACACCATTCGTCTGGTTGTCCGTGACCCTACGTGTGACTTTGATTCGTAGCCTGCCGTGAGCCGGTAGACTATGACGTTGCATAGTTGTCCATGAGGGGCCCTGGTTGTTCGCAGTGGCCGCTGGATAAGTAAGTCCATAGACTCTGTCGGACACTAAGAGTTGCACAGGAGGTGGGTAGTAAAGAAGGTGAGAGAGAGAGAGAGAAATTTCTTTGGTGAAAGCATGTCAGCTCTGAGAATGTACTTGGTTAGTAGCATCTTGTAGCTGCACTGGACACAGTCGGGACACAGTACTGGAGCAGTCTAGACACACACCAAAGCTTTAAAAATCTGTCACAGGGCTTATCATTAGAGCCTGAAGTTTTTCGGGAAATTTTTTTTTTTAAATTCGGGAAGTAAAAACTCGGGTAAATAAACGTGTGCTCTAAATTCATGCAAATTCGGGTGGAAAAACTTCCGGTACGCTAACTTCGGAGAGAAATTGGGCTCAGTTACTCAAACAAACTGAACGAGTTCGGTACAAATGGTGATGTAACTGCGCTTGCTGCCAAACAAGTTAGTGTGCATTCCTACAACAGACATCCTGTGACGTCTTACGGACGTCTCCAGTGAGGGTTACTTGCCGGGTAAAAATCAGGTTGCACCCTAAAGAGGCAACCTTCAATTTGGGATGCAAATTCGGGGAAGAATAGGGTTACACCCTCAGGCTCTACTTATCATGGTGCTCTCAATCTTCGTACAAAATATTTAAATTAAGTTTGCGGTCAATTATTTATCGTTTAATTTTATAGCCAGCGATTTCGCTGCTGTAAAGTCATTGTAAGCAGTTTCCGGTTTTCGTTCTGCGAAGTATTCACGAGTCGCCAATTCAGAGGCAAAAGTTTTAGGATGCATTTTACGATACCTCAAAACAATCTCAAATTATCTTAAAGGGACTATGAAATTTCCCGAACCCCCATACTTTTTTTCGATGAAAACTGTTCTTCCCGGAGAGAAACTAATATGCCACAAATTTTTCAGGACGAAATCGCTCCACTCTGCGAGGAGCGCGTGCTGGAAATGTCTCTTCCGCGTTCCTCCTCTCTTGCGCATATTTCCCTGCTGATGGTGTAACTGTACGGACCGCTCTTCGGTTCCCCGTTACGTCACCGGTGTTGCACAATGGCAAGTAATGCCGCGAGCTCGCGCTGTGGCTGCCGCCACTGCCGAAATCTGCCGATCGCGCGAAAGCTGCTGTCATGGAGATTACCACTCCCGAATCCCGATGAACGCATACGCGGGATCCTACGGCGCATGCTCCTGGCGGGATTCCTCGGCTCGGCAACACGTCACGATGACGTGTTGCTGAGCCGGCCGTGGTCGCGTCAAGTTACCCGTTGTGTCTCCGCTCAGCAGCTCGTCACGGCGCGGCGCCAACTGTCCTCCCTTCGCCGCTCCGTTTAAATTCGCTCCCGAGAAATCCGCTCGCGCGACGAAAGTAAAATTTCGGTTCTAGACTCAGAAAAATGTCTTCTTTCGAACGAAACGAAGAAAAAAATCGTTTCATAGTCCCTTTAAAGGGGTTGTGACACAACACCCTAGGTTATCCCAGATAAATATAAAAGACTGTTCTTTGCATTGATGTCAGCCTCTATTCCAAGTTTTACAGCGAAGAGGAGCGCAGAAATTTGAAACTGCGAATAGCGAAACTCACCCGGCCCTGACATCACAGTGCGCATCGCTGCCAGTGAGGCAGCACGAGGGTGGTCACGTGCTTACGGCTACCAATGGGAGCTACGAGGTCTGTGACATCTCCGTTTACTCGGGCATGTGTTTGAGGGTTTGGATCTCGCTAGGTATGGCATGTAGAAGAACAATTGTTTTTTCCTCAGTACACTGGAGTGTAATACAATGTGTGCATGATGTAATGAACTACATCTATCAAAGTGTCACAAGCCGTTTAATCTTCATCGCACATCATTGTGACATCCACTGAGGTTTGGTAGCTCGGGCTTACGAAACCGTAAATCCGAAACCGATAACAGGTGTGAACATACCATATGCTTTTATGATTTGCCTAAAAATTATAGTTTATGGCAAAATGGAACTCTGACCTCATAGTCTGTCTCCAAGATGCCCCTAAATACACACACAAAGGAACAAATTCAAATGGTCCTGTCATGACAAAAGTAAACTTTCCTGACAAGTATAGAAATATTAAAAACGACTACGGCATTAGATACACTACACAATGAGAAAAAGCTAAGAATACAAGCATCGAGCATACTTACAACATTTTTTCCAAGGAGTAGACGTGCAGCAAATAACAAAAATCGTTACTAGCACACAGAATACAAACACAGTATATCTTGTGTTAACACACCAACATGCAGCAAGCGCATTTGGATAGCAAATGTTGTCCAGCTGTGATAGTAACTGCTCCATGAACTCTGGGACTTCAGAAGCCCCTATGTCAGTTTACTTCAATTTAATTTTGGATCTTCGGTGACATAAAAAAATGATGTAATTTTAAAAATTCTCCTCGCTCAAACTGTTTGCCTAAAATTTTTGCTGATGCTTTGGCACAGCAAAGACCTATCAGGTAACTTAGCTATGCTTAAAGGGACAGTTAAATCCGTTCCAGACGATTCCGAAACTATGGTGTCATTTTATTCCTAATAGGCAACTGACCATGGACCCGAAAATCCCACGTGAAATAGGAGCATAGTTTGAAAGCTATTTGATTAAATATGTGGCAAGAGCACGTATCGGATTAGGAGAAAAAGGCAAAAACGTCATTCTCTACACCAGGGTTTTGCACCAGTCAGATTGCGGCCTTGAGAAAAGGGATGCTGCAGCTGCGCAAAGCAGACAAACTTGCGGAAACAAAGCCTTTCTTCTCTGCACACCACCCTCTCCCTCCTCCTGGTAGGGAGGGACGTCATGCTGACGTCGTTGCCACTGGGACCTCCATAGTTGCGGAAGCAGCGCTGATTTTAAAATACAGTTGAACCTCTTAATAACGAACGTCGATTTAACGAAATCCTCTGTGTAACGAAAAATTTCCATTGCACGAGCACGTCCCCATAGACGCCAATGTATTTTTGAGCTCGATTTAACGAAATAATTTCATTTGGTCACCTCTATTTAACGAAGTCCCTGGGCTCTTCTGCGCGTGTCTTTCCCCTTCACCACAAAGAAAAGGAGGAGAAACTTTCTCTCTCCGTTGTCCTTACGCGAGTTTTCGTTGGTTACTTCAGTTGTCACGTGCTGGAGGCACGAATGTGCCGACATGTGCGTCGCCTCCGCCGGTAATCGGTGCACCGACGCTGTTTCAGAACCGGCGCGAGGGTGTCTTCACACCCGTTTTCGGACAAGAACACACGCATTGCTGACATTTTTTGCTGACATCTCGCGAAGTCTAATCTGCTTGTGTTCATGACGACGACAGTACGTTGCGGTTTTGTGCCTTTTCATTACTTGTTTTTGTTCGCGCCGCTAATTCTGACGGTGGTAAAATGGGCATGATGCCGCTGCCGTTCAAGGTTCCATCGGCGCAGACGTCTACGCGACATGTACCCATTTCTCGTTCTTTTCGGCGGTGTACTATTGTTCTTTCCGGACGTCATGAATGCAAGTGAACCAACCAAGAAACTTCGATACGCGAGCGCGTAGGAGAAAGCAGTCGAGGTTCATCCGGAGTTACGAAGGTTATGAACGCTCAGAGTGACATTGTGCACAAATTATGCGTTACCTAGCATTATGTAATGAATAAAGCTTCATATTTTGTGCCCTTCTTACCTTAGTACCTGTTTCATGACAAATGACGTTTTGCGGAACGCGCGGCGCTGGTAGTGCGGCAGCCATGTTTGTTTAACTTTGCGTGTTCCATTTAACGAATATTTCGATTTAACGAAACAAAGAGTCAGCATTTACAAATTCGTTATATAGAGGTTCAACTGTATGTTTATTTATATCTAAGCACTATTCTGACAAAAAATTTGCGAACTAACTTGTCGGCCAAACATAGCGGTATCTGTTTCGTAGATGGGCTTCTGGATCCAACCGTCCCTTTAAACAGGCAAAAGCAACCTAGCACAAACCTACTCATTGCTCAAAAATTGTGACAAAGTTGATCCTATGCCAATTGGTTTTCATACGAATGCAACCTAGAATGTTATACAGGGCAGGCATTAAGACAACTGGACTTTTGAGACAATGCTTCATGAAATTAAATTGTATTACATCAAGTTTTTCATGCGATACATAATATGCGTGTAAGCTGGCTGTCGGAACAGCTACAAAAATGTATAACAGTGGCCACCAGAGCACCAGGGCCGGCAAGAGAAATTACGGATCCCAGGGACGGGTCTTGCCAGGGCCCCCTACCCATGTCTCTATAACGCAGTCCAAGTATTTCTTCTTTATACGATTACGACAGGCTATGGGTCCCGCGGGCCCCTGATGTGGCCCGGCCGCCGTCCCCCACTGCCTCACCCTCTCGCCGGCCCTGCGGAGCACTGCAACTTACATTCATCTCATGCAATGTGGTTCAAAGACAAAAACTGTTATCTGTTTCAAAGAAACAGCGTGCTCTAGCTAACACACTCAATCTGTTGATATAGTTACAATGCACACTACTGGCTATATTTGCGCATTATACTTAGGGAGTGACTTTTTCGGGTTAAACCCGATTCCGCCCGGTTATTCCCCCCCCCCCGAACTGACCTCCGACCTAGTTCGGGTTAAACCCGATTTCTCTCCGAATTCCAGGTCGCCACGTGTAACACATGTAAGAATGGGTCACTTACTTTCCAAGCAATATACCCACGTGTGTCAACACTGTCTATGCCTTTGGGGATTACCGCTGGAAGGTCACGATCTCGCAAAAACAACAACAAAAGAACAAAAAAGAGAGGTTAGGAAAGGACTTAATAGACAAGAGGAGAAACAAAAGCACCCGATACCACCCGAAGGCACAATTATCGCCAGATTTCTCCCCGAATTACAGATTTAAATATAGCGCCCGATTTTTACCCCCCGAATTTGAGAAAGGCATTTAACCCGAAAAAGTCACTCACTAATTATACTGGTGTTCCCAGTTGAAAATGGTTAAAAACTGGGCTGTTCGGTAGTTCATACTTTAAAAGCAATACAAGCCCCCGTGCCGGGAAACAAACAAAGAGACGACACAACACGCCGCACAGATTGACGAACAAGATTTTATTGACAGAACTGGCTCAGGTTATTTCAGGTTTTAGGCTTCCCGGCACAGGTTTTTTATCACTTTTAAAGTGCCCAGTTGCATGGCATGCAGAGTAGGCACTCACTTGCAAACATTTTGCGTAACAGCATTCAAAGTTACTTGCTTCGTATGACAGAGCACTTTTCACATCACTTTGCTACTAATACTGTACTGCTGCCAATAGGAGCAGTCCTCGCTCCCTTTATCATAATGGGTCATCACAAGTTCAATAAACACACAAAAACATTCTAGAGGGCGCCCACGAATCGTGCGACTGTGCTGAGTGCTAGAATTTTTTTCCCACTTTTACAGCACAATGTTCTCCTCTCCTGGAGAATGTTGCATGAATAAATATGTAAACCATATATATTTGACCCGCCATTAACATGCACCAAAATAGTGAGTACCAGTGTCAATCGGCTGGAAAACAGGATAAGTTTTGTATGCTAATGCAAGACACAAATACTACATTTTACTTTGGGGTTCCTAGGTTATAATGAAAACCTAAATATGTACAAAATTAAATATTACTATATACAGCATTTTGTGTCCTACGACGTCGAGCCTCATAGAAATAATAAGGAAAATGGCTAATCCATTTTCTGATTTATTTAGCACTATCAAGTATTGAAGTAAATATATCTTTTAAAAAGCCAAACAGTTAGGCTATAGAACTGAATACAAAAAGAAGCTAACCTGACATGTCCGACTATGGAGATACATGTCTACTCCTCATTTTTTTTTAGTCGCCATTAGCTGATTAGTATTATCTCCTCATGAAGAGACATGTGAGATGACAAGCAATTTCTGAGAAGTCCCAGTTCTGCTTCAAACTGGACGTTCAAGCTTCCCCCTATCAGCATATTTTGACTTTAGCAAGATATTTACACGTGCTCAGTTTTATTTTTGCATACTATGTTATCAAAATTTATGTTATCAATATTTACTATGCATGTATAGAAAAGTACAAACAACTGTTTCGAATCAAATTGTCTGATTTCTTCTTTTTTGCAAAAGGCATACCTTCTTGTGCTTTACATTATTCGTATAGTATATAACCGAAACTCAATGTGAACATGCGGTTTGCTTTCCTAAAAAAAAAAAAAACTGTGAGACACTCCCAAACAAACTTTTGCCATACAGCGTCTCTATAAAACATAGTCAAGCACAAGTCTAATCTCAGACCCATCGAGAGCTCTAGGCATTCCCTTTAATGCTCAATAGGGTAGCACCACTATGCAAATACCCAGTAGACTGTCGTTAATTCAAACTCCAGTATTTCATACTTCCGGTTAACACAGGCAGGTTCCAAATGTTTGTTTACCCCACCATGTTATCAATTTATTGAAAAGCCGCTTTATTTAAACGGCGCTTTCACCTCATAAAAAATATTCCTGCCTGCAGAAAGTGGCTCCTGCACATTGGTGATGCCATATCCTGAGGCATCCGCCCTTGAACACATTGTTCACCTCCGGACACGTCTGGCAGCTAAAGAAGGGTCTGCTATAGCAACTGCTTGCTTTGGCTGGCATTGAAAACCTTGTCTTAAAGGAACTATCGCATTCGCCCCGGTCTATGTCGAAACTGTAGTGCTGTCTTACTCCGTGTTTATCACTGATAATCCGGCCATTCCCATTGGTAGTTGTAGGCCAGTGACCTCTCTCACGCTTCCTCACTGGCGGAGACGTCTACCGTGACGTCAGAACGGCATGAGTTTCGGTATTCACGGTGCCTGTTTTCTATGTGTCTATTACCCCCTTTTGCTGTAAGACTTGGAATGCAAGTTCACATCACTGCAAATAATTGCACTTTACATTTATCCTGAATAACTTGAGATGAAGTGCTGCAGCCCCTTTAATAAACTTGGTGACAGGCAATTTAGCAATGTTCTATGTGTGTCCCTACTCATAATCAAGCTTCTGTAGAAGGTTACAAATATGCATTGGATGTGCAGTATGTACAGGATGTGCAGTGCATATACCAAACCATAATTTTGCCTCGCAACATGTACTTAGATGAATTTCTAATAATTCAAACAAAAATCTGTGGTCTCCTGGAGTTTGAATTAAGAAGACTCTACTGGTAATCAAATCTTTTAGTTGACGGAGGCATCGGATATTAGCAAGCAGGTATATCTGCAGCCCTAAAACAAGCACAAAATGTCTTAAGGAGCTCTGAGAGAAAGTCTCCTTGCTTAGCAAACATCCGTACATATCTCATTAGTTACTACATCGGGCCCTTGTGCCTGTGGCAGTAGCAGGGAGGAGCACTGTGTGCTAGCGGGAAAATCACTTTACCTGCAGTGTTAGGGAGTTCACAGACTTCACACTTATCCAGGGCGGGGTGATTGAGGAATGTGCACTTGGAACACTTCCACCGGTTACCATCTTCATTCTCTTCGTCTTCAGACAGGAGACCCCCTCCTGGTCTTGTTGACGTCATCGCTGCAAGATTGTGCATGATTGGAAACTCCTTTTGTTGTGTGTGCAATAGAGGAAAAGAGAGAGAGAAAGAGAGTGAACAGGGCCAAGCACCTGAACTTCTCTCAAAGGAAAGTTACAGCTTGCATGACACAGGTAAAATTTAAAAAAAATTTAAAATAGCACGCATTATACATAAAACAGAATAATCATGCTATAGCATTTATGCAATTTCCTGCATCATATATACTGTATACTTCCAGTGGTGTGCCACTCAGTATGACTGTATGGCTGTTTGTGTGCACCTATACAAAAATAAGTATTATTATTATTATTATATAACTTTCCTTGTATCCCTACAACAAGCGTAATTCACACTCCCACTGCACTTATTTTAGAAAAGAATCGACTTACTGGGTCGTTGAGGCCTGGGCTGGGGTAGCTGCACCGGAGGTGGGGGTGCTATTGGTCCAGTCTGGCCAGGATTGATTCGATTATAAAAATCTTCATCTGTGACACCAAGCGGAATTTCCCCTCTGTTGTACATGTCCACTTCACTCAGCAGACAATGACACTCCACGTCTAAATTTCTGTTCTCCCTCCTCAGCTCTCTCAACTCCTCTATCTGATAAGAGTAGAGAAACAGATTATGAGCCACAAAGCAGAACAGAGCTCAACCTATTGCAGTTCCAAACCATCAGCAGCGTCAATCATCAAACATTAAAATTAACTGTGCGCAAGAGGTGAATACTAACTGGACGAACTACTTCAAATTTTTTCATGACACTATATGTATTTTTGTTTGTTTTGTTTTAGTATTTGTTATTTGTTCTCCGCTCTGGTTTCAATTCCGCAAATGTGCGAAAATGGGAAGGGAGTCACTTGATACATTATCTTAACACTACCCATCCAACGGGCGTAAATGAAAGACCGGCTTTAGGCTTCTAATAAACTTTCGACCGATGTTACACATGCTGCCCAAGTTAACACGTTCACGTGCAGCCCCATAGCGGGGTGGGCAGTATGTTGAACATTCTCCGACAGTAGTTTTCCGTTTCCCCTTTTTTGATGAAGAGCGCCCGCTCGAAACGTCAAACATCCTAATTATTGTCCTCCTGCTTATTTCTCCTTTTGGGTACACTAGTCCCAGTTTTTACTCTCATATCTATTTTAGTAATGCAATCAAAAATTTTATTTTTTACTAGGGGTGTGCGAATCCGAATATTTTAAGTCGAATCGAATGGGAAAAAAAAAATCAGAATATCGAATATTCGTGCAAAATTTACAATATGTGACTTTCACACTAAAAGTTCCATTTTGTAGCCCATGGCCTTAGTGTAATTTTTCTGGCATTAACTGTCACAAGAGAGACATGCAATTCTTCTGTTTAAAGCCCATACTCTTTAATTTTACATGAGAGTGCTTCCTGCTTTTCAGGTGAGCCTACATTTACTGGAGTACTGGAGTGGTTACCTTCATTTCAAAATTTTATGTCGGGCAGTAGCATGTTACACGGATGAGGCTGTAATTGCTTCAGACAACCACAGGCCATTTGTGAAACAAACAAATTGGCATCCTGCCTCAGCTTTGCCATGAACACCCTTTAGTTTCTTTGCACTCGCCATAGGAAGTTGCACTACTGAGATTTTAGACGTAAAGGACATCTTTAAGACACCCTTCTTGTTCGTGGGCTGTAGTCATTATTAGAGAGTCCTAACTTTTTAAAGGCAACCTCACCGACATCAAATCAAAGTCCCTCGTCGGCATCGTTAAATTGCATGTGGGAGGGGCGCCACCCGTTCCACAGATGATGTCTACAAAACTAACTTTGGATTCCGTTATCTCAAACTAAACAAGGTCCCGCTTGTGTTGGTTCTGCAGCTAGTGCAATTTCGTAAAGCAGGCTTCACCTCATGCACGGAAGCATCAGGTGAAGCCCACTTTCGAGCTGTGTCGTTCATATTCGTAGAATGGTCGAATATTTGAAAATTCGAATACTGGATATTCGATTCGCGAATCGAATAGTTCAAGCATTTGATATTCGATTCGAATTCGACAACTCGAATATTCGCACACCCCTATTTTTTACACTTAAGAACTAGAGAGGCAAATTGGATGCAGTAGCTTTTGTAACTGTGCATGTGTGTTAACAGTCAACCTGTTCCATGAAAAAAATGTCTCATCAGCACCGCATATTTTGGTCCTCTGTGAATGTGTGCGTGTCCTTAAAAAAACACTACCAGCAGAGAATGAGGTCTCAGATATTTTTTTTAACCACTACAGACGTCGCAAGTAAAAGAATATGCTGTCCAAAACTTGACCAGACATCCCATACTCCTGCCAAACCACTTTGCAGGGAACCAGTTTATTCCAGAGACAGTATTGAAATGGTGTTGCTTGCCTGAGATCCAAAATATGCAGTACTGACGAGACTTTTTTTTTTCTAGCTGAACAGTAACGTGCTCAGGATAGCACATTCAGTGACTGTACAGTCAGTTGCCTTTTTTACATGCTGTCATCACCACTGTACCAAAAAAACATTAAAACAAACTGTGCAGGCAAGCAACACCCAGATCGGTTACTGCATAATGAAACCTTCAGTCTCATAAAATATTCACCATGACAAAAATGTTGTTATATAAAATTAGAGTTTCGATCGTGGGCAAAGAAGGAACAGCAACAGTAAATCACCTGACTATTGCTGACACCATGAAGATTCTTCTGCATGAGGGCTGCCTCCTTGGCTTCCACCTCCCCTCTAAGTTTGTGCAGTCGTTCCAGTTGCTGGCCATACACCCGTTGGAGTAGCTCGTACCTGTGCCGCTGGACAGCGAGCAGCGCTAAACATGCAACACAAATTTTCAGGGGCATAGCACCATGTGGAACAAACGATATTTCATCGTACATTGCTCTCCATATGCATAAGTTACTAAATGAAGCACGATAAAGTACCTTGCACCATATCGTCCATCTTTGCTGCGGGATTGAGGGAGACAACACTCGGGGAGAGACTCGATCGTCTATGATAGTTATGTCCTGCTACACCAGGGGAAACATCGATGCTGACCTGCAAGACGATAGAATTCACACCTATCTGAGCACCTGACATCAAAGTTTACTGCACGAAGCATGCATTGGTACTGCATTACCAAAACCAAGTGGAAGACATAATCGTACAGCTTGGGACAGAAGTTTACAGAACACGGCACTTGCGTATTTCATTATCGGAAGGGCCTCTTGCTAGCTATCAATTACAGATCGAATAAAAAACGGGTGACCGGCTATTATATCCATCTCTCAGTGTGTGTGTCCACTCCTGCTTGCTGCTAGGGTGTCGCTCCAATAGAAAAATCCAATACCCCGGTGTTCCTTAAACTTTTGTCCCAAGCTGTACAAAAGGGGGTAGTTTCTAGTGAATAAGAGAGATCCTTTTCATTGATAAAAATTTGGTATATACGTGTTACTGCATATTTTCAGCTGCACTTTTGATATGACCCCCTTTTTGTTTCACTATCTAGATGGTGACTAACAACAGTTGTCTCCCCGTGACCAGAAAAAATGTGTGCGTGACAAAAGAAAAAGAACACAAAGAGAGGCAGCACCTCAGCTGCCCATTTAAACGGGTCCTTGGCGATGTTGCACAAAGCCGTGTCAGTAAAATACCGCTCAACCCCCTTATTGACGGTGTCACAACCCATGACGTTACAACTGGTGTTGTACATTATGCCATATTTGCTGCTTTGCAGTTTTGATTTTCTTTGGCTTTACTACGTGCATGCTCAAATGCTTCATGACAAGTGGAGCACGCAAAGTAAACGTCTATTTGAATTTGAAGGCTTTGCTGTAGAAAAAACATTCCATGCTCAAGACCCCCTCTGAGTGAGAAATAATGAAAACGCTACATTACACACTGCTTAGTGTATGCCATACTTATGTGCAAACACACACACACACACTGTGGCCTGCCTACATGAAGTGCCAAGGTTGTTGCCTCAGTATGTATGTGTCATTACCACGCTATGTGCATCGACATCAATTTACGGGAAAGCACTACAACTACAGACGTGTTTGACATTGGTTCACCAAATTGGGTCTGCTTCTTGAAGCCTTTGCAAATGATGCTTACAAACGGTACAAAATTGGCCGTCTCTGTTACGCTCCTAAACCTGCCTGCTGGTCGCGGTTGGGCATAATCTTTACTACGTCGTGACTCCCTCCCCCCTTCTTCTTCCTATCAGCTCATCGTTATCTGACTGGTATTAAACCTGTTCCTCATCAATAATGTACCTCAGTTCCCGATCATGTCACACTAGTCTGTCGTCTCAACCTTCCATCCCAGTCGCTTCGACTGACCGCCCAAGTCCAATAACATTACATGAAGAGAACATGCCTCTTGAAATGACAGCACATAATAGCAAGCAGGAGTATAGCGAGATGTGCAAGACAAGCACCTGTGACTGGTATTGAGGAAGCGGCGACGGTGATCTCTGGTTGACGTTCCCTCTGGCTAACTGCACGTTGCACGTCGACACCTCCTGCAGCTGCTGCGGTGAGTGGCGGCCCAACGTGTCTGCACGTGGCGGAATATACAAGGTGGACACTTGATGGTGCGAGGAAGGAGAGTTCACAAAAGCGGGAACTGTAGCGGAGACAGTCGTGGACTGAGGCATAACGTCCGTGACGGGCGACAACACTCCCGGGTAAGGAGGAGGGAGATCGGCCTCATCCACAGTAAACGGCGGTGGGAGAGGCTCCAGTACGCTGCTGTTGATGGTGCTTGGAAGATGAAGCTCGCGACCGGGCACAACTTCCTCAGAGTCATGGTGGCTGTAGAGCTGTTCGTGGCTGGCTCGTGTAAGCTGGCTGATACACTCTTCACGATTGCGGGGAAACTGCAACAGCGTTTTGAAAGCGTTATGAGGATGAAGACATGGTTTGGCACAAAGTGGCGGCACCACCGACGCACACTCGTAAAACGTTTAGGGTAGCCACACCAACGACGCTACGAAACCATATGTCGCTAAAGTTTTGAAATGTTGGCTGCTAGTCAATCCTTCTACAGACAAAGTGAATAAAAAAAATAATAGAGCCCAAATACTTGCACCAAAGATTACCAAAGATACAGTCGGGTGGCTCTGCTCTCTGAATGCTGAGATAACTTGATGCTGCGAGAAAAGTTAGCGGAGCGCGCCTAAAGGACGCCAGGATGCACAGTGCTCCCCGCTGCCCAATAAGCGTGTTCCGCTTACTTTTCTCAAAGCATCAAGTTCCCTCAACAATCAGGGAATATAGCCTCCCTGGGCAACTTAGTGATGATCGACATGGCCCAACAGTACAGCAGGGATGGAACAATACTCATATCAATATTGCATACCTGCCAACCTGACAAACTGAACATTCAGGAGATTGCTCGCAGCGCAACACGAGGTGATACGTGCAGCGCATTAATTTTGTAGACTCGGAATAGCATTCCCACTGATTGTATTGTGATTCCTCTATGTCGTATGTGGCCACTATCGAGTGGAGCTGCGACACACCATCGTTGCTTCGGTTAACCGCAATTTCGAAGGCGCATCTCAGGCTCTCCAACATTACATTTTGTGCGGCCACAGCCGTCGATAATGCCAGTGGTCTTTGTCCGTCCGCACCTGTAGTGCTTTGTTTGGTCACATTTTGGGAACATCTTCCGGAACAGCGGTCACACCTGGTCTCTCACGCTCCGCAGCTATGGCTGTGCTCAACCAGAAAACCCGTGAAACGGCACTTGGCACGGATGAGGAATGATGGAACGAATAACCAAGAGACACGGGACAGGAAGACAAGCACAAGAGTGCTTGTCTCTTGTGCTTGTCTTCGTGTCCCGTGTCTCTCAGTTATCCGTTCCTTCATCATCACGCACCAGTTAGTCTGCGCCCTATCTCTTTTAACGGATGAGGAACGCGTGCAGGTACTATTTCTTCTGTTTGGTGAGCGCCATCAGAGATACGAGACAGGACTGATGATAGGACAATAGCAAGTCTTCTCAAGAAACAAAGACACAATGAAACTCACAATCACAATCTGCCGCAACCTCCAGCCATAGGTGGTCATGCCGTGAGACACATGTTACAGGCTGTCTAATTTTTCAGGAATACATATGCGCAGCTTTTAAAGGAAAATGAGAGAAGAAAAGCCCAAGGCCCCAATTTTTCGGGAGATTGGAGCGCGCGTCCGTACAATCGGGAGACTGAACGAAATTCAGGAGTCTCCCGGACAATCCGGGAGAGTTGGCAGGTATGATATTGTGAATATCCTTCACAGTTGATGTTCTCAAAGTATGTACCAATATAATCAGTATTTATCGATCAACATTCAACTTACAGTTGAGCTTATTCAACATGATATTCAATATCACAAAACTCTACTGATATACAACAAAAATATTGAGAAATACTGATATTAATATTGATACTTTCGATCAGTAATATCTTCACTACTTTTATTGATATTACGCTCCAAATACGGATACTATAAATTCTGATACTTTTACACCTCTACACAACAGGCAAGCTGACAGTAGTTCGAGCACTTCAATTTGTTGCAGAAACACATCTGTTTTAATGGCGCAAGTAATAAACCAAAGATTTATTACACACAATGTGAACAACATTTACTAAAGCCAGGTCACTCTGCTGCACATCAGCAGTCATCAAGTTGAACGTTGCCAAATTTAAAATGCAACATATGGCACTGCAAAGCATCACCTCATTATCACCATGAGAAGCTGGTAGAAATGTAAACAGCAGAAAACTGAACACACATGGTACAAACGTAACAATTAGGCCTCCCAATGACCAATTGTAAAAATTTAGTGAAACTAAATTAAATTGAGAATTGAAGCGACAGTCTGGGGTCAACCCGTAGCTAAACAAAACACTGTAACATTGTTTCTTACGAAGGAACCGTGCAGAATTTTAAATTTAAATTTGCAGATAACTATTTATGATTGATTTTTATAGGCAGCGCTTTTTTTGCTGCTGTGACGTCACTGTCAGTATGTTCCAGTTTCTGTCCAGTCATAGAATGAAGCGAATGACTCTACTCAAAACTTGCTGATTGCATTTTAACGTAACAGTCAAAATAGCCCTCAGTTACTTTTATTTCGGTCAAACACCCCTGTGACACACCTCATTCTTATGTCACCGTTACATTTGTCATCTATATGTAATCGCAATACTACAATACAATTCTAACTGCACAAATAGTCGACGGCTCCGGACTGTCCCTTGGCAAATTACGAAACTACCTGTGAGTGCATGTAGTGGGACTTTAAACCTCTGTCACATGGGCACACATATGGCCTTTAAGGTTATGACATTATGAAAAGGCTATAGGTCAAATACTGCCTTAAACCCTGGGAGGCTGCCATACGGTATCTGTGCTGTTTTACCTGTGCTGTGCATGCTGTGCAGCATTTTACCAGTGATGTTTACAGCAATAAACACATTTGCCAGCAGTGAATGGGATTAGTGAGATCACATTTTGTTCTCCCTATGGGTATTTGGAAACAACATTTGGGTGGTACTTAGTGAATTTGAAAAATACAACAGCTAACAGGATTTGCTTTGAACTGGTTCGGATGTTTTCTTAAGCGGCGTTTCGCCACATTCTGTCCACCCCGTGTCTCGGCGTTGGCTGTTTTGCTTCAGTTAGGCTTTTTGGATGCAGACGACATGGAGTGATGCCATGTGCAGTGACTCAAGGATGTCACTACGAACACAAGTGATAAAAAGAGAAGCAAAGTGCAAAAATGCATAAGAAAAACGGCAAGCAAAAAATGTGACGAAAGTTGACAAAACATCACGTCTTGTAAAAGTAGTTTATTTTGAATTCAGCGAAATCTGTGCCATCCTGATAGTTGTGTCTGGTAACGAAGCTTTGTCAGTTTCGAGGGAGCTCTGCAAATTGCGTTGTGAGAACTCCGTTGGGAACTCCGTTGGGAACTCCGTTGGGAACTCCGTTGGGAACTCCGTTGGGAACTCCGTTGCCTTCACATCTCTATTTCGTAGCAAAGGCTGTATTGCTGATCGTCTGGTAAGAACTAATTCCCCTCTCAGATGGGTGCACTTACGGTCTAACGGTTAGTCTTAAGTGCATACGGTAGTTAAATTCTTGCCATGCGGTATGTCATACAACCTTTGCGACAAAACTGAGATGTAAGGGCAACGGAGCTCCCGTAAGACAACTTTCGGCGTTCCCCCAAAACTGTCACGGTCTTGTTGCCGAACGCCATGAACAAGGTGGAACAGATTTCCTTGAATTTGAAATAAAATTTCTTTATGAGACGCAATGTTCTGCAAACGTTTATTGTGCTCAACGCCTTGAGTTTTTTGTGGTGAATATTTGCACTTTGCTTCTCATTACATCTCGTCAGTTCGTAGTGATACCCTCGACCCACTGCGCTCCGAGTCGTCTGCGTCCAAAACTGTGTGCGTACAACAAATCATTGAAATTGCTCCAAAACAAATATCATTTGCTGTTTTTTCAAATTGGCTAAGTGCAAACCAAACGTTGTTTCCGAGTGCTCACAGTGAGCACAAATGTGATTTAATTACATTTCATTCAATGTTCGCAGATGTGTTTATCAGTGTAGACATCATTGGCAAAACGCCTTCATGGATACCGTCTGGCAGCCTCCCAGGGTTTAAGGCCATATTTCAGCTTCAGCCTTTCTTCGTGCCATTGCCCTTGCCACTGCCTTAGTGCAATTGAACCTCTGTATGCAACAAGCGGACAAGTAAAAAAATCCCAAATCGAGAAAAGGGGCCTGATCTGACTGTCCGTCCCACTGACCCACGTGCATTCCCCGTTTCTTACTCTCATGTAGCGGGCCAATAAATTGCAATACGATCCTAAATTTTCTTTGGCAGGTACATATTGGTATGTAGATGTCATTGCAGCAAAAACAGTAAAAAGGGGATAAGTCGACTTATCCCCTTATTGCATACAGATGTATTAATGACTGTATGCACATAAGGCCATAACCGTTAAGGCTGTAAGTACAGGGTGTGTGCAGAAAAACATGACCCGCATTTTTACATGTAACTCGTTGTCTACTTAGCCGAGGAACTTCCGGTGGCGCACGACGGCGTATTTATGCGTGCGAAAGCTACAAAAAAATCCTGGAAGCCATACTCAATGTAAAAAAATAAACAAAGTGCGAAAACATGGGCTTCCATGCATTAGAATAGGGCGGTCATGACACTGCATGGTAGTGCATTTCGGTCTCATAAGAGTTATTTGCAGGCACCGCTAGGGGCACTGCCGATGAGCATCCATGTGGGACATCGTTTCGATTTATGCACCGATAGCTCCCCTAGCGGTACTTGAACACAACTCTCCTACGTGCACCATGTTGCCCTTTCACATACACCCTGTTGCCCACCATGTTGCCCTATTCTGATGCACGGAAGCCGACGTTTTCGTTGTTCCGTTTATTTTTTAAGCTGGGTATGGTTTCCACAATTTTTCTACAGATTTCGCACGCATAAATGCGCCATCGTGCGCCACCGGAAGTTCGTTAGTTAGGTAGGCAACAAGCTATGTGCCTAAATGCGGGTCATGTTTTTCTGCACACACCCTGTACACCTGTTTGACAGGGGTGTAAGTCTTCACCGCTCTGGTTACCAGAGGGGTGTGTGCCTTAGATTAGAAGAATGTTGGCATGGACCTCTCGTGGACAGAGAGAGGCCTAGTTCGGACACACAAGACAGACCCCTCACGTTCACACAAACACAGACATAAAGGCAGGCAGCATGGTTGGAAGTAACATACCACTAGAATCAGTAAGTAGTAAGTAGAATTAGAAAGTAGATCAGTAGTAAGCAGAATAAGTCAATACACATCGGACAGTTAAGATGACTGATGGTGTAGGGAAGTGATCCCGAACTGCATATGTTCAGTGCACTGTTTGTAATATTGTGGTTCGTATATTCCATACACAAAAGCCATAGAACCTCTATCCTGAAAAAAAAAAAGAAAAAAAAAGGAGGTGGTGGGTGTTGAAGAAAGCCGAGGTTGGGAGGCTTTTATTTACCATACTTACCACAGCAGACTTATCAGGCACAAGTTTTGCAGCAACAGACTTTGCCCTCTCCAAGAAACTATCTGGGTGTCAAGCGGATATGACACTTTCTCAAAAGAACGTGAAGACACAAAATTATGTCTCTGTTCTCTTCGCGATGCTGAACTGCCCTCACATTCAACAGTACTCGTTCAGCACTACCTCAGTAATGTGTCTGAAATTCAAAAGCCCATTTGGACTTCCCATGAGAGCTGAACCATAAGAGTTGTTGAACATGTTAGTTACCAAGTCATTAAAAAGTAGTTTGCATAATACACCAGAACCATCAGTCACAGTTGTACATCGCTGTGGTCAGTGCAAAAATTTGCGAAATTGTGGGTCTGCCGCGGAATATGAGGCTTTGCGCAGAATTTTGCAGAAACTGCGTGCTTAACTCAGTTTATGCATGAGATGAACGGACTTTGCTCGCACCTGGTTTGTTTGTGTTACAGCGTAGATGTGCCAACCGGATAAGGCCACCAGGCCGTGATATGGCCCCATCTGTGTGCTGGAACAGCCCTCTAACTCCTTTCTCTAACCCTCTCTCTAACCCTCAACTCTCTGGGATTCTGGAGTGGAATGCAAATGCTGACCCCCGCTTTGGTGTCCACAGCTGTCAAGTACCTCTGTGTGACAGTAAACTCTGTACATGCAGAGAGGTCACTTAGCAAGTACAATTTGATAGTCAGTGACAAACGTCACTCACTCTCAGAAGAAAGTACAATGTACCTTGTTATGCTAAGTCACAAAGGTTTTTGGAGTTGTAAACGTGTTCCTCCACACTAAGAGCTAACAGAGAGTATCTTCTGTCTGAACTAGGGCAATTTGCCTTTTACCGCAGAAAAATGCAGAATTCATAGTTCCCTGCTGCGGAATTCAAATGAGAACTGGTCAAATGAGAACTGACGCTTAGCTGACCACGTTTTATCCCGATGTCAGGTGTATTGAACCCTTCCTGTGGGTCTGCCGGCAAAGGAGACCGTAGGGAAGGCCATAAACCCTGTGGTCCACATTCCGGTGTTGGCGTAATGCATAACAAAGGAGGTCAGTTCTTGTGTTCTACTAAGATCGGATTGTGCCCTTGTTGCGTGTTTTTCGCGGATTGACGAGTTAGTGGTGTTCCAGGAGACATTAATCACTGTCACCCCTTTTGTTAAAGCTGCGTGGGGGAATGTATTCGGAAGGTCCGTCCACTCGAATGTGGACTCGCCCCTGTTCGGTATTGTTCGTGTACTGGCAGGGCGGTCCTGCTCCGAAAACATGAGGCACTGTCGGCCCTTTCATTTAATCCGGGGTATGGGGAAAATACCAGGGAAAAATAGCCATCAGATAAGCCGCACCCGCAAATAAGCCGCAGAGCGTTCGCGAAAAAAAAAAAAAAAAGAAGAAAATCGCGCATAAGCCGCGGCTAATACGCGTGAAAATACGGTACATACATCCACAAAATGAAGGTACACGCTGATGCCAAGCCTGTGGCTCAAAAGGTACACCGTTTACTACCACTAACTGTACGCGAACAAGTCCCACAAGAATTTACGCTGGTTGAATGGAGGAAGATGTTATAGAAAGGATCTACTTTTGAAATAACACTACGACAGGATGTGCCTTCCGAAGCCTGAATGACAAAGCGTGACACCATGTGGAAATTTTCCTGCTGGGGGGCAGACAGTTGCCATGGGAACAGGTATGCCTCCCACCTTCCCAAAGAGGGGAGGTTTTCTACAACAATACATATTATATTTGTGGGGAGTGAGGAAGAGAGTGAAAGTGGCTCTCTTGCAGTGCCAAGCGCACACGGCTCTAGAGAGAGAGAGCTACAAAGCGACAGTGCACAGCGTCGAAGTTCGGACACACAAACGGCACTGTCACAAAACTCTACATTCCATGCATTCGTGCAAGCGACATCCTCACGGAATATTCTAGTGGAAGAAAAAACAAAGCACTGCTCGCGGTCCAGAATATCATGAGAAACGTATTGTGCACTCGGCAAACGACACCCTCCGAGTCTTTTCCTGTCGTCTGCTACGGAATATCTTGTGGCTGTGTCACAGGATATTCCCTACGATTTAGAAGTGCATGTAAGCGTTAGCGCTTCCATTGAAGCAGAAAGCTATGACACTTTTCGCGTCTTCCGCTGGAGTATTCCGGGGGATGTTGTTCATGTTAAAACGTGGATAGAGGATGTGTCCCTGACGTTGTTGTTTTTGCTTTATTCAGCATCATTTCCGCTTAGCATATTTGACATGCTTAGACAGAAGAAAAAGTGGAGAAGGATAGGCACACACGAGAAACGAAGAAATTTTTCACCTGTGGAGCTTCAAAAATCTCCCAGGAACTTAGATCCGAGTCAGAGGATGGCGTTAAACTCGAAGACGTCTAAAAAATGGTACCACAGTGTACAATTACACATACTTATGAGAGTACAGCCGGCTTGCTGCCACCTGTCATGTGACTGGTGCTAAACCCATCACACATAATTAACGTACATGGAGAAGATTTACAATAATTTGAGGCAATCATCCAGTCAACGTATGCCGCTATTGTACAGTTCCACAATATAATAAGTGGTGGTGGTGATGGTGAAAGGGCTTGCCGTTGTCAGCCTCACGTATGTGGGCAACGTCACGACTGACGCCCTGGGGAAATGTGCGTCCTGGGCCGACTTCTAGGGGAACTGTGCCGACATATGTCTGAAAACGTCTGAGGAAAACCCAGGAAAAACCCCAGACAGCACAGCCGGCCAATATAATAAGTATTTACCCTATGCACCCATAAGCAACCAATTCAGATGTACAAGACATACAGATACTTTTGGAAATCTAGTCCTACAGGAGCTGAGAGCGAGGGAAGAGTAATTCAGTGTACCTTCATTACTGCTTTCTGTTTCCGTTTTCATAGCATTTTCCATTTTCGTAGCAGCCTTTCAATTTCGTTTCTGTTACTGTTTCTCGTACAAAACGTGGTTACGTATCTGCGACTTGACACATCTCTTAGCTGTGTGGTTCTGTTTTCGTTACTTTGAGCAGCTCCGATTTCGATAACATGCCATTTCCAAAACAAATTATGCATCACCCACAGAATCTTAGAGCTAGCAGAGTGAACTACAACAAATTAACATCCTATGCACTGCCCAAAATGTAGGAAACATAAGCAAATTAGATGCAAACCGAGACAGTCAGCTGCCCTCAATGCACGGTGACATGCAACACTGACACTATCAAACCTACGTTCCTCACTAAAGGGACTACGAAATGATTTCTTCTTCCTTCATGCATCATTTTAACCAATATTCTGCAGTGATGGCCACTAACTACTTCTACAGTAGTTTAACTATAACTACTAACTGCTTTGTGATTGAGTAGTTTAACTAGTAGTTCAACTACTTTTCAGGGGAGTAGTTAAAACTACTTTTTTAACTAGTGCAATGTAGTTTAACTACATCTATAACTACTTAACATTGTCCAACAACACCAATCCCTTGTAGTTCTTGGACACCTAAATATGAATCACAAGCAATTATAAACTTTGGCTCAAGCCATTGCTACGATCGTGAAATACAAAGCTTGCGGCAGGATTCTTTCTGTGCCTACGCGATAAACTAAGTTGCAGAATTATTTCACAATAAATGAGGCTTCACTAGACAAGCATTAAAAGTGAAGATTTAGCACACATGCATCTCCGTTCTCATCAAACAAGTAGCTCAAGGTAAAAGTCGGAAGCACAATCGTGCCGTAAAGCTTGCGGCAAAATCAGAAGTAGTTGGCGCCTTCAGTAACCTAACTACTGTAGTTAACTACTTAAAATAGTAGTTTAACTAGTAGTTGCCACTACATTTCTGCAAGTAGTTGATAACTACTTTTTAACTACAATCAGGTAGTTTAACTAGCAGTTTAACTACATGTAGTTAACTACTGGCCATCACTGATATTCTGTACTCATCCTATTATTACGAACTTTTATGTTTGGCAAGCGAATGGTTTTCTCACGCCCTGACCAATTACATCACTGCACACCGCATGTTGTGCCCATGATTGACCGACACTCTTTTCGTCAAGTCGTGTGCAAATCTAATGCAAGGAGGCACAAGGAACTTGTATGTAGTCGTCAAGAAGCGAGAGGGGGAACATAAGAGGAAGGAGGAATGCGGAGGGGAGTCTAGAAGTGACACCAACCACACATGGCTAAAAAGTGGAGCACTTTCGTAAGCAAAGCTATGACTTTCTGACAGGAATAACGGTTTTGAGGAAGAATTTGATGGGGTGTTCAGAGAATATCATTGCCCCAAGGTGTAAGTCACAATTAGTTTTCAGTGTTAATGACACAGATGCACACAACACAACTCAACACTTTCTTTGCCCTACGACCTGGCACTTACATGCACCAAACAATGAACAGAAAGAATTCACCATTTTAGTGTAAGCCACAAGTTCTATAATGCTGTTTACCATATTTGAGCATGCATTAGCAGACACCAGTGCAGCCAAATATCAGCATGATTGCACACCCTCCTGGTTCATGAACCTAGGACTGATGGCATCTGAAAATATATGCATGCAAGAACAAATAATAATACATAAAGATAGCAAGGTCACGTAATATCATGCAACTAGACAGCAAATGAACAGCAGATATATTTTCACAGTAATTTGCAGTAGTACTTTTTCCATCAACCAAATAGCCAATATTTATGAGTGTTTTAAGACCCATGTTACGAGTAGTTTGTATGGATATTTATTCGCAACAACATTTATTATTAGGCGTGACAAATCCATGTGCATGCAACACTTCTATATAAATTGGTGATGCCTGTATTTTTTGTGTGACACTTGTGTGGGTTTGTGTGTTCAGGCCTCAGAACACATACTTTCCTTCATGTGTATATGCATGTGTTGCTCATGTGCTATCTTATTGACTGGCTATCAACAGTGTCATATCACGACTAGTTTCTTGCTTGTTAGGAGTAACATGCTGAAGCTAGTAATGTGCTGAATCTAGATATGCAAAATCTGTATTTGCAATGTTAAAAACATGCACTGGATACAAAGACAATAAAGAAACAACAAATAGTAAAATCGGTTGACATTTCGAAGCCCTTGCAGCCTCATCCTCAGAATGATGTTCTTGACAGCCACCAATCTGTTATCTATCAAGTGGGGGTGCTGAAATTCAGAAGTGGGCCAGGGTGTTTATTCATTCATCTATGTTTTGTTACCCCAGCGACCTTCTCATGCCGAAATATTTTGGGGGATTCGAAGTTTACTGTGCAATCATTTCATTCTCTGTCTGTTTATTGATACACACCCATTGCTTCACCTACCACTTCAATACATGACTGACGTGTGACCATCAGCACACTTTGTTTGTTCTGATGGTGAGGTCCATGTGGGCTTCAAAATGTCAATGTTTGTTTCTTTCCAAATGATGTACGTCAAATGTTCTACCTGTTCCTTTCTCACGTTTTTTTTTTTAATCTACTCCCCTATGTAATGTCTGCATGGACATTTGGGGTAAATGAAATGGGTAAATAAATGTGTTTGTGCTCATAGGTGATTCATCAATGATATTCAAGGGGCTCTTTTGCCTCCCCCCCCCTGTCATTTCTATGGGCTCTTCAGTTATAGCCAACTATAGTTGACGCTCATAAAGTTGCCTTTGCATCATTAGGTATTGGTGTAAGCTGACGGAGGAAGGTGTTATTACCAGAGCTGAGGAAGTCACTCGACAAAAGGAACCCGTTACAAGTTAAGTTACTGCGTGCAAAATGTAACTAAGTTCCTAACAAAGTCACCAGTAATGAAACTTGATGTTCCTAAGTTACTTTGAAAAAATAATGAGCTACTTTCAAGTTACTTGTTACACCTATATCTGCACTTTTTAATTCTTGACATTTCTATAATTCATTGAGATCTTAATGTCACAGTGGTTAGTGCAAGATGTTTTATGCTACGTTTCCTGCATCAAAATTGTACCGGTATATGAAATAGTGAAATCAGCATATGTTTATGTGCTTCCGTACTTCTCTTGATGATTCTGTTTCTGTAACAAAATTATTCAACGAAATTCGATAGTTGAAGAAGCCTGAGCATATTTCGTAGAACCACGCCAAGTGTGACATCTAGACAGTGATCATCATAAATACACTGTTTGTCGCTATGATGAACACCACTTGAGTATATGGTCAGAACACAATTTGCAGAGTTCACCGCGGAACAACGAGGGCGCGGAGTCAGCAGCGTCGTGCACGTACACACCCGGCGCACACTGCCATATCATTGGAGGGGGATGACACAGCTTGCGTTATTCGTAGACCAGAATTGAACAAAAGAAAGCTGGAACTCATTTCAAGTTACTTTGACAAAGTTCCCTAAAAAAAGGAACGAGTTCCTCAAGAATTCAAAAGAGTTACAAGTTACCAAAAAAAAAAGTAGCTTAGTTGCAGTAACGAGTTACCCCCAACACTGGTTAGTACTGATTATTTCGATCCATTTACAAAACGGATGGATGTGTAAGCTCACACCTGCTTGGATCCTTAGATGAGTCTTGAGGCCTCTTTACACAGCACAGACAACTGCAAACATCGAGTTTAAATCTTGCCTGTAGCAGATCAACCTGTCTTTTACTTCACCGATCAGCAAAGGTCACAACACCACTTCCATTTGGATTAATGTGTTGGAGACACGGTGGCAACAAACAAGTGACTGGGTGAGGTTGATGTGATGAGGTGATGTTGATGAGGATGATGAGCTAGCTAATGGAGTGGTTTGCCAGCAGATGTAACAGCAAGGGCTACACTGCCCTCTTTGCCACAGCTGTTGACTGATTTTGGTTAGTGTTACGTATATTCCGCTGTGTAGTTATGTGCAGATGCTATATGCAAAAGTTTACCCATCATATCATCTTAGCTTTTCAACGAAATGACAAAATGGGTGGCAATTTCACAACAGTTTTCAGTTCTACGGTGACGTGACCATGTGCTGCTGCTGCACCTTGGCACACGTCGCGAAGGCGTGCGACCAAGATAAAGATGACTGAGGACCGCTTTGAGATATAAAACATTATCTACAAGTTTTCCCTTAAGTGGATGGCTTACTTGCTTTGCAGATCACATACTAGAAGCTACTGAGAAATTATCACAGCTGCAAAAGTGCTGGCTACAAAACTCAATTGTACATAATTGGCTGCAAGTTTAATCGAAGCATTTTGAACAATGATGCTGAGCGTCACAACGGAGCATTTTATAACCTTGTCTCAGGATTAATTTCTGACCGGCCTGATGTTTTAAAGTAGCATAGAAGGGCTCAGAAAAAAAAGAAAAAAGAAAAGGGAAAGTGCCACGAGGAGTAGAAATTAGGATTGCAAGCACTCGGATACATATACGCACAAAGAGTATGAGTGCAGTGTGCAATCATGGTGTGCAAAAGCACGTTCATTCTTGCGGGTCAGAAAAGCTGCTTCCCTCGGCTACCAGCCTGTGATGTGAAGCAGTAGTCCCTTATTGCGTGGTCAATTTCTGGCAGATATTTTTTGCCAGGTTGCTTGCTCGAAACGTAGCAATCTCGCGTGTTCTCGTGGCACTTTCCAAGTGCCAGGAATTTGCCAGCTGGCACTTTTTCTGCGACCGGGCAGCAGATTGCACAACTATATCTGGTGTCGTCACATCCGCACCGTGAGGTTGTCGAGGGCCCTCATTGGCCCGCACATCAAAATTCACGTGGGTTAGCAGACGACAAAATGCGAAGACGAGCAACCACGATACCCCTAGTGTGATTCGAGCGGCTAAAACTACTAGATTCCTGGTACTCATATTTGGGTTGCAATGGTCACGTGATCCAGCACGGGAGCCAACCTAGCAATTTGCTAGGCTGTGTTGCCATGAAACGACCACCCCAATTCGGCACTATTCTGAATGAGGCTTCCACAGCTGTGCTTCCATAGCACTTGCGAACATGATTCAGTTTACGTCGTTGAATCGCCCTATCTATACAAGACTGCATCTTTAAACAATAGGCCATAGGGGTATTCTTCTCCCCAGCTTTTCACTGTGAAGCTGAGACGAGGACTTTGTTTTTGGTGCTTACCAACTGGACGTAGGACTTTATGATGTCGTCTGGTAGCTCAGGAAAAAGCCCTCTCATGTCACTGTACAGGTCCATATGATGAGGTGACAATGAACAGACAGCCATTTCAAGCAGAAGCTGATGTCAAGCATACAATCTCATCTTTTACACCTGAAATAAAAGTGTGAAAACAATCATACTCATGTGATTGAAGCATAATGTTTAAGGCATCATCTTCGCCAAGTATTTAATCCAGAAATCGAAGCATACAAGGCAAAAATGATCCGCTATGATTAGCAATGCCAAAGTAGTTTGCAAAATCCATGATTATAAACTTTTAAAACAATCAAAGCTTTTGAAACTTCCACCAAGATAGTCAACACACAGGATAGACTGCACGTCAATATTTACACCACTTGGCTAAGGCAGCACACATGCATGTCCATATTCTCTGTATATACTCAACAGCTCCTTGCAGGTTTTATGGTGATAAAACTGAACAATAAATAATTGGCGGTGAACTTAAACTTTTTCTTTATGCCTTCAAAAGTCATAAGGAATCAGCAGTTTTGCAGACGTGGTTATGTTTGCATCTGATGGCTGCTTTTTCTTTGTAGCAGATGCCACATAGCCTAGATTCAACCAATGACTAAATGTTTTTAAAGACGATTTTCTTACATGTAGAGGATGAAGCGGATGACAATAAGATGCTAGAGTGAAACTGTTGAAATACCCAAGCCTCTGCATGAGCAACAAAAAAAAAAGAAAAGATAGACAATGCAGATACTGCTCTTCAGGACAGGCCACACCCGTCACTCGGTGTTCTCAGTCAACATTGCTCTCACTCAAACACACGCAATAGAAATCTGCACGCAACTCCACCAACATAGCAAGTGGATGTACACTGATGACCTTTTCCTTCGACCTTGGCATGACTCTGCAGTACAACCAAGAGCAGTATCCAGAGACAGTGCCAATCCGTGGTATGGGATGCGCCCACATAGAGTGGCTAGAGAAAAATTTCAGCGTGATGCATGCCATGGTTTCTGTTTTAAATTCCAGGATGTGTACAATTTCACTGAAGCCGGATTGCTTGCACACATATCTAGGGATCTAGAGCAGCACTTGGTCAAAAACTACAGAGAAAAAAGATGTGTCCTCTTGTAGCTTCATAAGAGCTATTTCAATACTGAATATGGTAATAAAATAATAAACGGAGTGGTTAGAAGCATCAATATATCCAAATTAAAACTATATTGATGCTTCTACCCATTCCATTCATTTTTCGTGGTGTTCCTTTCTCGACTTGACATTGTTTTTATTTTTCATTTTCTTACTTCGCTGTTCACTCTAATAGAATCATAACGAAAATTACGTTGCAAACCCTGTACCAAAAAAAGAAAAAAGAGGCGAAAAGGACGAAACTGAAATATGAGCAATCAAAATGAAAAAGACATCGATGACGTACCAGTTATTGCCTTTCCCTTCATTTAATTGGAATGTTCAACAACCTCAAAAGTGTACGAGACGACAGCATAAAACTGTCATTCTTAGATTCCACTGAGAATTAGGCGGGTTGAAGGAGTTAATACGTACGGAGCAGATGTAAAAAGAACTTTATTTAAGTGATAATGAGTGGGGAGTTTACAGCTCCAAGGCAGTGGTCTCTCAATTATGCTTTCGTCATGCACATTCTGTTACTATTTTTCTCGCATTCTACATTGCGTTACTTTTGTCAGGAAAGCCGAGCCCAACTGTTTGTTTGTTTTTCCTTGCATGATGATGTGCATCCGTGATTGGTTTACATGTTTGTTACGAGACTCGCACGTATTTTTCAAAGTGATGATCTAAATTGTTTTACTTAATATATGATGCCGATCGAATAGAAACGTAATATCCAGTGTTACATTCGCATCCTCTAACCGAAACTCGAACTGCAACTGCGAATTGTTTCTCCGATCTTCGTAGAGGAAACGGGCACTGCAGTTCAAGAAAATTATCTTGAGGCGCGCCCTCCACGAAAACACAACACGATGTTACGCTTGAGAGGCGAGCGAGCAAGTAGCTTCGTGAATCGTATTCATTATCCTAGTACGTAAACAAGTCCCGCTTAGGTCAACGTGTTTGAATCATGACATGACAGTACAATAGGACAGACACCAAGAGGTTGGCGAACAAAAAAAGGAGAGCACGACATATGACTCCAAGCACAGTGCGCATAAGTAGCATCTTCGGTTGACACTTGACTAAGTATTCACCTTGAGTATCACTGACTTTACACATTCAAAGCTACACCAGCCAATCAAACGGTTTCTGAAACGTACAGTCACGACGGATACTTGGGGTACGATGCAAGACAGATGAGACGTCACGGGTCGCGGATAAATGTCTGACAAAGGCAACTTGCCTGCAAATATCGGAGACCGTGAAACTTGTCTGCCTGAACGCTGAGTAAAATAAAAAATTAGGACCTGCAGTACTCACCATATTCACTACTACGGTTGTACGGTGACGTAAGTCACGGTCATATGTTTTCACATTGCAGAGAATGCAAGTTTCCGTAGTCCGCTAGATCTAGCGGGCGTTACAAGGGGCAAAAATGCCACTCCCAAGATATTTTTTGAACGTTTCGTTTGGCAAAAAAGAAAGGAAGAAAGTCTTGTTTTTATGTATATAGTAAACAGTTGATGCTCTTAACCGTCTTTGTTATTTTTGATTCTGCAAAAAAGAAAGAAAGAAATTGGCCAGTGAAGAGATTTCATTTCTTAATTTATTTTTTGGCTTTTCTTTCGTTTCATCGCTTGAAAAAAAAAAAAAAAATAGCAGTGACTGAAACCGGACGCATATACAGGGTGTTTCACTTAAGAGTGACCCGTAATTATCAGTATTTATTAAAAAAAAGTACTTGAGATAAAAATTAGAAGCCTTCTGCGTCATATGTGTGAAGATTTTTGCCGCCCAAACAAGTGGTTTCCATCAGTGTACCTCATTAATTCGTCTAATAAGCCCCTACCCGAGAAACGTCATCATTACGTTGGTAGACAGACCGAAATCGAAACAAACCAGACGGGAAGGGCTGGGTTCCACAAATCGGCACTTGTTCGCTGCCTCCTATTGAAAGAAAAGTAGCACCGAAAGTCGCGTCCCTTAATCCCCTCAAGACGGGGGCGACCTTGTTAGCCTCTAACTTCTAGCGTAGTTCAAGTCTACCAAATTGGTGGCGCTGTCGAACACTATGTTGCAGTGCCGTGTATGCCAAAGGGAGTCTGGCCATTAATGGGACCTGCCTATACCTGAGGCTCCACCCACTTTTTGAAGTATCTAGCCAATCACAGGTCGAAATACAGTTGTCTATTGTTACATCCATCCAGTACTTATACCTCACCCTTATTTACTGGGCGCTACCATTTTGGAGAAAATTGATGGATTTGGATTGAAACGGATATCACTGGTGACAGACCAAAACGACGGATTTTGCGCCCACTTTTATTAACGCCATCTGCACGGAGAGAGGCATGTTGGGAAGGCTCAGAAATGCAGAAATGGTTTCTGGCAGAAGTGATTGGCCAGGATGGCGGGCGGTACAACCGCTTCTTCGTAGCAGACGACAGCCGGTATGAAGTTTTATATCACGTAATGTAAGTACACTGAATCAAAAAGAAGCAAAGATGTATGTATAAATAAAATGCAATTATATAATGCAAAATCCTACGTATGAAGGTCGTCCTTCTTGCTATTTTCCTGGTATCACGATCTTAACTAGGCCTAACATTAGCGACGAAACATCCCATTTTCGCGTAAATAATGATGGCGGAGCGAAAGTTGAAGCTGATTTTGCAGATGCGTACATGAGGATATATACTCACAGTATGAAATTAAAGTAGTCCGTGAAAATTTTTTGTCACGAAATCTCCGCTTCGCCGTTCCAAGCACCATCCTCCATCTTGGAGAAAATTTGGTGTCATGGCAGCTCCCATGGAAAACGGTAACCAATGAAATGCGCCTAAGTTTGATTGACAGGTCGAGCCTCTAATTTAGGCTCCTCCTAATGGCCAGACTCCCTTTGGCATACACGGCACTGCTATGTTGTCATTTGTTTACAAACAGGGAGAGGTCTAAACGTCATCATGACGTTGGTAGATACACCGAAACCAAAACAGATCGGAAGGGGAGAGCTGGGTTCCACGAATGGGCAATTCTTCGCTGCCCCCTATTGAAAGAAAAGTAGGACCGAAGTTCGCGTCATTTTCCCATCCCTAATCCCGTCAAGACTGTGGCTTTCGGGCGCAACCTTGTTCGCCACTAGCATTGAACGTATTTCAACTCTACCAAACTCGTGGCGCTGTCGAACATTATGACGTCATTTGTTTACAAACAGGTAGAGGTCTATTGAACTGAAGAAATTCCCAAAGAAACTTAACGTTTTTTTTTTTGCGATAGTTAGAAAGCCCGTGGCCACAACACCCCATTTCAGTCACAATTACGGGATATTTCACGATCTTTCCACAAAAATTCGACACCCCAACACTTGTCATCTCTGCAAGCGCGCTTTCGGATTTCGTGGCGCCGGGACTATCGTCTCGGCGCATGGAAACAGCATTAGAAAACATAAGAAAAAATGGAGGGCGGGGACCGGATGAAATCACGTATTTTTGCCTTCACAAGCTAATCTGTTCGCAGCCATGAGTTATTGACAATCACCAAAGTCGGCTGCTTCGTGTGTTGTCCGTCTCCATACTTGGCAGGGCAGTTTGGCCAAACGAGCGCCTTGACGAGCGACGGTTTTTCGGGCAGTCTTTACGTGTTTTCCGGTGTCTAATTTTTGTGGAAAGATCGTGAAATATCCTGTAATTGTGACTGAAATGGAGTGTTGCGGCAATGGGCTTTCTAATTATCGCAAAAAAGTTACCTTTCCTTGGGGATTTCTTGAGTTCAATTAAGCTAATTAGACAAATTAATGAGGTACACTGATCGAAACCATCTGTTTGGGAGGCAAAAGCCTTCACAAGTATGGCGCAGAAGGTTCCTAATTTTTATCTGAAATAATTTTTTAAAAAATAATTTGGGTCACTCTTCAGAGGGCGTACCGGCTCTCCGTCCCCCCAATGTAGGGTGGGTGCTCTAAAAGGTCAGTCACATTTTCGTGCAAGACGTGATACCTCCTTGACGCGTACTTCTATCACGCACAGGCTTCCTGTGCCTCATAGTAAGGAATCTATGCTAGAGGAACATACGAATAAATTGTGGCTACCTAGCACTGTGTAACAAAATAAATATGACCACGCAAACTTTTGCCTCCATCCATCGGTATTGCGCATAGGAAATACATGAAGACGAAAGTTTGCGTGGCCGTATTTATTTTGTTCCGCAGTGGCTGGTAACCACGATTTTTTCGTAGGTTTCCTTGGCATAAATTATTCACTGTGTGGCAGCAGAAGGCTGTCTGTCAAGTAGGCTTAGCGTCACGAGGCGAAATTGAGACTTACTTTTTATAGCACCCACCCGTATTTCCTATGGAACATATTTTATGCTTTTTCTCGGTAACCATCACGCAGATTTTAATGCAGGTGGTTTCACTATCAAGAGGAAGATGAGATGAATCGGATAACGTTTATACATTTCTGATACATGTCGTATGTATTTTACGGCAACTTCACAAATGTGAAAAAAAAAAAAATACAATTTTTCTCCTTCCTCTTTGAACAGGTTTTTGTTAAACTTCTATAGCCATTTCGAAAAAGAAAAAAAAAACTTCGCATTTACTTTCTCTCGAAATATTTCCGGAATCGATAGACACCAAATTTATATGTCTATCACTTTCCGGTTTTATAAGAAAAGCATGCATTCCGTGCAGGGGAGGAGGATGAAGGTTGGAAATGCGGTGAGGGTGCACGAGTTCGTCGGGGAGAGGAAAGTATTAGATTGGATGTTCAGCAAGGCCTGCCTTCTACAGAAAGAGAATGAGGTTTCTTCTGGGGCGGAACGTTCGGTAGAAGAACCAGCGGGCTCGGGATGTCCGCTAGCGTGCCCGAGGCGGAGCGAGGGACAGAACAGAACAGATGTAGAGGACGGTGGTCTTCCTCTACATGAGCCCCGACCGGCGATGATGGTATGCCACGGAGAGGCGGTGACGGTGGCCTATCTCAATGGCCGCGCCGGTGGAACTAAGAGCGGGTGCTCCACGCGCGTGGCCATCGTTGTCGTCGTTGTCGTCGTCCGCTACAGGGGTCCCCCGGCCGTCAGATGCGTTGCGGACGCATCGCAAGAGCTGGAGTTAAGGGCGACCGTGGTAGGCGTATAGACGTGGTGACGCGTGGTCGAACAGGGGCACGGCACACGTTGGCGGCGTTTCAGAGGGGATGAGGACGGGAACAGCATCCGTGTGTAGGTAGTCATCCTTGTGGTAGGTGTGGACGGGAACAGCGATCCGTCGCAGAGAGAGTGAGGCGCTCGGTGTCGTGGTCCTGGGGTGCCGCGACCGGCACGGGAGCCGAAGCTCGCTAGTCCCAGGTAGAGTGAGTGAGGTGCCGAGACGGGCTTAAGTGCGCCGAGGCGTCGGCTGCCGCGACTGCCGCAACCGGCAGGTGAGCGCAAGGCTCGAGTGTCGCGGCCGGCAGTGAGAAGCGTGAGAAGACTTGAGCGAAGAGAGAAGCGTAGGTGAGAGAGAGCGAAGAGTGCGGTATGAGTGAAGGTGGGCCGTGAGTGCCGGAGGTAGTGCTGCTCGATGGCGTGGTCAGAAATTTGGGATGGGATGGGCCGGACGTGATGTTCTTTGTCCGGGTCACCAAATGTAGAGGACGGTGGTCTTCCTCTACATGAGCCCCGACCGGCGATGATGGTATGCCACGGAGAGGCGGTGACGGTGGCCTATCTCCATGGCCGCGCCGGTGGAACTAAGAGCGGGTGCTCCACGCGCGTGGCCATCGTTGTCGTCGTTGTCGTCGTCCGCTACACAGAACTTTACCGCATAGCACGTTGTCTGCAAACCATTGACACCAATGATAGGACTACCGCTTCTCATTCGAAGAGCGAGGGGGGCGTATAGCAATTTGGATATATGATAATTGCTACAAAATGCCTATGTCCCCCCTCTCTTCAAATCAGAAGCGATAAGCATATCATCCGTGGGCGCACACCATGCTATGAGGTGAAGTTCTGTTCTGAAAGTGTAGCCTGTGCGCCAATGGTCACACAGCGAACGAACAGCGTTCTTCGACAGTCGGTAACACTGGCAAAAATCCTCGTTTGGCATTTCAAACGTACCTTCATACGCATGATAAATGCGGAGTCAGAGGCCCAGTTGTAAAGGCACGGTAATAAAAGCGGCCGCAATCTTTCTAACAAACTTCAAAGTTCGCCAGTATCTTTCCTTGAACTTTTCTCGGTGGAAAAAAAGTTGCGCAACGTCATTTTGACGTCACGGAACTTCTACCAAAAGCTGCATTTTCTATTTCCTTGAACTTTGGTTTGATTGACAACACGGGCCGTCACGTGGGCCAGGGAAATGGTCCAACGGCTGTCTTTCCCGATATCTCCCGAATTGTTTACATTGTCGAAATCTGCACAGACACCATCCCCCCGGGCAACTAAAACGTCATTTTGACGTCATGAAAATATTTCAATGTGCGCGCGCCTCGCCAACCTTGACCTGAGGTTTGATTGGCAGTCAGGAGCACTCACACCGCGGAAAGCATTCAATGGTTGTTGTGGTTAGAATAGTCATCAGTTGTCCCGGGTCATCCACGGCTACTCACCCTACTTATCGAAAGGCAGAACAATTAGAGCTGATGATAGGGGACTGGTTCTAGGAACGACCTAGGTTGAAGCCGTTGTTGAAAATGGGATGAGAATGGGAAATGTCATCACATAGCTCGTAATTTTTCATTTTCACATATTGCTATTGTGTACAATAAACAGAAACAATAACATAGTGGTTCATATGTCTACTTTTCCTTTTTGTTTTCCCCTAAGTGATCGAAAGTACCTTATCAACGCGTTCGGTGAAATAATTTATTTACTGTATTAATTCACAACAGGTCTATCCTACTTAATTTATAGAGCTAATTTGTTATTGCAGTTGGAATAACACTTTTCGTGCCTTGGGTTCCTTAGTTTTCAGCCTTATATGACTGTTCGGTGTTTTGATTTTGCGGCTTTATGAGTTTCGGCCTTGTGATTGCCACCCTCGCTGGATTTTCCATCTTTCGATACTCCTTGCTGGTTGCGTGCGCGATACCCAAAACCTGCACCCACCTGTCTTTGCACCGCGGACAAAGGGAGGCCTACAGACGAAGATAAAGAAAAGCTCCGGGTCACTGGGAATTCTCCGCTGAACTAGTGACGCTACACTGAACGAAAGGTCTAGTGTAATGTGAAGTACCCTGTGAAAACCAAGGAGCGTCTAAAAATATAGTACTGAAGCTTCCGGGTAATAATCAGCGCGTTGCAAGAAGGAATGTGTTCTCCGAGATCTTCCCGCGCGTCAAGTTATTGGTGTTGTGAGGAGACCCGAGTGAGTAGTAGCCAGCTTCCGCTGTCGAGGGTATGACGGGATGCCTAGTCTGCCTGGGCGTTCAACCTCGCTGGTAGATGCTCTGCTTTCACAGAGGTCCCTTGTTGGAAGTACCACGACCAGAGATCGCGGGCTATAGTTGGAAGTGTGAGAGATCGAGCAGAGCCCAGTTTGTTGATCGCTGCAACGGTCGTTGTCTTGTCCATCTGTACAGCCCTCGCGGGGATCCTTCCCAAACGTTTGCAGGCCCAGAAAGGCCGTCTTGAGCTCGAGCTCGTTTGCGTATGTCGACCTCTCCAACGGACACCAGAAATTATCGTTATATTCTCCTTCGCCACTCCACCGGGTGGAGGAGTTGTCTGTTTGGATCACCCGCACTATGGTAGCCTCGAGCAATGGACGACCCTGGCAACGAGTGATGTTGTCCATCCTCCACCTCAGTTCCTCCGAATCGCCTGCTGAGAAGGAAATGAGAGCCCCAAGAGTCCCGAGCCAGTGTTGAGCTGTGGAGATGTTGGAGGGCTCTGAAATGCAATGGGACGGGGAAAATTGCGAACGCGGTTGCATTCAGCTTGCCGTTCAAACGCGCGTCTTGCAGAGGCGACTTGCTTGGACAATGTCGCTCTCAGGAGGCTGAAGAGGGATTCTATTTTTTCGGGTAGAAGGGGGGGGGGGGGGGGCTGACTCGGCATCGTCTGGGTATGGAGGAAACAAACTCACTGAGACGGAATCATGTAGGACTGCGTTGACCTGAAATCCCAGTGCTGTTAGGAAGCCCTCAGTTCCTCTGTGATCGTAAGGAGTTCCTTTGGATTTTGGTGAAGAAGGAGAATGTCGTTGAGATAGATCAACCGGACACCCCTTGAGCGAAAAAAAAAAACATATAAAATATAGGCACTACCGCTTTGCGGAGCTTCTCGAATACACTTGGGGCACAAGGAAGGCCGAAGGGCAGGACGTTCCTAGGATTATGGACCCCATTCGAAGCACAGCAGGTGCCCGCGTGCTCAGCATGGATCTAGAAAGACAGGCATGCATCCTGAAGGTCTGTGCGAGTCAAAAATTCGTTTTGGTGGATTTGAGATCTCACTGTATGCCAACCCTGCATCTTGAAGTGTTTGTACCTTATGAACCGATTGAGGTTTCGCAGTTTTAATATTTTTCTAGCTACGCCGCTGACCAGCTCCTCTCGCCCACGCCGCGAACGCAGAGGCGGCGCCGCTTTTTGAAACGCGTGTGTTAATGAGAGCTGCTCTCGTCGTTCCTTCAGAAGAACACGTTTAATTTCTTGAACACGGCGAAGTCCAAAGGTGACGATTTCTATGGCGGAGCACTTCACTGCGTCTTTAAAGAGAGACTTCGCAAGGATTTGAAAAAAATTAGGTGAGCATCATACCAAACACGAACCACCCCCTCGATACCGAATACAAGATTCGCATTCATTTTGCGCGAGTAAAATTTGTAAATTTCGAATTCGTAAATGATGCATGACCATAGAAAACCGAAATCGAAACGCGAAAAACAGAAAACAGGGCTTTATACTACGGCGGTCCGTCCGAAGGAGGACTCCGTGACGTCACCCAGCATTGTCGTCTGCTTCCAAGCCTGCATTCTTTCTCCGTTCCCTGATGACGTCATGCGGGTTGCTTTCAGCGCCCTCTGCCGTCACAGAGGCGAAGCGCTAGCTTCGTAATAATTCGTTTGAGGAAAATCTACGCAGTTTTTGACTGATATATTTCGTACATATGTTCCTGACATACCGGATATACCATAACCTTTGTAGTGATTTTGTTGCGGCGTCCCACTTTAAAGGTTAACGCAGCTCTGATTTCACAGAACCCGCGAAGAAAGGAAGGCTTTTTCCTTTCCCTACATGCAACGTGGCCAATTACAGTAAAACCCATTAATTAAGCGGGTCGCAAAGGCTTAAAGCAGAGACCTGTGGCGCAGTGATTCTGGAAGGCCGCCACTGATCAGCATAGACCCAGACTTTTCCTTCGTGGTCCTAGCCTCGCTTCCTCGGTCAATGGAGACCCTAATCCACCGGTTTCGTCTGAAGGTCCCACACAGCCGTAGGTTTCTACACCATAATCGGAAAAACCGCCTCCCCAAACTCCTTTATGTGCGGTGTTGTGGAAGATGTAGAGCACATTTTGATCTCCTGCATAGGATACACTGAAGCTCGTCGCCTTCTACAGTCGGAGCTGGCAGCAGTGGACGGCCGTCCGCTCAGCGTTCCAAAAGTACTTGGGCCTTGAAATCACAGTGTCAGACACCGGGCGTTCTCCGCCATAGTGAAAATTTTCCGGGACATTGATGCAGACAACAAGTTTTGAGCCTATGCGTGTTTTGTGGGTTTTGCTGTTCGACTGTTTGCGTGTTTGCGCGTTCTGTGTCATCACAGCGTGTGTGTACTTGTTTTCTGTCCGAATCACCCCCACCACCAATCATCATCAGCTGCATCATCATCGCCATCCTCCTCCTCACCTTCATTGGCATCATCATTACAGGAGTTCTCCACCAAAGTAACTGGTGCAAGTTAGAGTCACTAAATAAGCTACTCTTCAGAATATCGACACTGAGCCGCCATGTTGTTTCGGATGACCTCCAGCCCCACCTCTATTTTGGCAGTAGAAATAGATGAAGGTGAAGTTCAGCAGTGGAAGCAGTGGAAGAAGAAGTGGAAGCAGAAGTTCAGCAGAGCGCTAAATGGATGGCGCTGGAGGTCATCCGAAACAACATGGCGGCTCAGTGTCGCTACTCTGAAGCGTAGCTTATTTAGTGACTCTAGTGCAAGTGATGTGGAGTTGCGGGCCTCACACTAGTTGAGGCGGACTCATGCGATCTAGTCAACGTTCGCTTTCGAAGACAGTTGGCTGCACAGTAGCGACATTGTTTTCTTCGCTCTGCTTTCCTCGCGCGCTTTGAGGAGGTAATGTAACAGTCGCGAGCATGCAGACCATGCTAGAAAACGACAAAGCCGTTATTTTCATTCGGAGGGATCTGGAAAACTGCAGTAAGCTAGTCGAATTTGCGGATTGCAATCAATTCCCCGAATGTTACTGTAGGGAATGAAATCATTTTGGCCCAAATATCCCGGGCCGGCGTGTCGAGAGAAGCGATTTTGTTGCATCTCCCATAGACTCCCATGTATTGAAAATTTGACAAACTTTAATTCACCAAATATCAGTGGATCGCGTCAGGCCTTCAAAAATATGTCATTCCCTAGGTAAACTAGAGGGGAACATGCCTGTACCTGTTCCGTGTAGAAATTTAGCGAGGTTTACGAGAACCCTGCGAACAAAAATCCGCCATAGACTTTCTTAAGAAGTGAGTCCGCCTTAAGCCAAAATCTCCATTTTAGTTTTTCTTAGAACCAAACCAGACCAAACCCATTAATTTCGCGTTGGCCTCAACGCACGGATTCTCGGTCACTAACGTTTGCGAATCCTGGATGCTAAAATTCGTGGCATTATAGGCTTACTTAGATTGAGTTCGGTATAAACGTATAAACCCGAAATAGCCCGAAATAATATATAATAAAAGCAAATTTGCTAATGGTTGGGCTGTGAAGCAGTTCGAATATTTACCGGTAACCTGCACAACCAAGAGTGAAGATAAAGTTTGCGCTTCCAGCATAATTTTCTGACTGATAATTTTCTGAATCTTGCTATAGACATTTTCGCGTGCCGTGAAAATTCGAGGAATTCGCTAAACAGTAAGGGTTCGCGGACGATAAGGGTTTTACAGTGTACACGATGAATGACCTATAGACAAAAGAGGTAAAAACTCCCACGTTTTCTTGCGTATGATTCGATTAAAACCTGTTCTGGAGATGTCTTGACTCTTCGGTTTTTTAAATAGCTTTACATGAAATCATATCAATGTTAAACTGCCTTGAACCCTTCCAGATATTTATCTCATCCTGCTTATCCAGGGTAGTTTGGATTTAATCCATATGAATTTTATCCTGTGGATTTTTTAGCATTTTGATCCACTCAATTTTATCCAAAAGTCAAACAGAATTATTGAAATCAACGTTCACTGCTCGATATTCTATATTACCTAAAAAAGTATTTGAAAAATCCGGTTTTATTCTAAACATACCACTGGAGATGTTTTTTTTTTAAATATCGATTCGAATTTTTTTCAATCCTGCCTATCAGACTTCTAGAAGTGACTGTTCGCGAATATGAATGCCGAAAGGATGTAAATATTCTTTCTCCCTGCGGACCACATCACAATGGAACGTTTTCTTTTCTTGTCAAATAATGTTGTTTGCGAACCAAATGCTATTTTTTTTAAATGCTAAGTTGTGCTTTAGTAATGTAGTAGTAGTCTTTACATCCATCCATATGCATAGATGTACTATTGTCGTGTGCGCGCTGCGTTTTTTCCCCTGTTGAGACCTATCCCGTCCTACAGTGATGCCTTTAAGCGAAGTAAGTATCTTAATACCAAGTTAAATACTTTAAATACTTTTTTTTCGGTGTTATGTCAAGTCGGTTTATGTTCTGTCAATACATGAACTCATACACAGCCGTACAGCAGCTGCTCCACTATCATCTCCGTCGTGTTTTTGTCCAACAACGCATTCGCCATCCTTATCATGATAACGCACTTTATCGGCACGTCGAACGCTCCATTTTTATTACCTCTCACGATGTAGCGGTGCGTCGGAAGCAGCAACACATGGGAGAGACTGACGTAGCTTGTCATAAACTTGGCCTCCAACGAAGCCTCCCGGCGCCCCCACGATGATTCTCTACCTCCTGCTGATCCTACTTTGTTCTGTGGTTGTGACTGCCAACGATCCTTCACGGATTTTAGGACCAACCGAAATTGCCATTGTGGTGAAAGATGGTTTCTCTAGGTCCGAAGGTGAGTGGCGAAAGCTCCATCTGCTGGAGAAACGATTGTCGGGACTGTCCGGATGGGCCCACACAGCGGCACGTGCTGCAGCGGGTGGACCTCGATGTTCCCAGTTGCGAAATGCCCACTCTGGAAATTCCCGTTCTCGAAACAAACAAAAACAAGGAGGACGCTCGATTGCTTCGTAACATGGTATGCCGTGTTTAAAAACACGGTATCGATATTTAACCAGTCAAATTCGTGAATTTGACTGGTTAAAGACAAATTTGACTGGTGGAAAGACAAATTTTAGCGACCGTTATAGGCTTAGCGGGAGAGACACGACGGAACACCACGTTGGTTGGTTTGTTATTCGGCTAGTTCAAGTTCGGCGTTTGTTTTTCTATATCCAAGTTAGTCTAAGTTCGCTGTTGGCAGTTTCCCGCACGCGACTGTGCATTTTATAGTGAAATAACGTTTATTTCCGATAGTTTATACTGCAGCGGGGATTTCGATCACTTTATTTCGAGGTATACACCCGCGGCAGCGACTATACGTCCACGTGTAAGATGTGTGAACTACGCACAAAGAATAGAAAGCATATGCACATTATTTATAGGGAGTGACTTTTTCGAGTTAAATGCCTGTCTCAGATTCGGGGGCTAAAAATCGAGCGTTATTTTTAAATCGGTAATTCGGCGAGAAATCGGGCGATAATTGTGCCTTCGGGTGTTATCAGGTGTTCTTGTTTCTCCTCTTGTCTATTAAGTCATTTCCTAATCTCTCTTCAGGTATTCAGGCGCGGATCTACGGGGGGGGGGGGATATGGGCCCAGGGGTTCGGCCTTCCTCAATTCCAGTCTCGAACATAGGGTTCAATGGACCAATCCCAGCACGCACGTGGTGGACCCCCCGTCGGGAAAATTCTAGATCCGCCCCTGGGTGTATTGGCGGGAACGTAAGTGAGCCATTCTTACATGTGGCGACCTTTATTCGTCTTCAGTGGAAGCATCACTTCTTCAGGGTTTCATAGTGACTGGAATTCGGGGAGAAAGCGGGTTTAACCCGAATTGGTCGGAGGTCAGTTCGGGAGGGGGAAGGGGGGGGGGGGATAACCGGGCGGATCTGGTTTAACCCGAAAAAGGCACTCCCTAATTATTTACTTCATCGTGTGCGACCAGCAGAAACGCCTTGCTTTATCGTTAGATTTCTTTGTCCATTTTTCCGACTGCGTACGGAGAGAGAAAGTTGCTATACCGAATGATTTGATAAGTGATTTGTGATTGATGATCTTCAGCACACCTCTGTAGAGTGGGAAGTGATCAATTTTTGTGTCAATGCCCACCCTAGAAATGCCATGCGTCTGCAGGTTCAATACATTTCCCATCACGATTGCGATATTTACTCGATCAATTAATAAAAAAAGAATTCATCAAGTTTTGTTAGGTTAGGTTAGGTTAGGTTTTCATGGTCCCTTTAATTTCTTCTTACCTAACGGGATGTAACAACTGAGCTCTATAAACACGAAAAAGAAAATATACTCGCTTGTAACGAGGAATAATTAATTATAAGATTACGAACACACACACCACGCCCTACGTCTATTGCCGAACTAATATTGCGGGTTCCATTTCGGCACTGGGCGAAAAATACCATTGGCAACAAAATTTATTCTCCTTTCAATTTGTACGACACGTACTGCTGACTGTTTATTGTTCCCTTGTGTGCAGTCAGTTGGCAAGGCATCAAAGTGCGTGAACGTGGCCGCACTCTGCACCTCGTAATTACATAGCGCACTCACGGTGTACGAAGCAGTAGAGGTCCAAGTAAATACATAAGCTAAGCAGGCAGGTGTTTTATGTATGAGCAGTTTCAATTCGAGGCCACCGACTGAGGTAAAAGAAAAATGATGTAGATAGAACATTGAATGCCGTGTTTCAATGTATAGAGCACCATGACGGTGAATGTGTAATGTTCTCCTATCAGTCAAACCTCACAAGTCACAATCTTTCTCGCATGTACGGAACATTGCATCTAGAAGGTAGTGCCACGTTATCAGGAACGTAGAATAGAATAGAAATAGAAAGAAAAATATGGAAACGTAGTTCACAGGTGGTATCAGGAAGATAATACACCATTACCAGACAGCAACACCATACAGTGCAAAAAAAAAAAAAAAAAAAAAAGAAAAGCCATCGGTGGAGAATGATACTGTTGTCGGTTTTGATTTGAAGCAGAGATGTACAAGGTATCTCAAAAAGTGTTTAAAATGGGATAGTAAATACTGCTGCAAAATTGTAATTAAGATAGAGTATAAATACTCCAAAATGAAAGTAATTAAGTAGCAAATACTTCCGAAAGTACGAGGGGTGTTCAAGTCAAACCGGGACTTTCTGTCTCCTCAGTGTACAAATGGCTCGCGCTACTTCTTTTTCGTCATTTTTACACGCGAGAGGCCTCCGCGTTCGCCACGTGGTGGTCCAAAGTTTGTGCAAAACAGAAGACACGTGCTAGACAAGATGGCCGACAACGAGGTGAGCGCGCACATCGAACAGCGAATTGTCATGATGTTTCTCGTGAATGAAGGCGTAAAGTAATCTGAAATTCACAGAAGACTTCGGGCTCAGTATGGCCACGATACACTTAGCCGCAGCAAAGCGTTTGAGTGGTGCCAACGGTTCCGAGACGGCCGTACATCAGTGCAGGACGATCCCGGCCGGGACGGCTCAGAGCCAAGTGTTAGAGTTCCTGAGAACATCCAACTTGTGGAGCGCCCGATTCTCAAGAACCGACGGATAACATGTCTCGAACTGGCTCGAAAGACGGACATTTCTGTGGGAACGTTGAACACTATCATTCATGAACACCTCCAGTTTCGGAAAGCCTGCCTCATCACCAAAGGAGTCCTGCTCCTACAGGACAATGCACGCCCGCATACCGCACATCTCACGACAGGCACCTTACAGGAACTTGGCTGGGAGTTGCTGCCACATCCCTCTTACAGTCCAGACCTCGCCCTCAGCCATTTCCATCTCTTCGGTCCACTGAAGGCGTTCCTTGGGGGTTGCCACTTCAGCTGCGACGACGAGGTCAAGAATACGGCCCGATCATGGCTGCTACGCGCCGGTAAGGATTTCTACGCTGCTGGCATCCAAGCCCTCGTGAAACGCTGGGACAAGTGCATTAGTGCAGCTGGAGATTACGTTGAAAAATAAAACTAATTTCTCGCCTCTAAGTTCATTTTACTTTTGCGAAAAATGAAAAGTCCCGGTTTGACTTGAACGCCCCTCGTATTTAAGATACACTTAAGATACTTCGGTAGGCGTCGTGGGAAAGTACGTGAACGCGACTATGACACACGTATGAGTTTGAAACACGTGAGTTTGATGTCCTCCCGGTCGGAAGCACCTTGTTCTTGTGTAAGCAAAGCTTGCATTTGACTGAAATATTGTTATCGGCTTCCGAAACATACCGTAATTTCACGCGTATTAGCCGCGGCTTATGCGCGATTTTTTTTTCTCGCGGGTGCTCTGCGGCTTATTCGCCGGTGCGGCTTATCTGCTGGCTATTTTTCCCTGGTATTTTCCCCATACACCAATTTTAACGAAAGGGCCGACCACGACAGTGTCTCCATAACAGCACCACCCTGCCAGTGCATGAAGAATGCGAAACAGGGGCACGTCCACATTCGAGTAGACAGACTTTCCTAGTGTCTTCCCCCAAGCAGCTTTAACGAAAGTGGTGACAGTGATTCATGTCTTCTGGAAGACCACTGACCCCTCGACCCATGAAAAACACGCAACAAGGGCACAATCCGATCTTGGTAGAACACTAGAACTGACCTCCTTTGTTATACACCATGCCGGCCTTGGCATATGTACCCCAGGGTTTGTGGTCTTCTTTCGGTCTCCGTTGGCGCACAAATCAGTGGCGTCGTATTGCCCGCGGAATATCTACCAGTGCGGCTTATCTGCCAGAAAATTTTCAAAACGTTCCTAAGAGCAGGTCCTGCGGCTTATCTGCGGTGCGGCGTATAC